>NC_074700.1:1339145-1703962 GCF_029448725.1 Salvelinus fontinalis | reverse complement strand
ACCTCAAAAAAAAAAATCTGAATGGTTAGTCCTCGGGGTTTTGCCTGCTACATAAGTTCTGTTATACTCGCAGACATGATTTAAACAGTTTTAGAAACTTCAGAGTGTTTGCTATCCAAATCTACTAATATTATGCATATCTTATATTCTGGGGATGAGTAGAAGGAAGTATAAATTGGGCACGCTATTTATCCAAAAGTGAAAATGCTGCCCCCTATCCTAGAGAAGTTAAGGGGAAACATTTACATGTCTTGGAATTGCCTAGTCAAAGCCCAGACCTCAATCCAATTGAGAATCTGTGGTATGACTTAAAGATTGCTGTACATCAGCAGAACCCATCCAACTTGAAGGAGCTGGAGCAGTTTTACCTTGAGGAATGGGCAAAAATCCAGGTGGATAGATATGCCAAGTTTATAGAGACATACCCCAAAAGACTTGCAGCTGTAATTGCTGCAAAAGGTGACTCTACAAAGTTTTGACTTGGGGGGGTGAGGAATTATGCACGTTCAAGTTTTCTATTTTTTCGTCTTATTGTTTGTTTTGTTTGTTTCACAACTTTGCATCTTCAAATTGGTAGGCATGTTGTGTAAATCAAATGATACTAACGCCCCAAAAATCTATTTTAATTTTAGGTTGTAAGGCAACAAAATAAGAAAAATGCCAAGGGTGTGAATACTTTCACAAGCCACTGTAGATAATAACAGATTGATCAGAGAGGAAGAAAGCAGCCAGTGTCATGTTTCTTTCTAAGGAACAAAGGGGATCCGCTCCCATACACACTTCTAATTGCCATCAGAGGCATAATCAGTGTGCCTGCCTTGTCTCGTCTCTCCTGGCTCTATCTCTATCTTCCTTACTTTCTCGCTTTCCCTTTCTCTCCTCCGCCTGTCATCCTCCTCCCTGTGTGTCATCATCAATCATGTTTGCGGACTGCAGAGTCAGTGATTCACATGCACAGTGTCACCAGCCCACTTTGTCTGACTTTCTTTTTCTCTCCTCTCACTTTCAATATTTCTTTCAGTTCCTGTTGTTCATGTCCTCTGTATTCCCCATACTGTCTCCCTACCTCTGTTAAGTTCTTAAAATTAACTGACTTGCCTAGTTAAATAAAGGTTAAATAAAACAATATAAATACTTCCCACCTTCCCTCAGCTATACATGCATGGCTCTTCCTTTGACATCTGATTCCATCTAATCCTTGTTTAGTGTTAGTGAATTAGGCGTTGTCTGTCAGATGTAATTTTGAATGTTTTTCTTGGAATAGAAACACCATAATATTAATCAATTTAATTAAGCTACATTTCTTCAAATCAATCCCATATACTATGTTCTTACAAAAAAAGGTTTTAAATTCTCTAGTACAGCAACTAATAAAACAGTCAAATGCTTCACTAAAGTTTTACATTTCTAACTCCAAAACGTATGCAACTGCAAAATGTCGGATAAAGCATATAGTACAGTATTTCTTCATCAACATCTTTATGCATTCGTTATTAATAAAATAATGCTAAAAATACTCTTTCAAAATGCAGATGTTTATTTCAACTATGAGCAGGACAATAGATTCTTGCCGAGTTTAGGGACTTTAAATATATTAATGGATCCATAACAAATTATTATGGGAATAAATGGAAGAGGCAAGTGGACGGGGGAAAAAGTAAGGAACTTGTCTGTCGGCCCTGGAGGCATTTTGAAAACATATTTTCAAACACTTGTTTGTCACAGGGGACAATAGACACGATGTGGTCCCAAAAACACCTCTCTGACATAGGGTCCAGCATATCTCTTGATGATGTCATTGAATGTATATATATACAGTGGGGAGAACAAGTATTTGATACACTGCTGATTTTGCAGGTTTTCCTACTTACAAAGCATGTAAAGGTCTGTAATTTTTATCATAGGTACACTTCAACTGTGAGAGACGGAATCTAAAACAAAAATCCAGAAAATCACATTGTATGATATTTAAGTAATTAATTTGCATTTTATTGCATGACATAAGCATTTGATACATCAGAAAAGCAGAACTTAATATTTGGTAAAGAAACCTTTGTTAGCAATTACAGAGATCATACATTTCCTGTAGTTCTTGACCAGGTTTGCACACACTGCAGCAGGGATTTTGGCCCACTCCTCCATACAGACCTTCTCCAGATCCTTCAGGTTTCGGGGCTGTTGCTGGGCAATACGGACTTTCAGCTCCCTCCAAAGATGTTCTATTGGGTTCAGGTCTGGAGACTGGCTAGGCCACTCCAGGATCTTGAGATGCTTCTTACGGAGCCACTCCTTAGTTGCACTGGCTGTGTGTTTTGGGTCGTTGTTTTCATGCTGGAAGACCCAGCCACGACCCATCTTCAATGCTCTTACTGAGGGAATGCTCTTACTGTTGGCCAAGATCTCGCGATACATGGCCCCATCCATCCTCCCCTCAATACGGTGCAGTCGTCCTGTCCCATTTGCAGAAAAGCATCCCCAAAGAATGATCTTTCCACCTCCATGCTTCACGGTTGGGATGGTGTTCTTGGGGTTGTACTCATCCTTCTTCTTCCTCTAAACACGGCGAGTGGAGTTTAGACCAAAAAGCTCTATTTCTGTGTCATCAGACCACATGACTTTCTCCCATTCCTCCTCTGGATCATCCAGATGGTCATTGGCAAACTTCAGACGGGCCTGGACATGCGCTGGCTTGAGCAGGGGGACCTTGCATGCGCTGCAGGATTTTAATCCATGACGGCGTAGTGTGTTACTAATGGTTTTCTTTGAGACTGTGGTCCCAGCTCTCTTCAGGTCATTGACCAGGTCCTGCCGTGTAGTTCTGGGCTGATCCCTCACCTTTGTGATGATCATTGATGCCCCACGAGGTGAGATCTTGCATGGATTCCCAGACCGAGGGTGATTGACCGTCATCTTGAACTTCTTCCATTTTCTAATAATTGCGCCAACAGTTGTTGCCTTCTCACCAAGCTGCTTGCCTATTGTCATGTAGCCCATCCCAGCCTTGTGCAGGTCTACAATTTTATCTAAGATGTCCATACAAAACTCTCTGGTCTTGGCCATTGTGGAGAGGTTGGAGTCTGTTTGATTGAGTGTGTGGACAGGTGACTTTTATACAGGTAATGAGTTCAAACAGGTGCAGTTAATACAGGTAATGAGTGGAGAACAGGAGGGCTTCTTAAAGAAGAACTAACATGTCTGTGAGAGCCAGAATCCTTACTGGTTGGTAGGTGATCAAATACTTATGTCATGCAATAAAATGCAAATTAATTACTTAAAAATCATACAATGTGATTTTCTGGATTTGTGTTGTAGGTTCCGTCTCTCACAGTTGAAGTGTACCTCTACATACTTTGTAAGTAGGAAAACCTGCAAAATCGGCGGTGTATCAAATACTTGTTCTCCCCACTGTATATATATATATATATATATACACTGCTCAAAAAAATAAAGGGAACAACACAATGTAACTCCAAGTCAATCACACTTCTGTGAAATCAAACTGTCCACTTAGGAAGCAACACTGATTGACAATACATTTCACATGCTGTTGTGCAAATGGAATAGACAAAAGGTGGAAATTATAGGCAATTAGCAAGACACCCCCAATAAAGGAGTGGTTCTGCAGGTGGTGACCACAGACCACTTTTCAGTTCCTATGCTTCCTGGCTGATGTTTTGGTCACTTTTGAATGCTGGCGGTGCTTTCACTCTAGTGGTAGCATGAGATGGAGTCTACAACCCACACAAGTGGCTCAGGTAGTGCAGCTCATCCAGGATGGCACATCAATGCGAGTTGTGGCAAGAAGGTTTGCTGTGTCTGTCAGCGTAGTGTCCAGAGCATGGAGGCGCTACCAGGAGACAGGCCAGTACATCAGGAGACGTGGAGGAGGCCGTAGGAGGGCAACAACCCAGCAGCAGGACCGCTACCTCCGCCTTTGTGCAAGGAGGAGCAGGTGGAGCACTGCCAGAGCCCTGCCAAATGACCTCCAGCAGGCCACAAATGTGCATGTGTCTGCTCAAACGGTCAGAAACAGACTCCATGAGGGTGATATGAGGGCCCGACGTCCACAGGTGGGGGTTGTGCTTACAGCCCAACACCGTGCCGGACGTTTGGCATTTGCCAGAGAACGCCAAGATTGGCAAATACGCCACTGGCGCCCTGTGCTCTTCACAGATGAAAGCAGGTTCACACGCACATGTGACAGACGTGACAGAGTCTGGAGACACGGTGGAGAACGTTCTGCTGCCTGCAACATGGCCTTCCTCCTAATGCAAGACAATGCTAGACCTCATGTGGCTGGAGTGTGTTAGCAGTTCCTGCAAGAGGAAGGCATTGATGCTATGGAATGGCCCGCCCGTTCCCCAGACCTGCATCCAATTGAGCACATCTGGGACATCATGTCTTTCCATCCACCAACGCCACGTTGCACCACAGACTGCCCAGGAGCTTTAGTCCAGGTCTGGGAGGAGATCCCTCAGGAGACCATCCGCCACCTCATCAGGATTATGCCCAGGCGTTGTAGGGAGGTCATACAGGCACGTGGAGGCCACACACACTACTGAGCCTCATTTTGACTTGTTTTAAGGACATTACATCAAAGTTGGATCCGCCTGTAGTGTGGTTTTCCACTTTAATTTTGAGTGTGACTCCAAATCCAGACCTCCATGGGTTGATAAATTTGATTTCCATTGATAATTTTTGTGTGATTTTGTTGTCAGCACATTCAACTATGTAAAGAAAAAAGTATTTAATAAGAATATTTCATTCATTCAGATCTAGGATGTGTTAATTTAGTGTTCCCTTTATTTTTTTGAGCAGTGTATATAAAATGTCTGATAGAGCATTTCCATAAGTCCACTCAAGTTTCTTCAACTGTCTTCTGACTGATTAGAGCGACGTTGATTGCCTTTGCCAATCGCTAATCATCTTCAACCAACCCCCTTATCCACATCAAAGGGACAGCAGTAGATAAGGTGGAAAGTTTTAAGTTCCTGACAAACTTAAATGGTCCACCCACACAGATAGTGTGGTGAAAAAGGCGCTGAAGAAATTTGGCTTGTCACCCAAATCCCTGACGCACTTTTACAGATATCCAATCGAGAGGATCCTGTCGAACTGTATCGCAGCCTGGTACGGCAACTGCACCGCCCTCAACCGCAAGGCTCTCCAGAGGGTGGTGTGGTCTGCACAACGCATCACCGGGGGCAAACTACCTGGCCTCCATGACACCTACAGCACCCGATGTCACAGGAAGGCCAAAAAGATCATCAAGGACAACAACCACAGAAGCCACTGCCTGTTCACACCGCTATCATCCAGAAGGTGAGGTCAGTACAGGTGCATCAAAGATGGGATTGGAAAAACAGCTTCTATCTCAAGACCATCAGACTGTTAAACAGCAATCACTAACTCAGAGAGGCTGCTGCCTACATTGAGACCCAATCACTGGACACTTTAAAGGGATATCAACCAGATTCCTTTTCCAATGGCTTCCACGGGTTGTGAACAGTCTTTAGACATAATTTCAAGCTTTTCTTCTGAAAAATTAGCGAGATTTATCAAATTGCGTCAGTGGACTGCCAGATGTCCTTTGATTAGTTCCTGCGCGCGAGTGGAAGCTCGACATTTTCTTTATCTGTTGTATTGAATAGTTTACAGTCCGGTTGAAATATTAGCGATTATTTATGTTAAAAACAACCTGACGATTGATTATTAAAAACATTTGACATGTTTCTACAAACTTTACGGATACTTTTTGGAATTTTCATCAAGCCTTGATGACCTGCCTAAGGCTGTGGAATACTGAACAAAACGCGTCAAACAAATGGAGGTTTTTTGATATAAAAATAATCTTTATCGAACATAAGCAACATTTATTGTGCAACTGGGAGTCTCGTGAGTGCAAACATCCGAAGATCATCAAAGGTAAGCGATTAATTGTATTGCTTTTCTGGCTTTCGTGACCAATATATATTGCTGCTAGCTGTTCTTAATGTTTTTTCTAGTGATCGATAAACTCACACAAACGCTTGGATTGCTTTCGCTGTAAAGCATATTTTCAAAATCTGACACGACAGGTGGATTAACAACAAGCTAAGCTGTGTTTTGGTATATTGCACTTGTGATTTCATGAATATAAATATTTTTTGCAATTTTGTTTGAAGTTGGCGCTCTGCAATTCAGCGGTTGTTTACGAAAATGATCCCGCTAAAGGGATCCGTGCGTCAAGAAGATAAGTATGGTGCTAAGAAGCAGGCAGGCAAGAAAGAGTGTTGGAGGCCCATTTCCATGTCAGATATTTTTTGTTACCTGTCAATGGTCATTTACATGGGTCTTGTGAAGCTGAAAACCCTGAAAGACTACTGGAAATTGCTCACCTCTATCAACTGCCTTTCCCCTCCACTGTCATGTCATGCAAAAGGTTTCTGACAATCTCACGGGCGTTTCATATCAGTGACCCTGAAGTTGATGAGAACAACAAGAAGGCGAGAGGCACAGCAAGGTTTGATAAGCTCTGCAAAATAAAACCGCTCTACCCTAGCATCGTTGAGGCCTGCAAGGTCTATTTTCAGCCTGCCCAGAACCTTTCCATCGATGAGAGGATGGTAGCCTCAAAGGCCAGAATTGGCCTAAAACAATACATGCGTAACAAACCGACTAAGTAGGGTTACAAGCTGTTTGTTTTGGCTGATTCTGTGTGTGCATACACGTGCAATTTTTTTGTCAATGAGGGGAAGAGCAGTTTTGCGACCGGTGAGGGACTCAGTTATGATTCCGTTATGCAGTTATTAGATTTTCAGCTGCTAGGGAAGGGCTACAAACTTTTTGTGGACAACTTCTACACAAGTTGTGGCACCATTCGGACCAACAGAGTGGGCTTTCCGAAGACAAAGGTGAACAACATGCCTAAGCGGGCTGAGCGGAGGACCACGAGATGGATTCGCCAAGATGGCCTGCTGTTTGTGAAGTGGATGGATACCAGAGAGGTGGTCATGTGCTCCACTATCCACAAGTCCTTCAGTGGAGATCACGTTGTCAGGCGTGTGAAGGGCGCTACCGGGGCATGGACCACCAAAAATGTCCCCATTCCTTCAGCTATCAAGGACTACAACAAGGGCATGGGAGGTGTGGACCTGTCAGATGTACTGATTGGCTACTACAATGTGCTCCACAAGACAATGAAATGGTACAAGACATTTTTCTATCATTTCATTGACATTGCTGTGGTGAACTCCTTCATCCTCCAGAAGGAAATGGCTGAGAGCTGTGGACAGCGGAGGATTGATTATAAAAAACGTTTGACATGTTTCTACGAACTTTACAGATACTATTTGGAATTTTCGTCTGCCCTTCATACCGCTCGAGCCTGTGGCTTTCTGAACATAACGCGCCAACCAAATGGAGGTTTTTGGATATAAAAATAATCTTTATCAAACAAAAGGAACATTTAATGTGTAACTGGGAGTCTCGTGAGTGCAAACATCCGAAGATCATGAAAGGTAAGCGATTAATTTTATTGCTTTTCTGACTTTCGTGAGCAATCTACATTGCTGCTAGCTGTTCGTAATGTTTTGTCTAGTGATCGATAAACTCACAATCGCTTGGATTGCTTTCGCTGTAGAGCATATTTTCAAAATCTGACACGACAGGTGGATTAACAACAAGCTAAACTGTGTTTTGGTATATTGCACTTGTGATTTCATGAAATTAAATATTTGTAGTAATTTGTTTTGAATTTGGCGCTCTGCAATTCAGCGGATGTTTACGAAAATGATCCCGTTAAAGGGATCTATGCGCCAAGAGGTTAACTTCTTCTTAATCCAGCTGCTGTGTCAGATTACAAAAAGGCTTTACGGCAAAATCAAACCATGCGATTATCTGAGGACAGCGCCCTGCATACAAACACATGAAAATCACATTTCAACCAGGCAGGTGCGCCACAACAGTCAGAAATAGCGATATAATTAATGCCTTACCTTTGAAGATCTTCTTCTGTTGGCACTCCAAAATGTCCCAGAAACATCACAAATGGTCCTTTTGTTCGATAATGTCCTTCTTTTTTTGCGCGTTTGATTCAGAAATACACCGGTTCCAACTCGCCCAACATGCCTACAAAGTATCTAATAAGTTACCTGTAAATTTGGTCCAAACATTTCAAACAATGTTCCTAATCCAACCTCAGATACCCTAAATCATAAATAATCGATAAAATTTAAGATGGAATAAACTGTTTCTAATACCGGATAAAAACAACGCGAAGTTCGCTCCAGTTCACGCGCATCAAAACAATAGAGTCCACCTGGCGTGACACTTACAATGAATAGCACTACTTCTTCATTTCTCAAAAGAAAAAGATTGAACAATTTCTAAAGACTGTTGACATCTAGTGGAAGCCATAGGAACTGCAACCAGGTTCATAATAATAAGGGTATCCCTTAGAAACCTATTTGAAAATCCTATGACCTCAATTTGCTTTTTCCCTGGATGGTTTGTCCTCGGGGTTTCGCCTGCCATATCAGTTCTGTTATACTCACAGACGATATTTTAACAGTTTCAGAAACTATCCAAATATACCAATTATATGCATATCGTAGCTTTGGGGCATGAGTAACAGGCAGTTTACTTTGGGCACGCTTTTCATCTGGAGGTGAAAATACTGCCCCCTACCCAAGAGAGGTTAAATTACATGTTGTAATGCTACAGAATAGGAAAAACGCCAAGGGGGGTGAATACTTTTGCACGGCACTGTATGACTTTGGTGGTTTGACATTATAACTAAAACAAGTCTGGATCGAACTTTGCTATTTGTTTTAAGCTCTGAAGGTAAAAACACACTAGTGGGCTGGATCAAAAAACTACACACCCCCATTATATCTCCAAGACTGGACTTGGAGACCCTGAACTGAAGAGGCTCAAACACTCCATCTAAGATATCTATTTTAAGGTTGTGTCCCAAATGGTAACCTATCCCCTATAGTACACTCATTTTGACTAGAGCCCAAACTAAATTGACCTTATTCGGGCAATGGGCGCAGCCATCTTTGACTATGTTTATTTGCATTCTGCGATTAGGGAGTTATCGCTTGTCAAACATAAACAAACACAGCTGCCATCATAAAGAATTTAGCCACTGTTAGCTTAGCTGACATGAATCTATTTTCTGAACAATTTAAACACTTTCTGTTGTGCTCACCAGAAATGTGGTACATTGTAAAGAAGTCTAGCTGTTATGTCGTTAACTAATGTTTTGTTTTTCTGTCAGTGCAGACTGGTTTATGGAATGAGTTTGGCTGAGGATGTGTTCCATGTGATGCCTGGATGAAGAAGTTTGCATTGATCTTTTAGAATAAAAGGTGGAATTGAGGAATAAAGGTGTCCATCAGTACTAAACATTGTTTCAATGCTTTTCAAACAACAATGCTATTTAGACATTTTTTGTTGCATCATGTGTAGATGTTTTTTTGCTACTGTTCCAACATACTTGCGAAGGCACGCTGCAGTGACCACTCAACAATGATCACAAATACGTGTTCATACATAAAAGGTTAAAAGGTTAACTAAACTACCGCTTGGCGATGTCACCAGGCACGTCAAAACGCCACCCCACCAAAACAGACTGAAATTTCAGGCAGTCTTTTCAAACACTTTACACTAAAAGGGCATTATCATATTTGATATATATAAAAAGATAGAAAACCATGTTTTTGACTGCACTGGGCCTTTAAAGACTATACCGTCACAGTATTGGTCTTTTCTACCTTGCTTTAGGCTCGATAAATTAGCACCACTATGCAGCAGAACGGTCCCATCACAAAGTAGTAAATAACACGATGCCACACTATATCCAAACATATACTTATTATGGATGTCTCCAAGGTGTGTAGTCACATCCAAGAACAAGTGCTCTGTACTGTATCAAGACATCCCACCACTGCCAGAAATCGTTACTTACAACAAAAACATTGCAACATGAGCTACAGTAATTACAATAAAGTGTATTTCAGAACTATACAAGGGTGGAAGTAATTGAATATGCACATTATGCTATGAAAAATCAGGAAGCATAGTGTTCTGACATTAGGGGTAACAGAAAAACAAATGTTGACCTAGACATTACCAAAGAATTATCCTTCTTTATGTGCTCCAAAATTGCACATTCAAATTCTGTGCCGACTTACTGTGCCCACAGTTTTGATTGGTATATTAAAACTGAGATGAAAAATGGAAAATGCAATGTTACTGGTGACTGACACATACAAATCAATCGACAAGCTGTGTAACTTATTTGGTTGATTGCCTCGCACTGATTGAGTTTTTAGATAAAATTGTTTTGCCAGGACTGGACACATTCACACAGTTAGGATAGTGGAAGGGGGAGTGTATTCCGGATCTCCCAACAGGCATAATGGGAGGAATTTGTATGCTGAAAACAAATTGTTATTGGCAGAGAGGTTTGAAAGAGTCTTTGTTGTTGGTCTTTTCAATTATCCCCTCACTCAGAACCTGCTGAAAATAAGGGCTTTTATAGATTGCTGTCAGTGGAGGTTGCCGAGGGGAGGATGGCTCATAAATGGCCGTAACGGAGTGAATGGAATGGTTTCAAACACATGCTTTTTGGGGGGTTTTCATGTGTTTTCATGTGTGAATTCCATTCACTCCATTCCAGCCATTATACTCCATTTCAGCCATTATTATGAGCCGTCCTCCCCTCATTCCCAATGAGCAAAATTGGTTGCTAAGACATATTTTCCAAGTCTTTTCAGCATATAAGATATATTTTCAACGTCTTTTATTAAGCATCTTTTGCTCATAGAGACCAGCATATCTTGGGCAGTAACGCTGTTCACATTTTTAACACTTTTAGTGTTAGATTCATCAGCTGTTGTTCAAAAACGATATATACTGTAACACAAGGAAATGTGAATTGTGACTGCACCTGTCCTTTAAAATATGGTAGAATACTATGTCTGCAGGGATGTCCATTTCTACCAGTCACAGCACTGGATGAGCAAGTTGTTTATGTTGATGCTAATTCATTCGTGCAATCTTTGGCACGCTGTTACTACATGCTAGCACTGTGAACAGATACCGATGATCCTCCAAGTTTGCAGAGTAACAGATAATTGTGCTACAGTTTATAAACCCAGTGTGTCACCATTCGACCTCTCGCAGTTTGCTGCAAACATTTACAGGGTTACCTGTACACCAATTAGCTACTGTTGAAGTTGCTGGTGTCACCTTTGTGAACCCAGCCCACACAGTCACATAGCAGTCCATAGGGAGAAAGGCTTAATTGCTCCCTCTCCCTTTCTCTCTCTCTCTTGATTGTCTATCTATGTCTTCTTGTATTTCAGAGGTCTGAAAAGTGTGTGAGCTTTTCTTTCATAGTAAGCAGTAGACAGTTGTTTGCATAATTTTTTTAAATAAGTGAAGTTTATCGTTGGTAATGCAAAGACTGGTTTTATGTGCCACTTTCTCTGCACTCATCAACCTTTACATGCACTGTACAGAAACTGAGTCCACTACATAATTGTAACTTTTTCTGAATATGTCTGTATGCTGCTATAAAGTCAGTTGAATATAAACTTAGCTCTGAATTAGTTTTCTCCATTATTGTTTTTGAGGAATCCAGTACCAATACCAATATGATAAGAAATGTCACCTCATTCTGACGTACCATGCCAAATGTTGCCTGCTGGGAAACTGGTGGGCTGGATCAAAGTGTCTCCTGACCCCTCCTATCTCAGCCTCCAGTATTTATGCTGCAGTAGTTTATGTGTCGGGGGGTTAGGGTCAGTTTGTCGTATCTGGAGTACTTCTCCTGTCTTATCCGGTGTCCTGTGTGAATTTAAGTATACTCTCTCTAATTCTCTCTTTCTTTCTCTCTCTTGGAGGACCTGAGCCCTAGGGCCATGCCTCAGGACTACCTGGCATGATGACTCCTTGCTGTCCCCAGTCCACCTGGCCGTGCTGCTGCTCCAGTTTCAACTGATCTGCCTGCAGCTATGGAACCCTGACCTGTTCACCGGATGTGCTACCTGTCCCAGACCTGCTGTTTTCAACTCTCTAGAGACCGCAGGAGCGGTAGAGATACTCTTAATGATCGGCTATGAAAAGCCAACTGACATTTACTCCTGAGGTGCTGACTTGCTGCACCCTCGACAACTACTGTGATTATTATTATTTGACCATGCTGGTCATTTATGAACATTTGAACATCTTGGCCATGTTCTGTTATAATCTCCACCCGGCACAGCCAGAAGAGGACTGGCCACCCCTCATAGCCTGGTTCCTCTCTAGGTTTCTTCCTAGCTTTTGGCCTTTCTAGGGAGTTTTTTCTAGCCACCGTGCTTCTACACCTGCATTGCTTGCTGTTTGGGGTTTTAGGCTGGGTTTCTGTACAGCACTTTGAGATATCAGCTGATGTACGAAGGGCTATATGAATAAATTTGATTTGATCTCTCCAAGACTGGACATGGAGACCCCAAAATCTAAATTAAGAGGCTCAAACCCTCCATCTAAGATATCTATTCTAAGGCGGTGTCCCAAATGGTAACCTTTTCCCTGTAGTACACTACTTTGACTTAGGGCCCATTGGGCTCTGGTCAAAAGTAATAAACTACATAGGGAATAGGTTACAATTTGGGACACAACCTTAGAATTGTAGGGCCTACTAAATATGCATATTTGTTTGCAGGTATGCTAATGACCTGAAAGAGAAGACTGCCCCTGATGTAAAAGGGAAGCTCTCAAAATGGGTTAACACTAACATCAGTGAAATATATACCTTCCTGGTCACGGTGATGCTGATGTGCTGATGGGGCTAGTGAGGAAGGGCTCTGAGAGGGATTACTGGAACACTGACCCCATGCCCCAGATCCCTTTTTTCCAAGCCTTTTCTATGTTCCACTTTGTGAACAATACCACTGCCAACCTATCTGACCCTCTTTACAAAATTATGAATGTCCTGGGCAGCATGACCAGGGCATTTGGGACTTCTACATTGATGAGTCTCTCATGGCTGAGAAAGGGAGGCTTGCATTCTGCCACTACATCCCATCAAAGCGCCACAGATTTGTAGTCAAGTTATTTGCTTTATGTGACTGTTTGACAGAATATGTACAGGACCTGATCATTTACACTTGCACCACCACAGATATAAGGCATGTTGAGGGTCTTGGAATACAGTTTGTGGATCAGTGGTGATCACTATGCTGCAGCCTTACCTCGGAAAGGGGCACACTGTATTTGTTGACAACTGGTACACTCATAGAAAAAATTGTGCCAAAAAGGTTATTTGGCTGTCCCCATGGATGAACCCTTTGAAGAACCCTTTTTGGTTCCAAGTAGAACCCTTTTGGGTTCCATGTAGAACCCTCTATTTGTAACGCATTCTAGCTGAATTTCATTCAAACTTTTCAAAATTATATTTTCCCTAGACAACAACATTTAGCGTAACCTATTTCATCAGCTGGCTACTACTGTAGACCAAGATTATGATTTTAATCGTTAAACTACATTTTTCCTAGAAATATAGAGTTAGTAACACTGGAAGTTTATACAAAAGTAACCACGTTTTGGAAGGAGAGCGATAACTGGTCGACGTAACATTCATCTCAATGATGGCAACAAAGCATAAACCTAGATAATACTGTCTAGCTCCATAGTTTACAATAACCTGTTAGATCTACAACCTCACCTAACTCATGCCACGGTCTCTGCACACAATATAGCTGATTACACACAAAACGCCATTCATTCTGATCACCTGCACAAACTACCCCACTTTGTTGCTTACATGACTTGATCCACCTGCTTTCACTCTCCTCTGCTCCGACCAGGCTAAACCTATCCAAGCCATACTCATTGCATTTGATGATTGCAGAATATATTCCACGCTTGGCGATGAGGCAGTCATCCGGCTAAATGTCCAGTGGTGATAATACATTGACATGATGATGAAATATAGCCACCGTTGTAGCCTAGTTTTTTCAGGGGAGAATACATTTAAACAAAAAAAATGAACAAAAGGTATTAAGGATGCCAGCATTTCCCTTAGCCATGGTCGGCCTATGTAATATACTGTATGCTCATACTCAGCTCTCACTTTGTTCACCACTTTTGTATCAAATACACTGGACTTAGCACCTCAGGTGTCGTACCCTGTCTCACATGCGCAGCCACACAGACAGGCTAATACCACAGCCTCTTTCAGATAATAATAAATGTATACTGCACAAAAATAAAAAAATGCAACATACAACAATTTCAACGATTTTACTGAGTTACAGTTCGTCTAACGAAATCAGTCAATTGGAATAAATTCATTAGGCCCTAATCCATGGATTTCACATGACTGGAAATAAAGGTATGCATCTGTTGGTCACAGATACCTTGAAAAAGGGTAGTGGCGTGGATCAAAAAAGCAGTCAGTATTGGGTGTGACCACCATTTGCCTCATGTAGCGCAACACTTCTCCTTCGCAGTTGATCAGGCTGTCGATTGTGGCCTGTGGAATGTTGTCCCACTCCTCTTCAATGGCTGTGAGAAGTTCCTGGGTATTGGCGGGAACTAGAACATGCTGCCGTACATGTCAATCCAGAGCATCCCAAACAGTATGCAGGCCATGGAACAACTGGGACATTTTCAGCGTCCAGGAATTTTGAACAGATCCGAGCAAAATGGGGCTTTGCATTTAAATGCTGAAACATGAGGTGATGGCGGCATATGAATAGCACAACAATGTGCCTCAGGAGCTAGTCACGGTATCTCTGTGCATTCAAATTGCCATTGATAAAATACAATTGTGTTCGTAGTCCGTAGCTTATGCCTGCCCGTACCATAACCCCACCGCCACCACAGAGCACTCTGTTCACATGGTTGACATCAGCAAACCGCTCGCCCACACGACGCTATACACGCTGTCTGCCATCTGCCCGGTACAGTTAAAACAGGGATTCATCCATGAAGAGCACACTTCTCCAGTGGCCATCGAAGGTGAGCATGCAGTCAGGTCAAGACCCTAGTGAGGACGACAAGCACTCAGATGAGCTTCACTGAGATGGTTTCTGACAGTTTGTGCAGAAATTCTTCGGTTGTGCAAACCCACAGTTTCGTCAGCTGTCCTGGTGGCTGGTCTCACACGATACAGCAGGTGAGGAAGCCGGATGTGGAGGTCCTGGGCTGTCGTGGTTACACGTGAGGCCAATTGGACGTAATACCAAATTCTCTAAAACGACATTGGAGGCGGTGTATGGTAGAGAAAATAACATTAAATTCACTTGCAACAGTTGGACATTCCTGCAGTCAGCATGCCAATTGCACGCTCCCTCAACACTTGAGACATCTGTGGCATTGTGTTGTCTTCACCTTTTAGAGTGACTGTTTAATGTCCCCAGCAAGGAGAAATGCTCACTAACAGGGATGTAAAATACATTTGTGCACACAATTTGGTATAAATAAGCTTTTTGTTCGTATGGAAAATGGGATCACTTATATCAGCTCATGAAACATGGCACTGACATTTTATATGTTGCGTTTATTTTTATTCAGTGTAATATACAGTTGAAGTCAGAAGTTTACATACACCTTAGCCAAATACATTTAATCTCAGTTTTTCACAATTCCTGACATTTAATCCTAGTATAAATTCCCTGTTTAAGGTCAGTTAGGATCACCACTTTATTTTAAGAATGTGAATTGTCAGAATAATAGTAGAGAGAATGATTTATATCAGCTTTTATTTATTTCATCACATTCCCAGTGGGTCAGAAGTTTACATACACTTAATTAGTATTTGGTAGAATTGCCTTTAAATTGTTTTACTTCGGTCAAATGTTTCGGATAGCCTTCCACAAGCTTCCCACAATATTTTGGGTGGATTTTGGCACATTCCTTCTGACAGAGCTGGTGTAACTGAATCAGGTTTGTAGGCTTCCTTGCTCGCACACACTTTTTCAGTTCTGCCCACAAATTTCGATGGGATTGAGGTTGGGGCTTTGTGATGACCACTCCAATACCTTGACTTTGTTGTCCTTAAGCCATTTTGCCACAACTTTGGAAGTATGCTTGGGGTTATTGTCCATTTGGAAGACCCATTTGCGACCAAGACTGATGTCTTGAGATGTCGCTTCAATATATCCACGTAATTTTCATACCTCATGATGTCATCTATTTTGGGAAGTGCAACAGTCCCTCCTGCAGCAAAGCACCCCCACAACATGATGCTGCCACCCCCATACTTCACGGTTGGGATGGTGTTCTTCGGGTTGCAAGCCTCCTTTTTTCCTCCAAACATAACAATGGTCATTATGGCTAAACAATTATATTTTTGTTTCATCAAACCAGAGAACATTTTTCCAAAAAGTACGATCTTTGATATACAGTTGCAAACCGTAGTCTGGCTTTTTTATGGCAGTTTTGGAGCAATGGCTTCTTCCTTGCTGAGCGGCCTTTCAGGTTATGTCGATATTGGACTTGTTTTACTGTGGATATAGATACTTTTGTACCTGTTTCCTCCAGCATCTTCACAAGGTCCTTTGCTGTTGTTCTCGGATTGATTTGCACTTTTCTCACCAAAGTACGTTCATCTCTAGGAGACAGAACATGTCTCCTTCCTGAGTGGTATGAAGGCTGCGTGGTCCCATGATGTTTATACTTGCGTACTGTTGTTTGTACAGATGAACGTGGTACCTTCAGGTGTTTGGAAATTGATCCCAAGGATGAACCAGACTTGTGGAGGTCTACAAATTTTGTTCTGAGGTCTTGGCTGATTTCTTTTGATTTTCCCATGATGTCAAGCAAAGAGGCACCGAGTTTGAAGGTAGACCTTGAAAAACATCCACAGGTACACCTCCAATTGACTCAAATGCTGCCAGTTAGCCTATCAGAAGCTTCTAAAGCCATGACATCCTTTTCTGGAATTTTCCAAGCTGTTTAAAGGCATAGTCAACTTAGTGTATGTAAAGTTCTGAACCACTGGAATTGTGATGCAGTGAATTATAAGTGAAATAATCTGTTTGTAAACAATGGTTGGAAAAAGTACTTGTGCCATGCACAAAGTAGATGTCCTAACTGACTTGCCAAAACTATAGTTTGTTAACAAGAAATGTGTTGAGTGGTTGAAAAACGAGTTTTAATGACTCCAACCTAAATGTATTTAAACTTCCAACTTCAACTGTAGATGATGATAATAATTATATAATTATCAATAATACTGTCGATACTCGCTGCCACCAATATAGGGCTCCCGAGTGGCGCAGAGGTCTAAGGCACGGCATCTCAGTGCTAGGGGCGACACTACAGACACCCTGATTTGAATCCAGGCTGTATCACAACCGGCTGTGATTGGGAGTCCCATAGGGCGGTGCACAATTGGCCCAGCATTGTCTGGGTTTGGCAGGTGTACGCCCTCATTGTAAATTTGATTTTGTTCTTCACTGACTTGCATATTTAAATAAAGGTTTAACTTGTTTGGGCTGCAGGGGCAGTATTGAGTAGCCTGGATAAAAGGTGCCCATTTCAAACGGCCTCGTACTCAATTCTTGCTCGTACAATATGCATATTATTATTACTATTGGATAGAAAACACTCTCTAGTTTCTAAAACCGTTTGAATTATATCTGTGAGTAAAACAGAACTCATTTTGCAGCAAACTTCCTGATAGGAAGTGGAAAATCTGAAATCGATGCTCTGTTCTAGGTCCTGCCTATAAATGTGCTTTGATATTTATTAGTATACATGCACTTCATACGGCTTCCACTAGATGTCAACAGGCAGTGAGAGAAGAAATGGAGTGTATAACATGATCTGAGGTCGAATAAAAGCTCTTGGCATGACGTGACAGCAATTTCCTGTTTTCTGGAACGTGCAAGAAGGGACCTTGTATTGCCTTCTGAAAAGCTGTCGTTATAGACGACTAATATCTCCGGCTTTGATTTTATTTGATAAATGTGACAATATCATCGTAAAGTATATTTTTTCAATATAGTTTTATTAGATTATTGACATTTTTTCGGGACGTTATGCGTGTTGCTTTGTCTGCGTTTGTTCACGAAGGAGAGCTTCGCGCCACTTTGCTAGCTTTCCGTGCTAATTGACTGGAGAAGAGGACATTCTAAAACCAAACAACGATTGTTCCCGACAAAGGACCCCTTGTACAACATTCTGATGGAAGATCATCAAAAGTAGGACCCATTTTATGATGCTATTTTATATATCTGTCGAACAGGTGTACTAGTAGTTTGCGCCCAAATTTTGGTCACTCTCTCGTTATAACTAAGCTGGATGTCGTAATGAAGTTAATTTTAGAATTCTAACACGGCGATTGCATTAAGAACTAGTGTATCTATCATTTCCTATACAACATGTATTTTTTAGTAACGTTTATGAATAGTTATTTGGTCAGAATATTTGAGTGTCATAAAAATATTCGGACATTCTGGGAAAAAGATGCTACGTTAGCACAATGTATAACCACTGATTTCAGCTCTAAATATGCAAATTTTCGAACAAAACATAAGTGAATGTATAACCTGATGTTATAGGACTGTCATCTGATGAAGCATATCAAGATACGTCATAAATTATATATATCTTTTGCTGGTTTGTTACGATCGCTAACTTTTGCTGCTGGTAAATGGCTTGTGTTTCTGGCTATTGTGGTAAGCTAATATAATGCTACTTTGTGTTTTCGCTGTAAAACACTTAAGAAATTGGAAATATTGGCTGGATTCACAAGATGCTTGTCTTTCATTTGCTGTACACCATGTATTTTTCAGAAATGTTTTATGATGAGTATTTAGGTATTTCACGTTGGTGTCTGTAATTACTCTGGCTGCTTCGGTGTTATTTGTGACTGTAGCTGTGATGGTTGCTGCAATGTAAAACTGATTTATACCTCAAATATGCACATTTTTCGAACAAAACATAGATTTATTGTATAAAATGTTATAAGACTGTCATCTGATGAAGTTGTTTGTTGGTTAGTTTGGTTGGTTCTTGGTTAGTTACGTTGGCGTTGTGCATGCTACCTGTGCTGTGAAAAATGTCTGCCCTTTTTTGTATTTGGTGGTGAGCTAACATAAATATACGTGCTGTTTTCGCTGTAAAACATTTTAAAAATCGGACATGTTGGCTGGATTCACAAGATGTTTATCTTTCATTTGCTGTATTGGACTTGTTAATGTGTGAAAGTTTCTATATATTTCTAAAAAATATATTTTGAATTTCGCGCCCTGCACTTGAGCTGGCTGTTGTCATAAGTGTACCGACATCAGGCTTGCAGCCATAAGAAGTTATTAAAAACTTGATATCCACTATGAAAAGCATCTAGACATTATCTCACAATCTTTTAGACTAACATTTAGTTTTAAACAGCAGAGATTTGTAGAAACCTTTGTCTGTCTCTCCAACATCTGGAAGTTGTCCAACATCTGCAACGTTTCATTATTCAAATTCAATCTCCAGCTGTCCGATAGTAATGAATGTGCCGGGAGTCGGGACGAGACAGACAGGCAGGCAGGCAGCGTTTCTCAGCCAGTTGGAATCACGAAACAGCGTAAACAAATGCAAATCCATCTACTTGCTTTTACTTGACGTGACTTTAAGTTAGACAGCAAAGGATAATAATGTTGCCAGCCAGTATGGAAATGGAATATTTGGAACCCTAGATTTGTGTCGGGACTATATCTTGTGGAAGGATGAAATAGTATGAATAAATTCCTCAAAATAAAGTTTAATGAAAACACGTCAATCATTATTTGAAAACGTCAAACCTAATGGTTAGACCATTGCACCAGTAATCGAAAGTTTGCTAGATCGAATCCCAGAGCTGACAAGGAACAAATCTGTCATTCTGCTTCTGAACAAGGCAGTTAACCCACTGTTTCTAGGCTGTCATTGTAAATAAGAATTTGTTCTTAACTGACTTGCCAGGTTAAATAAAAATGTTGGTAAACCCTTGTATAAAAGTTGTAATGCCCTCAAAGCTTGTGTTTGGAGGACTTCATCTCGGGCCTAACGACACCCGTGTCAATATATCCTCCAAACACCGGCTTCTCGGGCATTATCACTTAATTAGAATGTACGTGTGAAAAGGTAAATAGATTTTTTTTAAAAAGCAAATTCCAAACATCTCTGCAAATAACAGCTAGTTTTCAATTGTCCCCTCCCAGAGAGTCCTAGCAAAATTGTTGGTTGAGAAATTGATCTTTGCTTGTAACGTTCGTCGCCTGAAGATGAGGAATCATCGGACCAAAGCGCAGCGTGGTAACTGTTCATGTTAATTTATTAAAAACAGAACACTAAACAAAATAACAAACAGAGTGAAACGAAAAGGAAACAGCCCTGTAAGGTGCAGCAACACAAAACAGAAAACTACCCACAAAACCAACATGGAAAATGACAACCTAAATAGGCTCCCCAATCAGAGACAACGAGAAACAGCTGTCTCTGATTGGGAACCAATTCAGGCCATCATAAACCTACATACCCCTAGACCATACAAAATCTCCATAGATAAACAAAAACCCTAGACAAGTCAAAACCCCTAGACAATACAAAAACTAAACAAACCACCCTTGTCACACCCTGACCTAACCAAAAAATTAAGAAAACAAATATAACTAAAGTCAGGGCATGACAGTACCCCCCAAAAGGTGCGGACTCCGGCCACAAAACCTAAAGATATAGGGGAGGGTCTGGGTGGGCATCTATCCGCGGCGGAGGCTCTGGTGTGGGATGTGGACCCCGCTCCACCTTAGTCTTGGTCCACTTAGGGGACCCTCGCCGCCGACCCCGGACAGGAGGGCGACTCTGGCAGCTCCGGACAGGAGGGCGACTCTGGCAGCTCCGGACAGGAGGGCGACTCTGGCAGCTCCGGACAGGAGGGCGACTCTGGCAGCTCCGGACAGGAGGGCGACTCTGGCAGCTCCGGACAGGAGGGCGACTCTGGCAGCTCCGGACAGGAGGGCGACTCTGGCAGCTCCGGACAGGAGGGCGACTCTGGCAGCTCCGGACAGGAGGGCGACTCTGGCAGCTCCGGACAGGAGGGCGACTCTGGCAGCTCCGGACAGGAGGGCGACTCTGGCAGCTCCGGACAGGAGGGCGACTCTGGCAGCTCCGGACAGGAGGGCGACTCTGGCAGCTCCGGACAGGAGGGCGACTCTGGCAGCTCCGGACAGGAGGGCGACTCTGGCAGCTCCGGACAGGAGGGCGACTCTGGCAGCTCCGGACAGGAGGGCGACTCTGGCAGCTCCGGACAGGAGGGAGGAGACGCAGAGACAGCCTGGTGTGTGGGGCTGCCACAGGGCCCACCAGGATGGAGAGACCTACAGGAGGCCTGGTTCGTAGAGGAGGCACCGGATAAACCGGGCTGTGGGGGAGCACTGGAGCTCTGGTGCGCAGCCTTGGCACCACTCCTCCAGGCTAAATGCCCACTTTAGCCCGGCCCCTCCAGAGTGCAGGCACAGGTCGAACCGGGCTGTGGGGGAGCACTGGAGATCTGGTGCTTACCGCTCGCACCTCTCCATTAGGCCCAATGCCCACGCATAGGACGAACAGCACCCTCCCAGCGCCCCGGAGACACAGTACGCAGAGCCGGCGCAGGATACCCTGGGCCGAAACAGCGCACCTGAGACCAAACACGCTGAGCTGGCACAATCCGCCCTGGCTGGATGCCTACCCTCGCATGGCACTTGCGGGGAGCTGGCCTATAGCGCTCCGGGCTATGAGCGCGCACTGGCAACACTGTGCGCTTCACCGCATAACACGGTGCCTGACCAGTACCACGCTGCTTCCGGTAAGCGCAGGGAGTTGGCTCAGGTCTATCGCCTGACTCCGCCAATCTCCCCGTGATAACAAAACATTTTTGGGGGGCAGCCTCTCGTGCCTGCTGCGCTGCCTTGCCTCATATCGCCGCCTCTCAGCTATAGATGCCTCCAGCTCTTTTTTTGGTGCGGCGATATTCCCCAGCCTGTCTCCAGGGTCCCTTACTGTCCAATATCTCCTCCTAAGTCCAGGAGTCCTGAACCCTCTACTCCTCGTTACCACGCTGCTTGGTCCGTTGGTGGTGAGTAGTTCTGTAACGTTCCTCTTCCTGTGAATTACTGGACCAAAGCGCAGCGTGGTAATTGTTAATGTTAATTTATTAAAAACAGAACACTAAACAAAACAACAAAGAGAGTGAAACGAAAACGAAACAGTCCTGTAAGGTGCAGCAACACAAAACAGAAAACAACTACCCACAAAACCAACATGGAAAATGGCAACCTAAATAGGCTCCCCAATCAGAGACAACGAGAAACAGCTGTCTCTGATTGGGAACCAATTCAGGCCACCATTAACCTATACCCCTAGACCATACAAAATCCCCATAGATAAACGAAAACCCTAGACAAGACAAAAACCCCTAGACAATACAAAAACTAAACAAACAAACCTTGTCACACCCTGACCTAACCAAAAAATAAAGAAAACAAATATAACTAAAGTCATCGCGTGACATTGCTAAGAAGCTATTTTTGTTTATTTTGAAAACAATCACAGTAAGATACTTAATTGTTTCCCAGAAATGATTTGATATTTAGATACAAATGGCTGCATTGGAATTTCATACTCTTCATTCTTCTAGAACTTTCACTCAGTGTGGAACTTTTCACTTCACCCACCACTAGTTTGAGGATCCACATATGAATATATGCACATGTTTATATAATGCACAGAATTAAAGCCTATATCTTCAAGATTCTATTAACAGAACTCAAATATAATTGCAAATAGTGCATAGGATTATTGTGAAATTTGGTCACTGTAATTATTTTCATTAGCCAAAGTTCACCAGGCCAAAATATCCAACTACCTTATATACCCTTTCAGAAAAGATGTTTTAACTTCTTCTGGCTGCAAGCCCGACGTCGGTACACTTATGACAACAGCCAGCTCAAGTGCAGGGTGCGAAATTCAAAATATATATATTTTAAATATTTAACTTTCACACATTAACAAGTCCAATACAGCAAATGAAAGGTACACATCTTGTGAATCCAGCCAACATGTTCGATTTTTAAAATGTTTTACAGCGAAAACAGCAAGTATATGTATGTTAGCTCACCACCAAATACAAAAAAAGGACAGACATTTTTCACAGCACAGGTAGCATGCACAAAGCCAACCCAACTAACCAAGAACCAACCAAACTAACCAACAAACAACTTCATCAGAAGTTGTTATACATCATAACATGTTATACAATAAATCTATGTTTTGTTCGAAAAATTTGCATATTTCAGGTATAAATCATAGTTTACATTGCAGCTACAATAGGAAATTGCACCGAAAGCAGCCATAATAATTACAGACACCAACGTCAAATACCTAATTACTCATCATAAAACATTTCTGAAAAATACAGTGTACAGCAAATGAAAGACAGGCATCTTGTGATTCCAGCCAATATTTCCGATTTATTAAGTGTTTTACAGCAAAAACACAATATAGCGTTATATTAGCTTACCACAATAGCCAGAAAGACAAGCCATTTCCCAGCAGTAAAAGTTAGCGATCGTAACAAACCAGTAAAAGATATATAATTTTTGACTAACCTTGATATTCTTCATCAGATGGCAGTCCTATAACATCAGGTTATACATACACTTATGTTTTGTTCGAAAATGTGCATATTTAGAGCTGAAATCAGTGGTTATACATGTTGCTATCGTAGCTACTTTTTCCATAACGTCTAAACAGCAACGATATTTTTCTGACACTTTTTCTGACACACATATTCTGACCAAATAGCTATTCATAAACATAACTAAAAAATACATGTTGTATAGGAAATGATAGATCCATTAGTTCTTAATGAAATCGCAGTGTTAGAATTCTAAAAAATAACTTCATTACGACATCCAGCTTAGGTATAGCTAGAGTACCCCAAAGTTGGGCGCCGGCGACTAGTTCACATGTACGACAGATATATGAAATAGCATCATAAAATGTTTCTTACTTTTGCTTATCTTCCATCAGAATGTTGGACAAGGGGTCCTTTGTCGGGAACAATCGTTGTTTGGATTTAGAACGTCCATTTTCCCTCTTGAATTAGCAAGCACACTAGCCAAGTGGCGCGAATCTCTCCATGTCAACAAACGGAAGAGAACGGAACACGGCAAAACTCCCGAAAAAATATCAATAATCTGATGAAACTATATTGAAAAAACATACTTTACGATGATATGGTCACATGTATCAAATACAATCAAAGCCGGAGATAATAGTCGCCTATAACGGCAGCTAAACAGAAGGCAAATCCAGGTCCCTCTTCGCGCTCTCCAGAAAACAAGAAATGGGGGACACGTCATACAAAGAGCTTGTATTCCACTTCAGACCAAGATAAACACTAAATTTCTTCTCTCACCGCCTCTTGACATCCAGGGGAAGGTCTATGAAGTGCACGTATACTAATACGTATCATGCCCATTTATAGGCAGGAAGTAGAACAGAGCCTCGATTTCAGACTTTCCACTTCCTGGTCAGGAAGTTTGTGCCAAATGAGTTCTGTTTGACTCACAGATATAATTCAAACGGTTTTAGAAACTAGAGAGTGTTTTCTATCCAATAGTAATAATAATATGCATATTGTACGACCAAGAATTGAGTACGAGGCCGTTTGAAATAGGCACCTTTTATCTGGCTACTCAATACTGCCCCTGCTGCCCAAACAGGTTTTAAAAGAGACATAATCAAAGTTGGCAATTTTTCAGTTTACCTTCATTTTCCAGATCACAAACCCCGAATACAAGTTTCAATAACATGGCGTACAGTGTTTCCATTCCAGTCTGAGGGAAGCTTGCTTTGCTGACAGCTTATCATATTATGTCCTTGAAACTCTTTATGCAGAATCCCGGGGTCGATGCATACGTATTTTATTTTATATCTTAAATGACCTTCCAAAAGCTATTTGCGTCATTGCTTTCAGTGATGGTCCTTAACAATACATTGGACTCAAGCTTTTGTTTCCTGTTTTGCGAATATAAATTGAGACATGCTTTTTGAGGGACAGATAGTCTCTCTCACAGTATCGCTTCTTCCTGGGTAATTTTTGTGCAAAAGGGGCCATAAGGCAACCCTGCCCATCTTAATTAACAGAACTAATCATAACTTCTTGCCGCACGGATCCCTTTAGCGGGATCATTTTTGTAAACAACCGCTGAATTGCAGAGCGCAAAATTAAAAAATATTTATAAAATATTTATAATCATGGAATCACAAGTGAAATATACAAAAACACAGCTTAGCTTGTTGTTAATCCACCTATCGTGTCAGATTTTGAAAATATGCTTTACAGCGAAAGCAATCCAAGCGTTTGTGAGTGTATCAATCACTGCTAGAACAGCTAGCCTTAAATTAGCTTGGTCACGAAAGTCAGAAAAGCAATAAAATTAATCGCTTGCCTTTGAGGATCTTCGGATGTTTGCACTCACGAAAATAACAATAAATGTTATTTTTGTTCGATAAAGATTAGTTTTGTAACCAAAAACCGCCATTTGGTTTGCGCGTTATGTTCAGAAAACCACAAGTTCGTTCTGGTCCTGAAGGGCAGACGAAAATTCCAAAAAGTATCCGTAATGTTCGTAGAAACATGTCAAAGGTTTTTTATAATTAATCCTCAGGTTGTTTTTAACATACATAATCGATCATATTTCAACCGGTAAACTGTTCAATACTACAGAGAAAGAAAATCTCTCTCCTGCGCAGGAACTAATCAAAGGACACCTGACGCGTTTTGATAAATCTCGCTCATTTTTCAAAATAAAAGCTTGAAACTATGTCTAAAGCCTGGTCACAGCCAGAGGAAGCAATTGGAAAAGGAATCTGGTTGATACCCCTTTAAATGGAGGAGGGGCAAGCAATGGAACAGGGATACAAATAAAAAAAAGCACTTCCGGGTTGGAGTTCTTCAGGTTTTCACCTGCAAAATCAGTTCTGTTATACTCACAGACAATATTTTGACAGTTTTGGAAACGTTAGAGTGTTTTCTATCCTAATCTGTCAATTATATGCATATTCTAATATCTGAACCTGAGAAATAGTTCCTTTACCTTGGGAACATTATTTTTCCAAACATAACAATTCTGCCCCCTAGCTGAATGAAGTTAAAGTAATGATCCACTGGCGTTTCTCTTTGCTTATTTGAGCTGCTCTTGCCATAATATGGACTTGGTCTTTTCTCAAATAGGGCAATCTTCTGTTTACTACCCCTACACTGTCACAACACAACTGATTGGCTCAAAGAAATTTAGGAAAGAAATTCCACAAATTCAATTTTAACATGGCACAACTGTTAATTGAAATGCGTTCCACATTGAGAGAATGCAAATAGTGTGCAAGTCTGTCATCAAGGCAAAGGATGGCATTTCGCTACACTCGCATAAACATCTGCTAACCATGTGTATGTGACCAATGAAATTAGATTTGATGAAAACTAAATTTTACTTTGAAGAATCTAAAATCTAAATTTTGGGGGGGATTTGTTTAACACTTTTTTTGTTACTACATGATTCCATATGTGTTCACTGTTATTCTACAATGTAGAAAATAGTAAAAATAAAGAAAAACCCTTGAATGAGTAGGTGTGTCTAAACTTTTGACTGGTACTGTAACTAATATAATGAAAATCATCATAGCAAATTTGCGATGCATGCAAAATTGTTTGACTACAAAGGCAGCAAAACTGTACTTCAATGCTATGATACTCCCCCACTTAACATACTGCTTGACTACTCGGGCCCAAGCTTGCAGTACGACATTAAAACCCATTTAGTCGGTCTACAAACTGGCTCTCAATGTGCTTGATAGAAAGCCCAATAGCCATCATCACTGTTACATCCTCAGAAAGCTTGAGCTCCTGAGTTGGGACAATATTGTGCTATACACTGACGCATGTCTTGTGTATTCAACTTTCTTCATATCAGCAGCTGCATTTTCCACAGTTAGACAAAACAAAAAAGCTCAGACATCAGTATCTGTGTGTTGCCAAACAGTGGCTGTTGATGTCTGCCAGTGTTGTGTCTAAGAGTAGAGCAGCCGGGCTGTAAATAAACATGCACGCTATTTCCAGGTGTGGCAGCAGCGAAGGAGACCACAGGCTTAATTAGTCACTTCACAGTGACAACACAGTGCTAACAGAGAGGAGATGAGATGAGAGGACACAGTCATGGAAGGGTTTGTGCCACGGTGTTCCTAGCCTCATTTTTACTGTACATGCTAGTATGATTCTAGTTTCATGTCAGGATGACATGACATTACTGATCATTCTTCATTGTACAATCGATTTCGATAGCTAGCAGAACATTTAAAGCATGGGGAAAAACCTCTGCTTTCTGCAGTCCACGTCCAGTCCCCTGCTTTCCCCTTGCTTTTGAATGCACCGCTGGCTGGTAAATCTGTTTCCACCAGCATTGCTACATGCTCCAAAAATGCTAGCCAGGAGAGTCTGAACATGATTTAATAACCAGTTCACCATCTTAACATGGTTTCGATGAAACAACAACATCTGAGGTAAGTCGAAATAAGCTCAAATAAAAAAGTTAACTAACCCTTTAACCCTCACAAGAAGAACGGGTTTGAACGGGGTTCTGAAAACCAGACAGTAGCACAAAGCCAGAAACAAACAAGAAAAAATCTAAAGAACGAAGAAAGAGAGAGAGAGGGCAAAAAAGAAAAAGGTAGAAAATATAATTGGAGCAAACTAAGTAAACTCTAGTTTAAGTTTCTTGTTTCTGGAGAAGAGGGCACTAGTGGCGTGATTCGGGTTTTTCAACGAGGAAATCCTTGGCGGCCTAGTGTGTGCACAGCTGTGTGGGAGGCTGTCAGATCCCGGCCTGCAAACCAATTAGCATGTTCCTCACATGTGGTCTCAGCTGGTCGCCCATAATGATAGATCCACCCCACTCCCTCACCTCCCCCAAACACCCAATTCCCTGCAAACCTCACATAGATGTGGGTGTGGCGAAGAGCCAAGCTGTGATTTATCGCTTGAGTAGTGGACATTTTTATGACACAGTAGCTCTCTCAATATCCTTTCCCTCAGCAGCATTAAAGAGGACTGTATGAAAGCACTAAACTGACACAACACTGATATTTTTGGAATAAAAAAGTAACATTAACTTGTTTGGGATAGGGGGCAGTATTTTGACATCCGGATGAAAAGTGTGCCCAAAGTAAACTGCCTGTTACTCAGGCCCAGACGCTAGGACATGCATATAATTGGTAGATTTGGATAGAAAGCACTCAAAAGTTTCTAAAACTGTTAAAATAATGTATTTGAGTATAACAGAACTGATTTGGCAGGTGAAACCCCAAGGACAAACCATCCCAAAATAATCTAATTCAGTTTACCACTATTTTCAATGGCTAGTACTTTAATTAATTACAAGGCCAAGTTCTCCCAGATTGCAGATCCTAGGGCTTCCACTAGATGTCAACAAGCTTTAGAAAGAGTTTCAGGCTGGTTTTTGGAAAAATGAGCCAGAAATGTTTGTTTTTCTAGGTGGCTCCCATTTTGGCTGTAGTGTTTCAAGGGCGTGGAAAAGAGCTCCTACTTAGGTATTTTTCTCCGGTAAAGACAATAACGATTCTCCGTCTTAAATTGTATAATTTATTTGCGTATTAGGATACCTAAGGTTTGATTATAAACGTTGTTTGACTTGTTTGGAAAAGTTTATTAGTAATGTTTTGGATGCGGGATGTTGATGATGTAACTAGCAGGGGTTGGAACCGGTTCAGGGGACAGAACCTAAAACTGGAAAATAACTAACCTTTTCTAGGAGCAGAATCAGAACCGGGAACAAAAGTGATCTATACTGTTCCAGAACATAACTGTTATTTTAAGAGCATGGGAACCATTTAATAACGTTGTTTTATGTTTCGGGCATTTTTTTTCCTGTCCACAAAAAACGCAACAAAGCGCCTACGCAAACCCCTCACACTGACACTCAGAAACGTGTTCCAGTGTCTGCCTGCCAGCTGAAAAACTTTGCCATTGTGTGTAGGCTACCTACCCCTCCTCCTCCAAAAGCATAGGATACTGTAGCCTACTGATGTTACAAGCTTGATTCAAAAATTAGGGGGAGATTTTTAATTAGAGAAGAATAGATAAACTTTTTCAATTCTAGTTAAAAAAAACTATAGTTATTATTGTAACGGCAGCCTTCCTCCTCTTCGTCTGAAGAGGAGGTGTAGCAGGGATCGGACCAAGACGCAGCGTAGCCAGTGCTCAACATATTTAATAGAACGCGTAGCCAGTGCTCAACATATTTAATAGAACGAGACGAAAACGTGAACACTTACAAATAACAAAATAACAAATGTGGCAAACCGATACAGTCCGAGCTGGTGCAGAGAAACACAAAGACAGGAAACAACCACCCACAATCCCCAACACAAAACAAGCCACCTAAATATGATTCCCAATCAGAGACAACACAAAACACCTGCTTCTGATTGGAACTATATTAGGCCAAACATTGAAACAGACAAACTAGACACACAACATAGAATGGCCACCCAGCTCACGTCCTGACCAACACTAAAACAAGCAAAACACACAAGAACTATGGTCAGAACGTGACAGTACCCCCCCTCCTGAGGTGCGGACTCCGAACGCACCCCCTAAAACTCCAGGGGAGGGTCTGGGTGGGCATCTGTCCGCGGTGGCGGCTCCGGCGCTGGACAAGGACACCACTCCATCATTGTCTTTGTCCCCCTCCTTAGCGTCCTTTGAGTGGCGACCCTCACCGCCGACCTTGGCCTAGGAACCCTCACAAAGGGCCCCATCAGACTGAGGAGACAGCTCCGAACCGAGAATTAGATTAGAACAGAGAGGTAGCTGAGGACAGAGAGATAGCTCCGGACGAATGGCAGCTCCGGACTGAATGGCAGCTCCGGACTGAATGGCAGCTCCGGACTGAATGGCAGCTCCGGACTGAATGGCAGCTCATGACTGGAGGGCAGCTCATGACTGGAGGGCAGCTCATGACTCGAAGGCAGCACATTACTGGCGGGCGGCTCTGGCAGCTCCTGACTGGCTGGCGGCTCTGGCGGCTCCTGACTGACGGACGGCTCTGACGACTCGGGACAGACGGACGGCTCAGACGGCTCGGGACAGACGAACGGCTCAGACGGCTCGGGACAGACGGACGGCTTTGACGGCTCGGGACAGACGGACGGCTCAGATGGCGCTGGGCAGGCAGGCAGCTCAGATGGCGCTGGGCAGGCAGGCAGCTCAGATGGCGCTGAGCAGGCAGGCAGCTCAGATGGTGCTGAGCAGGCAGGCGGCCGACTCTGACCTGCTGAGGCGCACAGTAGGCCTGGTGCGTGATGCCAGAACTGGTGGTACCGGACTGGAGACACGCACCCCTAGGCGAGTGCGGGGAGCAGGAACAGGGCACACTCGACTTTCAAGGCGCACTATAGGCCTGGTGCGTGGTACCAGAACTGCTGGTACCGGGCTGGAGACACGCACCACAGGGAGGGTGCGTGGAGGAGGAACAGGGCTCTGGAGATGCACTGGAAGCCTGGTGCGTGGTGTTGGCAACGATGGTACTGGGCTGAGGGCACGCACCTCAAGGCGAGTGCGGGGTTCTGGAACTGGAGACCTGGTACGTGGCGCCGGCACCGGAGAGCTGGTGCATGAGGCTGCCACAGGAGAGCTGGTGCACTGAGCTGGCACAGGAAGTGCAGGGCTAGGGAGGCGCACAGGAGGCCTGGTGCGTGAGGCTGGCACAGTCTTCACCAGCCGGCTAGCCCGCACCTCAGGTCGAGTATGGAGAGCTGACTCAGGTGACATCAAATCCCCGACACGCTCCGTCGGGCGGATGTCGTGTCTCATGCACCAAACCAGTAAAACCCTAATTTCTCTCTCCTCCAATTTCCCCATTAGATCCTTCACAGTCTCTACCTCGCTCACCTCCAATACCGCCCTCACCGGCTCTGGTTCCATCCTTGGCTCCTTACGGTAAGCAGGGGGAGTTGGCTCAAGTCTCCTACTCCTACTCCTACTCCTACACTCCCCTTTATCCCCACCAATACATTTTTGGGGGAGCCTCTCGGGCTTCCAGCCGCTCTGCCTTGCTAGCGCCTCATAATGCTGCCTCTCTGCTTTCGCTGCCTCCAGCTCTGCTTTGGGACGGCGACATTCCTCTGGCTCTGCCCAGGGTCCTTTACCGTCCAGCTCATCCTCCCATGTCCATTCCTGAACTCGCTGCTGCTGTCGCTGCTGCCCGTTACTACGCTGCTTGGTCCGAGTTTGGTGGGTGGTTCTGTAACGGCAGCCTTCCTCCTCTTTGTCTGAAGAGGAGGTGTAGCAGGGATCGGACCAAGACGCAGTGTAGCCAGTGCTCAACATATTTATTAGAACGAGACGAAAACGTGAACACTTACAAATAACAAAATAACAAATGTGGCAAACCGATACAGTCCTTGCTGGTGCAGGGAAACACAAAGACAGGAAACAACCACCCACAACCACACACAATTCCCAACACAAAACAAGCCACCTAAATATGACAACACAAACACCTGCTTCTGATTGGGAACCATATTAGGCCAAACATAGAAACAGACAAACTAGACACACAACATAGAATGCCCACCCAGCTCACGTCCTGACCAACACTAAAACAAATACAAGCAAACCACACAAGAACTATGGTCAGAACGTGACAATTATGTTTCACTTTGGATATATTAACTACAAAACGTAAGACATGTTTTTAATTCTGGTGCTGCTCTGCACACACAAGCGTGTTAGCTATCTAGCTACCTAGCTAGCTCTGATGCAGCATTAAGTACAACGACATTCAAAGTTCCTCCATATCTGTGGGCCTAATTCAGATAATGCATGTCATAACAAGATGGCCAGCGCTTCAAACCAAGTCCCCTCCTCCCCCCTCTCTCACTCCCCCCACCAGTCGCATCTTGTGCCCTACACTTGTCCGTCCCTCACTCATGTAAACCACCAAGCTATAGCTTGCCTGGTCCATTTCAAGCTGCTCTATCATTGAAGAGCAGTTTGAAATAAAAAGTAATTTTTTGTCGAGGTAAATGTAAAAAATAAAAGATTTCAGAGGTTTTAAAAGGAACAGAAAGAATTGATATAAACAGGTACTTTTTTGGGCTTTGAACTGTTTCAGATTTTTTTTTTTGCAGTTTGGAACAGTAGAACGAATGACAAAAATAATGGTGATTTTCAGAAAAATTGGTCATTATGCATATATGCATTGAGTAATTCCGGCCTTAAAGTTGTAAAATGAAAACAGAAATCCACAGCTATGCTTAATCTGAAACCAGTGCATAGAGTTAACAAACCATTCAAATCCACTATTGTAATTCCATATCCTACAATACATTTTCCCACTCAGTCCTACTCCCAGAAATGATCCAGAGGTTCAGCAGAGGTCAGTCTAGCCCGCGTTAAAGCTGAAAGTGTCTGACTGCATTAGTGATGAAATTCATATCCCGGTGGCAAACTCAGTTTTATTCAATCTCCACACTCGAAAACCATATTCACAGCCATTGAAGGCCACCTAGCCCACGAATAGGGCACATTGTCATAATGAAAGGCCCATTCATGAGAACAAATGCCGTAGGATTAAATACAGAACTTTAACATGACTATTGAGTATTAACATCTACTGCGAATATTCATTTTCTGTTTAATTTGAGAGGAGCTTGTAGGAACTCGTTTGATGGTGAACGCCACTCCAAATCAGACAATAAACAGACCAACAGTCTCAGTGAATTCACTCTGCACTAACTGGGTTCTGTTGATAAATCTGTATGATGTAACAAACGACCAAGAGCCGACCTACTTCTGCATCTCTCTCCTCCTCATGACTTAGTCCCCTTCAGGGTTAGCGCTGTTGTCTCGCAACATACTGTAATAGCAGGAAGCATACTGTCTGTTTGCAAATCAATATACTCTCACTCTCTTGCTATTGCTATACAGTGCCTTGAAAAAGTATTCAACCCCCTTGGCGTTTCTCCTATTTTGTTGCATTACAACCTGTAATTTAAATGGATTTAAATCTGGATTTCATGTCATGGACATATACAAAATAGTCCAAATTGGTGAAGTGAAATGAAAAAAAAATACTTGTTTCAAAAAATTCTAAAAAATTCAAAACGGAAAAGAGGTCCATGCATATGTACTCACCCCCTTTGCTATGAAGCCCCTAAATAAGATCTGTTGCAACCTATTACCTTCAGAAGTCACATACTTTGTTAAATAAAGTCCACCTGTGTGCAAAATAAGTGTCACATGATCTCAGTATGTAGATATATATATACCTGTTCTGATCTGAAAGGCCCCAGAGTTTGCAACACCACTAAGCAAGGGGCACCACCAAGCAAGAGGCACCATGAAGACCAAGGAGCTCTCCAAACAGGTTAGGGACAAAGTCATGGAGAAGTACAGATCAGGGTTGGGTTATCTGGTCAGATGAGACTAAAATCACTCCGAGAACACAAGTGAAGCATGGTAGTGGCTACATCATGTTGTGGGGATGTTTTTCATCGGCAGGGACTGGGAAACTGTTCAGAATTTAAGGAATGATGGATGGCGCTAAATACAGGGAAATTCTTGAGGGAAACCTGTTTCAGTCTTCCAGAGATTTGAGACTGGGACGGAGGTTCAACTTCCAGCAGGACAATGACCCTAAGCATACTGCTAAAGCAACACTCGAGTGGTTTAAGGGGAAACATTTAAATGTCTTGGAATGGCCTAGTCAAAGCCCAGACCTCAATCCAATTGAGAATCTGTGGTATGACTTAAAGATTGCTGTACACCAGCGGAACCCATCCAACTTGAAGGAGCTGGAGTAGTTTTGCCTTGAAGAATCGGCAAAAATCCCAGTGGCTAGATATGCCAAGATTATAGAGACATACCCCAAGAGACTTGCAGCTTTAATTGCTGCAAAGATGGCTTCACAAAGTATTGATTTTGAGGGGTGAATAGTTATGCACACTCAAGTTTTCTGTTTTTTTGTATTATTTCTTGTTTGTTTCACAATAAAATATATTTTGCATCTTCAAAGCGGTAGGCGTGTTGTGTAAATCAAATGATAACCCCCCCCCCCAAAAAAGATTCCAGGTTGTAAGGCAACAAAATAGGAAACATTCCAAGGGGGTGAATACTTTCGCAAGCCACTGTACATATCGCCCTTCATATTGTGTGTATGCACTGACATGTATATGTAACTGATTGATGCACACACACACTACATGTTAATATTTTTAAATGTATTTTAAAAGTACTTTGTCTGTAATGTATTTTTTGTTATATATCGGACCCCAGTGAGACTAGCTGTCACCATAGGCTTCTGCTAATAGGAATCCTAATAAATCAACAACATCTAAAAAATGCCAGGGACAATCTTGCAATGTAAATGCGTTAATAGGTGGTTGGGAGCAGTCATTTTCATAATGACATGATACGTCATTCATCTGAAGTACTTAGTCTTGACATGTTTGTGAATTTAGTTGGGGGAACTATATGCAAACTTTTAGCTCAATTAACCTTGGCTATCTACATATATACTGTAATACAATTCGCAGGACATCAACAGATTACAGTAAACAGTAAAAGTTAGTCTGCTTTAGCAAAATCAATGCAAAAATAGTAACATTACATCATGTTAACCTGTTGGGGATGGGGGCGCTGTTTAGACTATTTATGCTAATTTGGCTAATTTTTGAAACGGCTTCCCACAAAATCCTTGATCGTACAATATGCATATTATTATTATTATTGGATAGAAAACAGTCTATAGTTTCTATAGGAGTTGAAATTTTGTCTCTAAGTGGAACAGAGCCCATTCTACAGCAATTTCCCTGACATGGAGTCAGATTTGAGAAATGTTGGCCACTCTTCTGAAGTCAGTTAAAAGGGCACTGTCATTGCTATGACTATACGGACACTTCTTACGTCTTCCCCTGGATGCCTTTACGTGATGACGATTCCAATGGGGTCGATTGCGCGTTCACAGGCCCTATAAATCAAAAAACCCTGTAGCTAGCAAGTCTTTCCTTGCTGCGTAACGCGCGTGCTGGACACCGACCCGCTCCTGTTCCAAGCGTTAGTTTAGCCTGTTATATTTCTCCGGTCATCTTTTCACTCGTTATAGGAGTTAAAAACATCATAAGGTAGTTAATTTAAAGCGTTTTATAGCAATTTATATCCGTTTAGTGCGATTTTGGGACATTTATTTTTGAAACGATGTGAATAGCTGGGCACGCTTTTCAGTTCATCCCGAACGCAGTTGGCATTTCCACATGGCAAGAGGACAGCTTTCCACCAAAAGACGATTTCTCCCAAGAAAGGATCCTTTGCCCAAGATACTGATGGAAGAACAGCTCAAGGTAGGACATTTTTATTATGATAAATCGTGTTTCTGTCGAAACATTTTAGTGGCTTAGGACGCCATGTTTTTTGACGTAGCTTCGCTTGGCGCAAACTGTATTGAAAAGTAAGGATAAATTAAAAAATGTAATAACGCAATTGTATTAAGAATTAAATTGTCTATCAATCCCTGTCCACCCTATATTTTTTAGTCACGTTTATGAGTATTTATGTATAAGAGTAGATCACTGTCTAAGTGGCGCAAGGACTTTTTCTTTACCAGCTTGTCTACATTTCACATTGTCTAACCATGATTTTGGTGGCTAAATATAAACATTTTCGATCAAACTGTATATACATGTTGTAATGTGATGTTACAGGAGTGTCATTGGAAGAATTCTGAGAAGGTTAGTGAAAAAATTAATATCTTTTGGCGATGTTGACTTTTATCGCTCACTTTGGCTAGAATCAATGCTGGGCTGCTAATTGCTATGTGCTAAGCTAATATAACGATTTATTGTGTTTTCGCTGTAAGACACTTAGAAAATCTGAAATATTGTCTGTATTCACAGGATCTGTGTCTTTCGATTCGTGTATGCTGTGTATTTTTACGAAATGTTTGATGATTAGTAGTTAGGTAAACACGTTGCTCATTGTAATTATTCTAGTCCATTTGTGACGGTGGGTGCAATTGTAAACTATGCCATCTACCTGAAATATGCACTTTTTTCTAACAAAACCTATCCCATACCATAAATATGTTATCAGACTGTCATCTAATGAGTTTTTTTGTTGGTTAGGGGCTATAAATATCTTAGTTTAGCCGAATTGGTGATGGCTACTGGTGTTGGTGGACAAATAAAAGATGGTGGATTATGCTAATGTGTTTTTAGGTAATAGATGTACATCTTTACATATTGTGTCTTCCCTGTAAAACATTTTAAAAATCGGAAATGTTGACTGGATTCACAAGATCTGTGTCTTTCATTAGCTGTATTGGACTTTAATGTGTGAAAGTTAAATATTTTAAAAAAATATTTTTTTTGAATTTCGCGGCACTGGTTTTTCAGTGGGGGGGGGGGGGGTGTGCCGCTAGCGCCACGCTGATCCTAGACAGGTTAATATCATGCATAAAAGTAACGTAAATCATATGCGGGCACAGAAATGAGAAGGTGGGAGTCATTTTAGAAGGGGGAATAAAATATTGATAGACAAGCACTCTGTTTGTAGACATAACAAAGGCTCCAGACATAACTGGGACAGTACACTGGAGTATTCCACCATCGTATCTCCTACAACACTCATAGAAATATATTAATCTCCAATCATCTGGGTTTGATGCCAAATAATATTAGCTTCAGGAGCCTGGGAAGAGAGAACATCTATTTCAGACAAACGCTTCGGAACATATATAAGTGAGAAAGCTGTCAGCCTCTCAAAAATCTGAATTCTGCCACTCAGATGTGAAGAACAACTAATTCATTGTATCCCTCTCATGGTAAGAATCCAATAAATTCCACCTGTGGCTATCAGCGCACGTAAACTCGAACAGAAGGTGCAGACCTTTTTTACCCAGAGAAGATTAAAACTTCTTGTCAATATGGTGGCGCTGTTTCCCCATTGGAAAAAATACTGCCCAAATTAAACTGCCTCGTACTCATTTCTTACTCGTACAATATGCATATAATTATTACTATTGGATAGAAAACACTCTCTAGTTTCTAAAACCGTTTGAATTATGTCTGTGAGTGAAACAGAACTGGACTTAGAGCAATTTTCCTATGAGGATTTGAAAATGCTGAAATCTGCTCGCTGTTCCCAGAACAGTTTATTAATTTGCCTGTCCTCTATTGGTTGAGATGCACTGCATACGCCTTCCCCTGGGTGTCAGCGAATAGAGGGACTTGAAATGGAGTCTCTAGGCAGATCTGAAAGTTTATAAATTGCTTGGAAATGAGGTGTCCGCTCTTTTGACTCTTCGCTCTGACGCAGGAAGGATCTTAGCATGTCGTGCTAGAAGCTCCTGTTTTAGCTCTTAGATATATCCGGCTCTGTTTTTATTCGATATAGGTGTTAAAGACATCATAATCTTGTTATTTTGAAACGAATTATATCAGTTTATGTCAGTATATTGCGATTTTCGGGTATTTATTTTCGTGGCGTTGTAGGAAGTTGGGTATCTCTGGCCCACATTGCTAATGTTTACTGCTAATTGCAACGTTGAAGATGACGTTCTCCAACCTAGCAACGATTCTTTTGGACAAAGGACACCTTTCCCAAGATTCTGATGAGAGTTCATCAAAAAGTAAGAACTATTTATGCTGATAAATCGTTGTTCTGTTCGAAAAAGTCAAATGCATAAGCCGCCATTACTTGCAGTGCAGCCTTGCGTTAGCGCACGCTGTATGCTTGAAGTAACGTTAATTTTTAAAATGTAACCCAGCGATTGCATTAAGAACTAATTTGTCTTTCAATTGCTGTCCAACCTGTATTTTTTTGTCAAGTTTATGAATAGTTTTCGATTAGAATAGGTGCCTCTCCAAGATGGCGCCGGACAGATTGCTTGAGGTTTTGGACACTATTCTCATTGTATAAGCACGATTTGTGCCGCTAAATATGCACATTTTCGAACAAACTCTATATGCATTGTGTAATATGATGTTATAGGATGTGTACCAAACTCACTAAAAGTGGCAGTGATAAAGCCTCTCTTGAAAAAGCCAAACCTTGACCCGGAAAATATAAAAAACTATCGGCCTATATCGAATCTTCCATTCCTCTCAAAAAGTTTAGAAAAAGCTGTTGCGCAGCAACTCACTGCCTTTCTGAAGACAAACAATGTATACGAAATGCTTCAGTCTGGTTTTAGACCCCATCATAGCACTGAGACTGCACTTGTGAAGGTGGTAAATGACCTTTTAATGGCGTCAGACCGAGGCTCTGCATCTGTCCTCGTGCTACTAGACCTTAGTGCTGCCTTTGACACCATCGATCACCACATTCTTTTGGAGAGACTGGAAACCCAAATTGGTCTACACGGACAAGTTCTGGCCTGGTTTAGATCTTACCTGTCGGAAAGATATCAGTTTGTCTCTGTGAATGGTCTGTCCTCTGACAAATCAACTGTACATTTCGGTGTTCCTCAAGGTTCCGTTTTAGGACCACTATTGTTTTCACTATATATTTTACCTCTTGGGGATGTTATTCGAAAACATAATGTTAACTTTCACTGCTATGCGGATGACACACAGCTGTACATTTCAATGAAACATGGTGAAGCCCCAAAATTGCCCTCGCTAGAAGCCTGTGTTTCAGACATAAGGAAGTGGATGGCTGAAAACTTTCTACTTTTAAACTCGGACAAAACAGAGATGCTTGTTCTAGGTCCCAAGAAACAAAGAGATCTTCTGTTAAATCTGACAATTCATCTTGATGGTTGTAAAGTCGTCTCAAATAAAACTGTGAAGGACCTCGGCGTTACTCTTGACCCTGATCTCTCTTTTGACGAACATATCAAGACTGTTTCAAGGACAGCTTTTTTCCATCTACGTAACATTGCAAAAATCAGAAATTTTCTGTCCAAAAATGATGCAGAAAAATTAATCCATGCATTTGTTACTTCTAGGTTAGACTACTGCAATGCTCTACTTTCCGGCTACCCGGATAAAGCACTAAATAAACTTCAGTTAGTGCTAAATACGGCTGCTAGAATCCTGACTAGAACCAAGAAATTTGATCATATTACTCCAGTGCTAGCTTCCCTACACTGGCTTCCCGTTAAGGCAAGGGCTGATTTCAAGGTTTTACTGTTAACCTTTAAAGCGTTACATGGGCTTGCTCCTACCTATCTTTCCGAGTTGGTCCTGCCGTACATACCTACACGTACGCTACGGTCACAAGACGCAGGCCTCCTAATTGTCCCTAAAATTTCTAAGCAAACAGCTGGAGGCAGGGCTTTCTCCTATAGATCTCCATTTTTATGGAACAGTCTGCCTACCCATGTGAGAGACGCAGACTCAGTCTCAACCTTTAAGTCTTTACTGAAGACTTATCTCTTCAGTAGGTCATATGATTGAGTGTAGTCTGGCCCAGGAGTGTGAAGGTGAACGGAAAGGCTCTGGAGCAACGAACCGCCCTTGCTGTCTCTCCAGGGTCGGTTCCCCTCTCTCCACTGGGATTCTCTGCCTCTAACCCTGTTACTGGGGCTGAGTCACTGGCTTGCTGGTGCTCTTTCATGCCGTCCCTAGGAGGGGTGCGTCACTTGAGTGGGTTGAGTTACTGACGTGAACTTCCTGTCTGGGTTGGCGCCCCCCCTTGGTTGTGCTGTGGTGGAGACCTTTGTGGGCTATACTCGGCCTTGTCTCAGGATTGTAAGTTGGTGGTTGAGGATTTCCCTCTAGTGGTGTGGGGGCTGTGCTTTGGCAGAGTGGGTGGGGTTATATCCTTCCTGTTTGGCCCTGTCCGGGGGTTTCTTCGGATGGGGCCACAGTGTCTCCTGACCGCTCCTGTCTCAGCCTCCAGTATTTATGCTGCAGTAGTTTATGTGTCGGGGGGCTAGGGTCAGTTGGTTGTACCTGGAATACTTCTCCTGTCTTATCCAGTGTCCTGGGTGAATTTAAGTATGCTCTCTCTAATTCTCTCGTTCTCTCTTTCTCTCTGAGAACCTGAGCCCTAGGACCATACGTCGGGACTACCGGCCGTGGTGACTCCTTGCTGCCCCCAGTCCGCCTGGCCTTGCTGCTATTCCAGTTTCAACTCTTCTGCCTGCGGTTATGGAACCCCTACCTGTCCCAGACCTGCTGTTTTCAACTGTTAATGATCGGCTATGAAAAGCCAACTGAGATTTATTCCTGATTATTATTTGACCATGCTTGTCATTTATGAACATTTTGAAAATCTTGGCTCTCTCTAATTTTCTCCTTCTCTCTTTCTTTCTCTCGGAGGACCTGGGCCCTAGGACCATGCGTCGGGACTGCAGCCCGTGGTGACTCCTTGCTGTCCCCAGTCCGCCTGTCCTTGCTGCTATTCCAGTTTCAGCTGTTCTGCCTGCGGTTATGGAACCGCCACCTGTCCCAGACCTGTTGTTTTTCAACTCTTAATGATCAGCTATGAAAAGCCAACTGAAAATTATTCATGATTATTATTTGACCATGCTTGTCACTTATGAACATTTTTGAACATCTTGGCATAGTTCTGTTATAATCTCCACCCGGCACAGCCAGAAGAGGACTGGCCACCCCTCATAGCCTGGTTCCTCTCTAGGTTTCTTCCTAGGTTTTGGCCTTTCTAGGGAGTTTTTCCTAGCCACCGTGCTTCTACACCTGCATTCTAGCTGTTTGGGGTTTTAGGCTGGGTTTCTGTACAGCACTTCGAGATATTATCTGATGTACGAAGGGCTATATAAAATAAAATTGATTGATTGATTGATTGATAGGACTGTCATCTGAAGAATTCTGAGAAGGTTAGTGAAAAAATGTATATATTTTGGTGGTTTATACGTTATCGCTATTTTTGCCTTGAATCAATGCTGTTGTGATGTTTGCTATTGTGGTAAGCTAATATAACGCTATATTGTGTTTTCGCTGTAAAACACTTTGAAAATCTGAAATATTGGCTGTATTCACAAGATCTGTGTCTTTCAATTGCTGTACGCTGTGTATTTTTAAGAAATGTTTTATGATGAGTAATTAGCTAATACACGATGGTCTCTGTAGTTATTCTAGTCGCTTTGGTGAGAGTTGTGATAGTGGCTGCAATGGTAAACTATGATTTATACCTGAAATATGCACATTTTTCTAACAAAACAAATGCTATACAATAAATATCTTATCAGACTGTCATCTGATGAAGTTGTTTCTTGGTTAGTGGCTATTTATATCTTTATTTGGTCGAATTTGTGATAGCTACTGATGGAGTAAAAAAAATGGTGGAGTAAAGAAGTGGTGTCTTTTGCTAACGTGGTTAGCTAATAGATTTACATATTTTGTCTTCCCTGTAAAACATTTTAAAAATCAGAAATGATGGCTGAATTCACAAGATGTGTATCTTTCATCTGGTGTCTTGGACTTGTGATTTCATGAACATTTTATTATATGATATCCCTGTGGCTTTAGGCTAGGCTATGCTAGTCAGCTTTTTTGATGGGGGTGCTCCCGGATCCGGGTTTGTGAGGCGTTAGAGGTTAAGAAAGGAAGGGAAAAAGTAGTGCTCAGTCTGGTGGTGTACCAAAGAAACATTTGATTCCCCCCTTCCTTCCTTCCTTCCTTCCTTCCTTCCTTCCTTCCTTCCTTCCTTCCTTCCTTCCTTCCTTCCTTCCTTCCTTCTTTCCTTCTTTCCTTCCTTCCTTCCTTCCTTCCACACAACACCCGCTCTTCCTCCTCCCCACCCCTCGTCTCACCCTGTTGAACTGCTGCACCAGGTGAGCTCAATTATCCGGGGTCGGAGGTCGTGGTTCGCGCTGACGGCAGCGGCGGTTAATAGTGAGCCCTCCTGCATAACATTACACAGCTAACCCCTATAAACTCTGACTTGGGCTCTGCTGACCTCTCACAATCAGAGCCAGGGTTACAGTGTGGTTGCCAAAAATGACAGCAGTTACACAGCTTTTTCAGAGGGCATTGCACAGGGTTAAGAAAACATAATGAAGTATCTCTGAACTCTTTCTAAGTTTTAAATCAAATTACTGTCAAGGATAATTGCACTCTAAGCAGCGCTGTACCCTATGTTTCCACTGATGATGCCATTCAAGGTCGTGACTCGGATACCAGAGAACAGTATACTATACCTGCAGGGGACGATAGACATCAAAACTCTTACCCCAAACCCCACTCCCCATTGGGTGAAAAAGAGAGTGAGATGTAGGGATGATGAGAGGGAGAGAGTGAGAGTCGAAGAAGCCATAGAAATCAGGGCAGTGCACAAACATTTCAGGGGGCAGGGGCTCAAAATCACTTTCGTAATTCATATCTGGAAAGTCATAAGATACCAAATGCCTTGTAGCAAAACATTTTACATCAGCAGACAAAGCACAAAGCAGGGAGCCATAAACTACGCAAGCCGAGAGAGACGCACAAAGCTGGGGAACGGGACTATCGTTAGGGTGGCACCAGTATTGGTAGCTGGATCACCAGCTGTAGCCTGGTGACCTTTACCACCCTCAAGCAACAGCGGTTCACTGGATTGGTGGTCGGGGGATAGTGGTGGGTTACGTACACCTCAAGTCGTCACGCGACAGCTCTCGATACACTCCAGCATAGCTCCCTCCTTCCCTTGAGCACAGCCCTATGTAGAAACAAAATCCAGATATAATACAGACAATAAGGAAAACGGCATGACTTTGCACCAAATATGTAACTACATTGAGGGTCTATCAAGCACGTTAAGTTGACAATCTGATTGCTGAAGGGGTGAACTGATAGGCTGGAATCAAAATTGATATGCTCCATTTCACCATGGAGCATTGCAGTTTGGATTCCAAGCTAGGGATCTGAGGTTTATTGTGTAAAATGCAGGTTATGCATTTTCTCCATATTCCGTAAACGCAAACCAAATGTCTCTCAGTGTCATCTTGGAGCTTTTTGCATTCAGAAAACTGAATTAGAATAGCTTAACCTGTTTGGCGTGCAAGCCCGACGTCGGTACATTTATGACAACAGCCACTTCAAGTGCAGGGCGCGAAATTCAAAAGAATTTCACACATTAACAAGTCCAATACAGCATATGAAAGGTACACATCTCGTGAATCCAGCCAACATGTCCGATTTTTAAAATGTTTTACAAGGAAGACAAAATATGTAAATCTATTAGCTAACCACGTTAGCAAAAGACTCCACTTTTATTACTCCATCAGTTTTTGACTCCATCAGTAGCTATCACAAATTCGGCCAAATAAAGATATAAATAGCCACTAACCAAGAAACAACCTCATCAGATGACAGTCTGATAACATATTTATTGTATAGCATGTTTTTTTTCAAAAAAATTGCATATTTCAGGTATAAATCATAGTTTAGATTGCAGCTACAGTCAGAAATTGCACCGAAAGCAGACAGAAAAATTACAGACACCAACGCCAAATAACTAAATACTCATCATAAAAACATTTCTGAAAAATACATAGTGTACAGCAATTGAAAGACAGGCATCTTGTGATTCCAGACAATATTTCCGATTTATCAAGTGTTTTACAGCAAAAACAAAATGTAGCGTTATATTAGCGTAGCCACAATAGCCAGAAACACTTGGGCGCCGACGACCAGTTCACATGCGCGACAGATATTAGAAATAGCATCATAAAATGTTTCTTACTTTTGGTGATCTTCCGTCAGAATGTTGGACAAGGTGTCCTTTGTCCAGAACAGTCGTTGTTTGGATCTGGAACGGCAAATTTCCCTCTTGATTTAGCATGGGCACTTGCCAAGGGGCACGGATCTCTCCAACGTCAACAAAGTCAGAGAACGGAACATGGCAAAACTCCCGAAAAATTTTCAATAATCTGATTAAACTATATTGAAAAAACATACTTTACGATGATATGGTCACGTGTATCAAATAAAATCTAAACCGGAGATGTTAGTCGTCCATAAGGACAGCTAAACAGAAGGCAAATCCATGTCCTCTTTCGCACGCTCCAGAAACAGGAAATGGACGGTCGCGTCATACAAAGAGCTTTAATTCCACCTCAGACCAAGATAGACACGAAATTTCTTCTCTCACCGCCTCTTGACAACCAGGGGAAGGTGTATGAAGTGTACGTAGACTCTTACGTTCATTGCCCATGTATAGGCATGAAGTTGAACAGAGCATCGATTTCTGACATTCCACTTCCTGGTCAGGAAATGTGCTGCAGAAGGAGTTCTGTTTCACTCAGAGAAATAATTAAAACGGTTTTAGAAACTAGAGAGTGTTTTCTATCCAATTGTAATAATAATATGCATATTGTACGAGCAAGAATTGAGTACGAGGCCGTTTGAAATGGGCACGATTTAACTGGCTACTCAATACTGCCCCTTGCAGCCATAAGAAGTTAACGAAGACAGTACATTAATAAAATAGTCTACAAGTACCACATGCTACCATACTCAAACACTGGCAACTGTATGTTACAGAACTTACAGTACATCACACTCAAGCATGATGCTTGTGTGACAAAAGCCCTACACAGTCGCTCTTTACGGAGTATACTTTTAAATTTCAAGGGATGCGACGAGACCCCATCTGCTTTAACCCGCATTTACGTCGATCCACAAACCCCATAAGGATGTCTCTCTTCCTCTCCCCTCGTCGTTTCCAAATCACAATCCAACAGCGAGGCCGACCAGATAACGAGATCAAGGGAGGGAGAGACAAAACAAACATAATGCCACCGCCTTACCGTCTTTTCAGATTGCCAAAAATAAGCAGCACTGTCAGTGAGTAAAGAGGCACTGCTGAGATCTGTGGGCGATGTCAAATGACTCACCAAAACTAAGCACTGAAATAAAATTGTTTCCAGAAATGAGGAGGGGACGGAGCACAAGTTAAAGCACAAACACTCATCCAGTCACAGCTACAGGACGTCCTGATGGCAATCACTGTTTTTAGACGTTTGCACCACTAATTAGAATGGGCGATGACAGGTGCCCAAACCAATTTGAGCGCAAAGGGGCCCCGAGCCAGTGTTGTCACGGCATTTGTTGATACGGGATAAAGATGGCAAATCAAGCCATTGTCTCACCATGAGCGAACACATCTATTTTACTTCTCAGCGTGTACTCCACTGAAACCACTTCGACTTGTTCAAGACCAGCCACCTTAACACACAGTTGTACAGTTAAACTAGACTAGAGGTTGATATGCTGGTAATTGCTCAGTGTACACATTTTGATGAAGAGTGGCTCATGTTGTCAATGGATTTGTATAGTATAATCATATACAGTACCAGTAAAAAAATTGGACACACCTACTCATTCAAGGGTTTTTCTTTATTTTTACTATTTTCTACATTGTAGAATAATAGTGAAGACATCAACACTATGAAATAACACATGTGCAATCATGTAGTAACCAAAAAAGTGTTTAAAAAAATCATTTATGTTTGAGATTCTTCAAAGTAGCCACCCTTTGCCTTGATGACATCTTTGCACATTCTTGGCATTCTCTCAACCAGCTTCACCTGGAATGCTTTTCCAATGGTCTTGAGGGAGTTTCCACATATGCTGAGCACTTGTTGGCTGCTTTTCCTTCACTCTGCGGTTCAAAACCATCTCAATTGGGTTGAGGTTGGGTAATTGTAGAGGCCAGGTCATCTAATGCAGCACTCCATCACTCTCCTTATTGGAGGTGTGTTGGGTCATTGTCCTAAGGAAAAACAAATGATAGTCCCACTAAGCTCAAACCAGATGGGATGGCGTACTGCTGCAGAATGCTGTGGTAGCCATGCTGGCTAAGTGTGCCTTGAGTTCAAAATAAATAACAGGCAGTGTCACCAGCAAAAGACCATCACATCTCCTCCTCCATGCTTCAAGGTGGGAACCACACATGTGGAGATCATCCGTTCACATACTCTTTGTCTCACAAAGACACAGTAGTTGGAACCAAAAATATCAAATTTGGACCCATCAGATCAAAGGACAGAATTCCACCAGTCTAACCTGTTGAGGATGGGGGCGCTGTTGAGACTATTTATGCTAATTGGGTAATTTTTGAAACGGCTTCCCACAAAATCCTTGATCGTACAATATGCATATTATTATTATTATTGGATAGAAAACAGTCTATAGTTTCTATAGGAGTTGAAATTTTGTCTCTAAGTGGAACAGAGCCCATTCTACAGCAATTTCCCTGACATGGAGTCAGATTTCAGAAATGTTGGCCACTGTTCTGAAGTCAGTTAAAAGGGCACTGTTATTGCTATGACTATACGGACACTTCTTACGTCTTCCCCTGGATGCCTTTACGTGATGACGATTCCAATGGGGTCGATTGCGCGTTCACAGGCCCTATAAATTAAAAATCCCTGTAGCTAGCAAGTCTTTTCTTGGTGCGTAACGCGCGTGGAGGACACCGACCGCTCCTGTTCCAAGCGTTAGTTTAGCCTGTTATATTTCTCCGGTCATCTTTTCACTCTTTATAGGAGTTAAAAACATCATAAGGTAGTTAATTTAAAGCGTTTTATAGCAATTTATATCCGTTTAGTGCGATTTTGGGACATTTATTTTTGAAACGATGTGAATAGCTGGGCACGCTTTTCAGTTCATCCCGAACGCAGTTGGCATTTCCACATGGCAAGAGGACAGCTTTCCACCAAAAGACGATTACTCCCAAGAAAGGATCCTTTTCCCAAGATACTGATGGAAGAACAGCTCAAAGTAGGACATTTTTATTATGATAAATTGTGTTTCTGTCGAAACATTTTAGTGGCTTAGGACGCCATGTTTTTTGACGTAGCTTCGCTTGGCGCAAACTGTATTGAAAAGTAAGGATAAATTAAAAAATGTAATTCCGCAATTGTATTAAGAATTAAATTGTCTATCAATCCCTGTCCACCCTATATTTTTTAGTCACGTTTATGAGTATTTATGTATAAGAGTAGATCACTGTCTAAGTGGCGCAAGGACATTTTCTGACCAGCTGAGCTACATTTCACATTGTCTAACCATGATTTTGGTGGCTAAATATAAACATTTTCGATCAAACTCTATATGGATTGTGTAATATGATGTTACAGGAATGTCATCTGAAGAATTCTGAGAAGGTTAGTGAAAAAATTAATATATTTTTGGCGATGTTGACGTTATCGCTCACTTTGGCTAGAATCAATGCTGGGCTGCTATGTGCTATGTGCTATGCTAATATAACGATTTATTGTGTTTTCGCTGTAAGACACTTAGAAAATCTGAAATATTGTCTGTATTCACAGGATCTGTGTCTTTCGATTCGTGTATGCTGTGTATTTTTACGAAATGTTTGATGATTAGTAAGTAGGTAAACACGTTGCTCAATGTAGTTTTTCTAGTCCATTTGTGACGGTGGGTGCAATTGTAACCTATGCCATCTACCTGAAATATGCACTTTTTTCTAACAAAACCTATCCCATACCATAAATATGTTATCAGACTGTCATCTGATGAGTTTTTTTGTTGGTTAGGGGCTATAAATATCTTAGTTTAGCCGAATTGGTGATGGCTACTGGTGTTGGTGGACAAATAAAAGATGGTGGATTATGCTAATGTGTTTTTAGGTAATAGATGTACATCTTTACATATTGTGTCTTCCCTGTAAAACATTTTAAAAATCGGACATGTTGACTGGATTCACAAGATCTGTGTCTTTCATTAGCTGTATTGGACTTTAATGTGTGAAAGTTAAATATTTTTAAAAAATATTTTTTTTGAATTTCGCGGCACTGGTTTTTCAGTGGGGGGGGGGGGGGGGGGTGCCGCTAGCGGCACGCTGATCCTAGACAGGCTAATGTACATTGCTCATGTTCCTTGGCCCAAGCAAGTCTCTTCTTATTGTTGGTGTTCTTAGGCAGTGGTTTCTTTGCAGAAATTTGACCACGAAGGCCTGATTCATGCACTCTCCTCTGGACAGTTGATGTTGAGATGTGTCTGTTTTGTGTTTGTAATTGTATTTATTAGGGATCCCCATTAGCCAAGGTAGCAGCAACTCTTCCTGGGGTCCAAAAACACCAAAGCACCCACATGACATACAGTATATAACAAAATATTAAACAGTGAACTATGTTTGTACTGAATGAGCTAAAGATAAACAGTACATCATATAACATCCCTACACCACCACATATCCACAACACAAAATGTTCAAAACACGTTTATATCGCAATGTATGCGTATGCATTTGTCTATACCTTTGTGTGTGTGTCTGGTCCTATCACACGTAGAGTACTGTCCGGTTATATGGTCATCTGCAGCAAAGAAATATATATAAACGCTCCAATTGGCTCAAAACAGTGCTGCCAGACTATCTCTTCATTGCTCTATCCGTATGAATATTATCCAAATGCATCAGAATTTCTTATGGCTTCATGTTAAAAACAAATTACTATCTAGTCTTCTGATTTCCTTTTGGAACGTTATATTTTTCAAAAACAACACAGTATTTTTCAGTCCAGTTAGCACATATTAGAAACATGCATAACCACCAAACCAGACAGGCAAATAACAGGGCAGCTAAAACAACCCAAGCCAAGGACAAATCGCCTTAACTTTTTATGGCTGCAGGGGCAGTATTGAGTAGCTCTGATTAAAGGTGCCCATTTTAAACGGCCTCGTACTCAATTCTTGCTCGTACAATATGCATATTATTATTACTATTGGATAGACAACACTCTCTAGTTTCTAAAACCCTTTGAATTATATCTGTGAGTAAAACAGAACTCATTTTGCAGCAAACTTCCTGACAGGAAGTGGAAAGTCTGAAATCGATGCTCTCTTCTAGGGGCTGCCTATAAAGGTCCTTGATATTTATTAGAATACATGCACTTCATACGTCTTCCACTAGATGTCGACAGGCAGTGAGAGAACAAATTGAGTGGATAACTTGATCTGGGCTCGAATAAATGCTCTTTGTATGACGTGTCACCAGTTTCCTGTTTTCTGGAGAGTGCGCGAAGGGACCTGGTTTTGCCTTCTGTACAGCTGACGTTATAGACGACTAATATCTCCGGCTTTGATTTTATTTGATACATGTGACAATATCATCGTAAAGTATGTTTTTTCAATATAGTTTTATTAGATTATTGAATTTTTTTTGGGACGTCTGTGTTTGTTCACGAAGGAGAGCTAAGCGCCACTTTGCTAGCTTTCCGTGCTAATTGACTGGAGAATAGGACATTCTAAATCCAAACAACGATTGTTCCCGACAAAGGACCCCTTGTACAACATTCTGATGAAAGATCATCAAAAGTAGGACCCATTTTATGATGTTATTTCATATATCTGTCGAACATGTTGTATTAGTAGGTTGCGGCCAGGTTTTGGGCACGCTCTCGCCATAACGTAAACTGCATATCGTAATGAAGTTATTTTCAGAATTCTAACATGGCGATTGCATTAAGAACTAGTGTATCTATCATTTCCTATACAACATGTATTTTTTTAGTTATGTTTGTGAATAGTTATTTGATCAGAATATGTGAGTGCCAGAAAAATATCATGACGTTGTGGGAAAAAGATGCTACGTTAGCACAATGTATAACCACTGATTTCAGCCCTAAATATGCACATTTTCGAATAAAATATAAGTGTATGTATAACCTGATGTTACAGGACTGTCATCTGATGAAGCTTATCAAGGTTAGTCAAAAATGATATGTCTTTTGCTCGTTTGTTACGGTCGCTAACTTTTTCTGCTGGGGAATGGCTTGTGTTTCTGGCTATTGTGGTAAGCTAATATAATGCTATATTGTGTTTTCGCTGTAAAACACTTAAGAAATCGGAAATATTGGCTGGACTCACAAGATGCCTGTCTTTCATTTTCTGTACACCATGTATTTTTCAGAAATGTTTTATGATGAGTATTTAGGTATTTGACGTTGGTGTCTGCAATTACTCTGGCTGCTTCAGTGCCATTTCTGACGGTAGCTGTGATGGTAGCTGCAATGTAAAACTGATTTATAGCTCAAATATGCACATTTTTCGAACAAAACATAGATTTATTGAATAACATGTTATAAGACTGTCATCTGATGAAGATGTTTCTTGGTTAGTTTGGTTGGTTCTTGGTTAGTTTGGTTGGTTTTGTGCATGCTACCTGTGCTGTGAAAAATGTCTGTCTTTATTTGTATTTGGTGGTGAGCTAACATAAATATACGTCGTGTTTTCGTATTAAAACATTTTAAAAATCGGACATGTTGGCTGGATTAACTTCTTTGGGATAGGGGGCGGTAGTTTGACGAACGGATGAAAAGCGTGCCCAAAGTAAACTACCTGCTATTCAGGCCCAGAAGCTAGGATTATGCATATAATTGGTATATTTGGATAGAAAACACTCTAAAGTTTCTAAAACTGTTAAAATAATGTCTGAGTATAACAGAACTGAAATGGCAGGCGAAACCCCGAGGACAAACCATCCCACACAAAAAAAATCATCCTACCACTGATTTCAATGGCTGGCACTTTTATAATAGGGCGAAATCGTGCCCGGTTGCAGTTCCTAGGGCTTCCACTAGATTTCAACAGTCTTTAGAAAGAGTTTCAGGCCGGTTTTTGGAAAAATGACACAGAAATGTTTGTTTTTCTAGGTGGCTCCCATTTTGGCTGTAGTGTTTCCAAGCACGTGAATGAAAGCGTGTTCTTTGGTACTTTTCTCTAGTAAAGACAATAACGATTCTCCGTCTTAAATTTTATCATTTATTTGTGTATTAGGGTACCTATTGTTTGATTATAAACATTGATTGACTTGTTTGGATAAGTTTATTGGTAACGTTTGGGATTCATTTTGTATGCATTTTGAAGGAGGTAAAACCGAGTGGATTATTGACTGAAGCGCGCCAGCTAAACTGAGTTTTTATGGATATAAAGAAGGAATTTATCGAACAAAAGGACCATTTGTAATGTAACTGGGACCTTTTGGAGTGCCAACAGAAGAAGATCTTCAAAGGTAAGGCATATATTATATAGCTATTTCTAACTTTTGTGTCGCAACTCCCTGGTTGAAAATGATTTGTTATGCATTTGTGTGCTGGGCGCTGTCCTCAGATAATCGCATGGTTTGCTTTCGCCGTAAAGCCTTTTTAAAATCAGACACGGCGGATGGATTAACTTCTACTTCATCACAATCCCGGATCCGGGAGCACCCCCATCAGTAAAAAAGCTGACTAGCATAGCCTAGCATAGCGTCACAAGTAAATACTAGCATCTAAAAATCATTAAATCACAAGTCCAAGACACCAGATGAAAGATACACATCTTGTGAATCCAGCCATCATTTCTGATTTTTAAAATGTTTTACAGGGAAGACACAATATATATTTCTATTAGCTAACCACGATAGCAAAAGACACCACTTTTTTTCCCACAATTTTTTTCCTGCATAGGTAGCTATCACAATTTCAACCAAATAAAGATATAAATAGTCACTAACCAAGAAACAACTTCATCAGATGAGAGTCTGTGTCACGTTCCTGACCTGTTTTCTGTTTTGTATGTGTTTAGTTGGTCAGGACGTGAGCTGGGTGGGAATTCTATGTTGTGTGTCTAGTTTATCTGTTTCTATGTCAGCCTAGTGTGGGTTCTCAATCAGAGACAGATGGTAGTCGTTGTCTCTGATTGAGACTCATATATAGGAGGCTTGTTTTGTGTTGGGATTTTGTGGGTGTTTGTTTCCTGTCTGTGATTGTCTGCACCAGATAGGTCTGTCTCGGTTTCTGCACATTTTGTTATTTTGTATGTTTGTAGTGTTTCACTTGTTATTTTATTAAACATGTTGAACACTAGCCGCGCTGCACTTTGGTCCAATCCTTGCTACTCCTCTTCGGATGAAGAGATGGAGGAAGCCCGTTACAGTCTGATAACATATTTATTGTATAGCATATGTTTTGTTAGAAAAATGTGCATATTTCAGGTATAAATCATAGTTTTACATTGCTGCCACCATCACAACTCTCACCAAAGCAACTAGAATAACTACAGAGACCAACGTGAATTACCTAAATACTCACCATAAAACATTTATGAAAAATACACAGCGTACAGCAAAGTAAAGACAAAGATCTTGTGACTCCAGCCAATATTTCAGATTTTTTAAGTGTTTTACAGCGAAAACACAATATAGCATTATATTAGCTTACTACAATAGCCAACCACACAACAGTATTGATTCAAGCCAACAATAGCGTTAACGAATAAACCAGCAAAAGATATAAATTTTTTCACTAACCTTCTCAAACTTCTTCAGATGACAGTCCTATAACATCATATTACACAATACATATAGAGGTTGTTCAAAAATGTCCATATTTAGCGGCACAAATCGTGGTTATACAATGAGAATAGTAGCCAAGCTGCCAACAAAATGTCGGGAGAAATCTTGGGAGAGGCACCTAATCTAATCATTAACTAATCAGAAACTTGACTAAAAAATACAGGTTGGACAGCAAATGAAAGATACATTAGTTCTTAACCTGTTAGGGGTGCAGCCCGACACCGGTACACTTATGACGACATCCAGCTCAAAGTGCAGGGCGCAAAATTCAAAAGATATTTTTTTTTAATATTTAACTTTCACACATTAACCTGTTGGGGATGGGGGCGCTGTTTAGACTATTTATGCTAATGTGGCTAATTTTTTAAACGGCTTCCCACAAAATCCTTGATGGTACAATATGCATATTATTATTATTATTGGATAGAAAACAGTCTATAGTTTCTATAGGAGTTGAAATTTTGTCTCTAAGTGGAACAGAGCCCATTCTACAGCAATTTCCCTGACATGGAGTCAGATTTGAGAAATGTTGGCCACTTTTCTGAAGTCAGTTAAAAGGGCACTGTCGTTGCTATGACTATACGGACACTTCTTACGTCTTCCCCTGGATGCCTTTACGTGATGACGATTCCAACGGGCTCGATTGCGCGTTCACAGGCCCTACAAATGAAAAAACTCTGAAGCTAGTCATTCTTTGGGAGCTGCGTAACGCGCGTGGAAGACACCGACCCTCTCCTGTTCCAAGCGTTAGTTTAGCCTGTTATATTTCTCCGGTCATCTTTTCACTCGTTATAGGAGTTACAAACATCATAAAGTAGTTAATTTAAAGCGTTTTATAGCAATTTATATCCGTTTAGTGCGATTTTGGGACATTTATTTTTGCAACGATGTGAAAAGTTGGGCACGCTTTTCAGTTCATCCCGAACGTAGTTGACATTTCCACATGGCAAGAGGACAGCTTTCCACCAAAAGACGATTTCTCCCAAGAAAGGATCCTTTGCCCAAGATACTGATGGAAGAACAGCTCAAGGTAGGACATTTTTATTATGATAAATCGTGTTTCTGTCGAAACATTTTAGTGGCTTAGGACGCCATGTTTTTTGACGTAGCTTCGCTTGGCGCAAACTGTATTGAAAAGTAAGGATAAATTAAAAAATGTAATAACGCAATTGTATTAAGAATTAAATTGTCTATCAATCCCTGTCCACCCTATATTTTTTAGTCACGTTTATGAGTACTTATGTATAAGAGTAGATCACTGTCTAAGTGGCGCAAGGACATTTTCTGACCAGCTGAGCTACATTTCACATTGTCTAACCATGATTTTGGTGGCTAAATATAAACATTTTCGATCAAACTGTATATGCATGTTGTAATGTGATGTTACAGGAGTGTCATCGGAAGAATTCTGAGAAGGTTAGTGAAAAAATTAATATCTTTTGGCGATGTTGACTTTTATCGCTCACTTTGGCTAGAATCAATGCTGGGCTGCTAATTGCTATGTGCTAAGCTAATATAACGATTTATTGTGTTTTCGCTGTAAGACACTTAGAAAATCTGAAATATTGTCTGTATTCACAGGATCTGTGTCTTTCGATTCGTGTATGCTGTGTATTTTTACGAAATGTTTGATGATTAGTAGTTAGGTAAACACGTTGCTCATTGTAATTATTCTAGTCCATTTGTGATGGTGGGTGCAATTGTAAACTATGCCATATACCTGAAATATGCACTTTTTTCTAACAAAACCTATCCCATACCATAAATATGTTATCAGACTGTCATCTAATGAGTTTTTTTGTTGGTTAGGGGCTATAAATATCTTAGTTTAGCCGAATTGGTGATGGCTACTGGTGTTGGTGGACAAATAAAAGATGGTGGATTATGCTAATGTGTTTTTAGGTAATAGATGTACATCTTTACATATTGTGTCTTCCCTGTAAAACATTTTAAAAATCGGAAATGTTGACTGGATTCATAAGATCTGTGTCTTTCATTAGCTGTATTGGACTTTAATGTGTGAAAGTTAAATATTTAAAAAAAATATTTTTTTTGAATTTCGCGGCACTGGTTTTTCAGTGGGGGGGGGGGGTGTGCCGCTAGCGCCACGCTGATCCTAGACAGGTTAACAAGTCCAAGACACCAGATGAAAGGTGCACATCTTGTGAATCAAGCCAACATGTCCGATTTTTAACATGTTTTACAGGGAAGACGCAATATGTAAATCTATTAGCTAATCACGTTAGCAAAAGACACCAATATTCTTACTCCATCAGTTTATGACTCCATCAGTAGCTATCACAAATTCGGCCAAATAAAGATAAAAATAGCCACTAACCAAGAAACAACCTCATCCGATGACAATCTGGTAACATATTTATTGTATAGCATATGTTTATTTCAAAAAATGTGCATATTTCAGGTATATTTCATTGTTTACATTTCAGCTACAATCAGAAATTGCACCGAAAGCAGCCATAATATTTACAGACACCAACGTCAAATACCTAATTACTCATCATAAAACATTTCTGGAAAATACACAGTGTACAGCAATTGAAAGACAGGCATCTTGTGATTCTAGACAATATTTCCGATTTATTAAATGCTTTAAAGCGCAAACAAAATGTAGCGTGATATTAGCATAGCAGCAATAGCAAGAAAAACTTGGGCGCCCACGACCAGTCAACATGCACGACAGATATATGAAATAACATCATAAATTGATTCTTACTTTTGCTGATCTTTCATCAGAATGTTGAACAAGGTGTCCTCTGTCCAGATGAGTCGTTGTTTGGATTCAGAATGGCAAATTTCCCTCTTCACTTAGCATTGGCACTTGCCAAGTGACACGGATTACTCCAAAGTCAACAAAGTTAGAAAACGGAACACGGCAAAACTCCCGAAAAAGTTTCAATAATCTGATTAAACTATATTGAAAAAACATACGTTACGATGATATGGTGACATGTATCAAATCAAACCTAAGACGGAGATGTTTGTCTTTCATAACCACAGCTAAACATAAGCCATATCCGTGTCCTCTTTCGCGCGCTCCAGAAACAGGATATGGACGGTCACGTCAAACAAAGATCTTTTATTCCACCTCAGACCAAGGTAGACACGAAATTTCTTCTCTCACCGCATCTAGACAACTAGGGGAAGGCGTAGGAAGTGTTTGTAGACTCCTACGTCACACGCCCATGTATAGGCATGAGGTTGAACAGCGCATAGATTTCTGACATTTCACTTCCTGGTCAGGAAAAGTGCTGCAGAAGGATTTCTGTTTTACTCAGAGAAATAATTCAAACGTTTTTAGAAACTAGAGAGTGTTTTCTATCCAATATTAATAATAATATCCATAATGTACGAGCAAGAATTGAGTAGGAGACCGTTTGAAATGGGCACAATTTCACTGGCTACTCAACACTTTCCCTTGCAGCCATAAGAAGTTTTAATGCAACCGCTGTGTTAGATTTTTAAAATGAAAGCTACTACGACATACAGCGTGCGTTAAAGCGAGACCGCACCGAAATTAATGGCGGAATAGGAGTTTTACATTTTTCAACAGAACAACGAATTAACATCATAAATAGTTCTTACTTTTTGATGAGCTTTCATCAGAATCTTGGGCAAGTTGTCCTTTGTCCAAAAGAATCATTGCTCGGTTGTAGATTGTCGCCTTCAACTTTGGAATTAGCAGTAAACATTAGCCATGTGGCTCAGACGTGCCCAACTCACTATAACGCAGCACAAAGAAATATCCGAAAATCGCAATATACTGATATAAACTGATATAACTCGGTTTAAAATAACAACATTATGATGTCTTTAACACCTATATCGAATAAAATCAGAGCTGGATATATCGAAGGCCTATAACGGGAGCTTCCCAGAACGCCATCCTGAGGTCTGTCTTGCGTCATGGCGAATGATGAAAAGAGTACACCCCACGTTCCCAGACCCTTTATATGGCCTCAGATCTGCCTAGCAACTCCATTCCAATTCTCACTATTTGCTGACATCTAGGGGAAGGCGTATGCAGTGCATCTCGACCAATAGAAGACATGCAAATTAATAAACTGACTCCAGAACAGCCTGCCTGATTTCAGATTTCTCACTTCCTCACAGGAAGTTTGCTCCAACTTGAGTTCTGTTTTACTCACAGATATAATTCAAACGGTTTTAGAAACTAGAGAGTGTTTTATATCCAATAGTAATAATAATATGCATATTGCACGAGCAAGAATTGAGTACGAGGCAGTTTAATTTGGGAACGAAATTTTTACAAAGTGAAAACAGCACCCCCTATTGAGAAAAGGTTAACAACAAGTTAAGCTTTATTTTGATGTATTGCACTTGTGATTTCATGAAAGTGTAATATTTATAGTAATTTATTTGGAATTTGGCGCTCTGCCATTTCACCGGATATTGGCCAGGTGGGATGCTACCGTCCCACGTATCTGTATCCAATACTAATAATAATATGCAAATATTAGCAACTATGACTGAGGAGCAGGCCGTTTCCTCTGGGCACCTTTGTGCACCTTTCATCCAAGATACTCAATACTGCCCCTGCAGCCATAAGAAGTTAAAGACCTCTGTGTTCTGTTAGACAAGTAACTCTTTATCCACATTATAGCAGGGGGTGTAAAACCATAAACACATACATTTTTCCAGCAGCAGACTATGATCGATAATGTCAAAAGCTGCACTGAAGTCTAACAAGACAACCCCCACAATCAGTTTATCATCAATTTCTCTCAGCCAATCATTAGTCATTTGTGTAAGTTCTGTGCTTGTTGAGTGTCCTTCCCTGTAAGCATGCTGAAAGTCTGTTGTCAATTTGTTTACTGTGAAATAGCATTGTATCTGGTCAAACATAATTTTTTCCAGAAGTTTATTAAGTGTGGGTAACAGGCTGATTTGTCAGCTATTTGAGCCAATAAAGGGGGCTTTACTATTCTTGGGTAGCGGAATTACTTTAGCTTCCCTCCAGGCCTGAGGGCACACACTTTCCAGTAGGCTTAAATTGAAGATGTGGCAATATCGTCTGCTATTATTCTCAGTTATTTTCCACCCAAATTGTCAGACCCCAGTGGCTTGTTATTGTTGATAGACAACAACAATTGTTTCACCTCCTCCACACTGACTTTACAGAATTCAAAAGTATAATTATTTTCTTTCAATTTGGTCAGATATACTTAGATGTGTAGTGTCAGTGTTTGTTAAGGCTGTGTTTGGTACTGCCTAAATTTGCTTATCTTGCCAACTAAAATATCATTAAAGTAGTTGGCAATATCAGTGGGTTTGTGATGAATGAGCCATCTGATTCAATGAATGATGAAGCCAAGTTTGCTTTTTTTCCCAAAATTTCATTTAACCAAAGCTTTTTCTTATCATTTTTTATATAATTTGTCTTTGTTTCATGGTATTGCTTATTTATCTTTCATCATATGATTTCTCAATCATTTGGGCTGACAGACTTATTTGCCATACCTTTTGCCTCATCCCTCTCAACCATACAATTTTTCAATTCCTCATCAATCCAACGAGATTTAACAGTTTTTACAGTCATTTTCTTAATGAGTGCACACTTATTGGTTATTGGAATAAGCAATTTCATAAATGTGTCTGTCAGCGTATGCGCTACTGGTGTTGAAGTAAAGTGCAAGAGAGCAGAGAGTTGTGATCAGGCTGTAATGGTACTCGTCCTCAGTCAGGAGGCAGCTCCTGACTGACGGACGGCTCTGGCAGCTCCTGACTGACGGGCAGCTCTGGCAGCTCAGGACAGATGGGCGGCTCTGGCAGCTCCGGACTGACGAGAGAACCTGGAGGGAGGAGACGGAGAGAGAGATGGGGAGACCTACAGGAGGCCTGGTGTGTGGAGGAGGCACCGGCTGGACCGGGCTGTGGGGGAGCACTGGAGCTGTGGTGCGCAGCCTTGGCACCACTCCTCCAGGCTGGATGACCACTTTAGCCCGGACCCTCCAGAGTGCAGGCACAGGTTGAACCGGGCTGTGGGGGAGCACTGGAGATCTGGTGCATAATACTCACACCTCTCCCTTAGGCTCAATGCCCACATTCGCCTGGTACGGGCGGAGCGCAGGCATAGGACGCACTGCACCCTCCCAGCGCCCCGGAGTCACAGCACGCAGAGCCGGCGCAGGATACCCTGGGCCGAAACGGCGTACTGGAGACCAGACATGCTGAGCCGGCACAACACGCCCTGGCTGGATGCCCACTTTCGCATGGCACTTGAGGGGGGCTGGCCTGTAGCGCTCCGGGCTATGAGCGCGTACTGGCGACACCGTGCGCTTGACCGCATAACGCGGTGCCTGACCAGTACTGCGCTTCTTCCGGTAAGCACAGGGAGTTGGCTCAGGTCTATCGCCTGACTCCACCAATCTCCCCATGTGCCACCCCCCCAAAAAATTGGGGGGCTGCCTCTCGTGCCTGTTGCGCTGCCCTACCTCATATCGCCGCCGCTCCGCTTTCCCTGCCTCCAGTTCTTCCTTGGGGCGGCGATATTCCCCAGCCTGTGCCCAGGGTCCCTTACGTCTAGTATCTTCTCCCAAGTCCAGGAGTCCAGAACCCTCTGCTCCTGGTTACCATGCTGTCTGGTCCTTTTTTGTGGGTAGTTCTGTAATGGGACTCGTCTTCGTCTTATGACGAGTATGAAAGATCGGACCAATGTGCAGCGTGGTAAGTGTCCATTTTAATGAAATCCAACTGAACACTGAATGACAAAACAACAAAAGAGAATGAACGAGACTGAAAAAGTTTTGTATGGAAAAACACAGACACAGAAAACAACTACCCACAACCCATAGTGGGAAAACAGACTACCTAAGTATGATTCTCAAACAGAGACAACAATCGACAGCTGCCTCTGATTGAGAACCATACCAGGCCAAACACAGAAATACAAAACCTAGACTACAAAACCTAGAACGCCCACCCCAACTCACGCCCTGACCAAACTAAAATAAAGACATAAAAAAGGAACTAAGGTCAGAATATGACACAGGCACACTCTTTATTTGGGCATGTCACGATCGTCGTAAGAAGCGGACCAAAGTGCAGCGTGGTTTGAATACATTCTTCTAATTTTAATGAAGAATACTTAAACAAAAAAACAACAAAACGAATAGGACGAACGTGACCGCTATATAAACACTGTGCTAACATGCAACATAACATAGACAATAACCCACAACACAAAACAGGCTACCTAAATATGGTTCCCAATCAGAAGCAATGACTAACACCTGCCTCTGATTGAGAACCATATCAGGCCAAAGAAGAAACCCCACATAGAAACAGAAAACATAGACTTCCCACCCCAACTCACGCCCTGACCATACAAAACAAAAGACAAAACAAAGGAACTAAGGTCAGAACGTGACAGTACCCCCCCCCCCCCCCCCTCCAAGGTGCGGACTCCGGCCGCAAAACCTGAACCTATAGGGGATGGTCTGAGTGGGCATCTGTCCGCGGTGGCGGCTTTGGCGCTGGACGTGGCCCCCACTCCACCATAGTCAATACCCGCTTCCGTGGCCTCCTAGTAATGGCGACCCTCCTAAATGGCCCCACTCGACTGAGGAGCGCCTCTGGACTGAGGGGCAACTCCGGACCGAGGGGCAACTCCGGACCGAGGGGCAGCTCCGGACCGAGGGGTAGCTCATGACCGAGGAGTAGCTCATGACCGAGGGGTAGCTCATGACTTAAGGGCAGCTCATGACTGAAGGGCAGCTCATGACTGAAGGGCAGCTCATGACTGAAGGGCAGCTCATGACTGTAGGGCAGCTCAGGACTGAGGGGTAGCTCAGGACTGAAATGCAGCTCCGGACTGACGGGCGGCTGTGGCGGCTCCTGACTGGCGGGCGGCTCTGGCGGCTCTGGACAGACGGGCGGCTCTCATGGCTATGGACAGACGGGTGGCTCTGACGGCGCTGGACAGAGGGGCAGCTCAGGCGGCGCTGGACAGACGTGCAGCTCAGGCGGCGCTGGACAGACGGGCAGCTCAGACCTGCTGAGGCGCACAGTAGGCCTGGTGCGTGGTGCCGGAACTGGTGGTACCGGGCTGAGAACACGCACCTCAAGGCGAGTGCGGGGAGCAGGAACAGGGCGTACAGGGCTCTGGAGACGCACAGTAGGCTTGGTGCGTGGTGCCGGAACTGGTGGTACCGGACTGGGGACACGCACCTCAAGGCGAGTGCGGGGTGCTGGAACTGGAGGCCTGGTACGTGGCGCCGGCACCGGAGAACTGGTGCGTGGGACTGCCACAGGAGAGCTAGTACGTGGGGCTGCCACAGGAGAGCTGGTCCTGAGGTGCGTGCTATCCGTCTTGTGAAGACTGTGCCAGCCCCACGCACCAGGCCTCCTGTGCGCCTCCCTAGCCCTGCACGTCCTGTGCCAGCTCAGCGCACAGGAGGCCTGGTGCGTGGGGCTGGCACAGTCTTCACCAGACGGCTAGCACGCACCTCAGGACGAGAATGGAGAGCTGACTCAGGTGACATCAAATCCCTGACACGCTCCGTCGGGCGGATGTCGTGCCTCATGCACCAAACCAGCAAATCCCTAATTTCTATCTCCTCCAATTTCCCCATTAAACCCTTAACCGTCTCTGTTTCACTCCCCTTGCTCACCTCCACCCCGACTGGCTCCGGTTCCATCCTCGGCTCCTCACGGTAAGCACGGGGAGTTGGTGCAGGTCTCCTACCTGGCTTTGCCACACTCCCGTGTGCCCCGTTCCAAGATATTTTTGGGGCTGCCTCTCGGGCTTCCTACCGCGCCGCCGTGCTGCCTCCATTCGCCGGTATCCCTCCTCACACTGCTCCAGAGAATCCCAGGCGGGCTCCGGCACTCTCCCTGGGTCGACCGCCCACCTGTCTATCTCCTCCCAAGTTGTATAGTCCAGACTGTCCTCCCAAATCCATTTCTCCTGTTGCTGCCCGTTACTGGTCCCTTTTTGGTGGGTTATTCTGTTACGATCGTCGTAAGAAGCGGACCAAAGCGCAGCGTGGTTTGAATACATTCTTCTAATTTTAATGAAGAACACTTCACTTCTCTGGGATATAGGGGGTGCTGTTTCGACTTAGGGAAAATTGGTCTCCAAATTAAACTGCCTAGTACTCAATTCTTGCTCGTACAATATGCATATTATTGTTATCATTGGATAGAAAACACTCTCTAGTTTCTATAACCGTTGGAATTATGTCTCTGAGTGAAACAGAACTCATTCTACAGCACTTTTCCTGCCAGGGAGTGAGATTTCAGAAATCTTGGCCCCTGCTCCCAGGTCAGTTCATAAGTCCCTGTGAATGCTATGATGCTACAAACACTGCCTACGCCTTCCTCTAGATGTCAGTAAGCGGGGAGATTTTGAATGGAGTGGATTTCGCAATCCGGGCTCTATAAATAGACCCTGGAGCGGAAAGAACGTCCTTTTCAACAGTGCTTGACGCAGAGTGGTCGTCGGACTGGCCTCCTTCCAAGCTTTGGTTTAGCCACTTATATATCGCCGGTCATGTTTTTATTCGTTATAGGTGTTAAAGACGTCATAAGGTAGTTAATTTAAACCGTTTTATAGCAATTTATATCCGTTTAGTGCGATTTTGAGGCATTTCTTTGTGATGCACTTTGAAGCGTTGGGCACGTTTCCAGTACCGGTCGAACGTTAGTGGCCATTTCGACAGGACAAGAGGACATCTTTCGACCAAAAGACAATTAGACCGGAGAAAGGATACATTGCCCAAGATTCTGATTGAAGATCAGCTCATAGTAAGACCTATTTTTGATGATAAATCGTTATTCAGTTGAAAAATGTCAAACGCATAAGCCGCCATTTTAGTTTGTGTAGCTTCGTTTGGCGAACCCTGTATTGCACAGTAAGGATAATTTTAGAAATGTAATTCAGCGATTGCATTAAGAACTAATTTGTCTTTCGATTGCTGTCCACCCTATATTTTTTAGTAAAGTTTATGATTAGTTATTCATTGCGCTAGATCACTGTCCAAAATGGCGCCCGACATTTTCAGCCCAGGTTGGCTACTATTCTCATTGTATAACCACGTTTTTTTGTGGCTAAATATGCACATTTTCGAACAAACTCTATATGTATGTTGTAATATGATGTTACAGGAGTGTCATCGGAAGAATTCTGAGAAGGTTAGTGAAAACATTTATATATTTTGGCGATGATAACGATATCGCTCTCTTTGGCTTGAATCAATGCTCGGGTAACGTTTGCATATGTGGTATGCTAATATAACGATTTATTGTGTTTTCGCTGTAAAACACTTAGAACATCTGAAATATTGTCTGGATTCACAGGATCTGTGTCTTTCGATTAGTGTATGCTGTGTATTTTTAAGAAATGTTTTATGATGAGTAAATTGGTAATACACATTGCTCTCTGTATTTATTCTAGTCGAGTTGTGATGGTGGGTGCAATTGTAAACTATGATTTCTACCTGAAATATGCACATTTTTCTAACAAAACCTATCCTATACAATAAATATGTTATCAGACTGTCATCTGATGAGTTTTTTTCTTGGTTAGTGGCTATCAATATCTTTATTTGGCCGAATTGGTGATAGCTACTGGTGGAGAGAAAAAATGGTGGACAAAGAAAAATGGTGTCTTTTGCTAACGTGGTTAGCTAATAGATTTACATATTTTGTCTTCCCTGTAAAACATTTTAAAAATCTGAAATGGTGGCTTTATTCACAAGATCTGTATCTTTCATTTGGTGTCTTGGACTTGTGATTTAATGATATTTAGATGCTACTATTTAATTGTGATGCGATGCTAATCAGTGAGGGGGGGGGTTGGGGGTGCTTGTCAGTTGGGACGCTAGCGTCCCAACTATCCCAGAGAAGTTAAACAAAAAAACAACAAAACAAATAGGACGAACGTGACCTCTATATAAACACTGTGCTAACATGCAACATAACATAGACAATAACCCACAATACAAAACAGGTTACCTAAATATGGTTCCCAATCAGAGACAATGATTAACACCTGCCTCTGATTGAGAACCATATCAGGCCAAACAAGAAACCCCACATAGAAACAGAAAACATAGACTGCCCACCCCAACTCACGCCCTGACCATACAAAACAAAAGACAAAACAAAGTAACTAAGGTCAGAACGTGACAGGGCAGAAGCACAACAAACGGACGCAACATCGTGAAACCTCCAGCCAAAAAGCAAAAGAGAAATGTGCCAAATAGCGTCACAATTTTTTTTTAAATAATCCAACCTCCCATGGGTTACATAAGGATACACAGGGGGGAAATAACCAGCCTGGTGCAGAACACTGAACATGTAACAAAAACAATTCCACACAAGGACATGGGGGGAACAGATGAATATATATATACAATGTGATTAGGGAATGTAAACCAGGTGTGAAGGGAACAAGACAAAACAAATGGAACAATGAAAAATGGAGCGGCGATGGCTAGAAGACCAGTGACGTCAACCGCCGAACGCCGCCCGAACAAGGAGAGGAGCCGACTTCGGTGGAAGTTTTGACAGTGTCAAGTGCAGCATCTGGTTTCTCCTCATTACTTGCAGCTGCTTCTACACCTGCATTGCTTGCTGTTTGGGGTTTTAGGCTGGGTTTCTGTACAGCACTTTGAGATATCAGCTGATGTAAGAAGGGCTATATAAATACATTTGATTTGATTCGATTACACACCACAGACCAGCAAATATTCTTTACATCATCAAAATATGAATCACCACAAAACTTATTGTATGACCTATTTTATGACCTCTATGACACTATATTAGGCCCAGCCTTTGAACTTTGGTTTTTCAAGATATGGCTATTATATTGTGATCACTACATCCTATCGATTTGGATACTGCTTTAAAGCAAATTTCTGCAGCGTTAGTAAAGATGTGATCAATAAATGTTGATGATTTCATTCCTGTGCTGTTTGTAAATACCCTGTTAGGTTGACTGACAACCTGAACTGGGTTGCAGGCACTGGTTCCAGTTTGAAGTTTTTCTTGAGTGGGCAGCTTGATGAGAGCCAGTCAATATTTAAATCATCCAGAAAATATACTTCTCTGTTGATATCACGTACATTAGCAAGCATTTCACACATATTATCCAGAAACTGACTGTTAGCACTTGGTGGTCTACAGCAGCTTCCCACAAGTATTTAACATTAGATTGTCTCTAAGCTTTACAGGAATGTGCTTCTCAATATAGATCGCAACACCACCCCTGTTGGCATTTCTGTCTTTTCTGTAGATGTTATAACCAGGTTTTGCTACCAGTGTATCATGTTACTTGAACACTGTGAAGGATTTATTTGGGCTGCAATTTCTGAGGCTGGTTACTCTAATGGGTCTTCCTTTCCTGTAGCGGTTCTCCTGAGAGCCAATTTCATCATAACACTTGATGGTTTTTGCGACTACACTTGAAGAAACTTTAAAAGTTCTTGAAATGTTCCGCGTTGACTGCCCTTCATGTCAGTGGACTGTCATTTCTCTTTGCTTATTTGAGCTGTTCTTGCCATAATAGGGTCTTGGTATTTTACCAAATAGGGCTATCTTCTGTATACCACCCCTACCTTGTCACAACATAATTGATTGGCTCAAACGGATTAAGAAATAAATTCCATAAATTAACATTTAACAAGACACACCTGTTAATTGAAATGCATTCCAGGTGACTACCTCATGAATCTGGTTGAGAGAATGCCAAGAGTGTGCAAAGCTGTCAAGGCAAAAGGTGGCTACTTTGAAGAATCTAAAATATATTCTGATTTGTTTCACACTTTTTTTGTTACTACATGATTCCAAATGTGTTATTTCGTAGTTTTGATGTCTTCACTATTATTCTACAATGTAGAATATAGTAGAAAAGAAAACTGGAATGAGTAGGTGTATCCAAACCTTTGACTGGTACTGTACTAATCAGAGCTGTTGAACATCTACTATGGGAGGCCTTTTAATCTTATATAGCCAGAGTTGGGCGATATTTTTTTTAATTTTTTTTATTTTACCGTTATTTTACCAGGTAAGTTGACTGAGAACACGTTCTCATTTGCAGCAACGACCTGGGGAATAGTTACAGGGGAGAGGAGGGGGATGAATGAGCCAATTGTTAACTGGGGATTATTAGGTGACCATGATGGTTTGAGGGCCAGATTGGGAATTTAGCCAGGACGCCGGGGTTAACACCCCTACTCTTACGATAAGTGCCATGGGATCTTTAATGACCTCAGAGAGTCAGGACACCCGTTTAACGTCCCATCCGAAAGACGGCACCCTACACAGGGCAGTGTCCCCAATCACTGCCCTGGGGCATTGGGATATTTTTTTAGACCAGAGGAAAGAGTGCCTCCTACTGGCCCTCCAACACCACTTCCAGCAGCATCTGGTCTCCCATCCAGGGACTGACCAGGACCAACCCTGCTTAGCTTCAGAAGCAAGCCAGCAGTGGTATGCTGGGTGGTATAATCAAAAACACATTACCAAAAGCTTTGATATCATATCACTCCTTTGGAGGCAGTGCAGATATTGATCAATGAGGCGTGGAACTATAAACTTTACTCCTACCTCCTGCTCTTTTTCCCTTCTCAGGAATGGTTTTCCCAGATTCTATCCAATCACATGTCCTCTCCCCATTTCCCATAAGCCTTCTCTCTGCCACGTGCACAGCTCCATTTAACTAAAATCAAAGACACACACAAGAGCACACACACACACACACACACACACACACACACACACAGACACACACACACACACACACACACACACTCCAGGAAGGCTAGGAGAGACCTAGAGCCCTCCCAAAGGACTGCAGAGGAAGAAGGGTACGAACTTGTGGTGGAAAAAATCTAATGGTATATCCAATCACTGAAATCAAGGCATTTGATTGATACATTATGAGTATAAATGAAATGCTCTTCTCTGGCATGGTTGAGCATAGCTGCTGTGAGAAGGAAAGAGCTGATGCACAGCTGTTGATGTAATGGGGTGATGAGGAGTGTGTACTCAGGCTTTAGAGAGGGGTGTGTGTGTGTGATAGAGCAAAACCTGACACCCCATCACTCAAAGCAAGGGAGAATGAGGCAGGAGGGAGGGTTCAACCCCTTTTTTCTGATGAGACATTTTTATTGGTTTCATGAACAAAACACACAAGTAAAGTTATGGCACAACGTTATGTCAATATAGTGTTATAATTGCAATACAAGAAGAGAACAGGAGGAAGAGCGAAATAACAAAAAGTTCAAATATGGGGTTACAAAAAAAGTCCCACAACATTTAGTGTACATGTGCAATCTATTGCAGTCCATTTGTCACTGACAAAACATGTTTTCGTCTTGTTTCGGCTGTTTGAATGTGCCCTTGTGATAGCTAAAATTATATATCACATGTTCATGAAAACCAGGTGGATAGGTGTAAATACTTTATACCTTCCCTTGATCATAGTCATACCCGTATACGGGTTACAAATGACATATTTGGGTACTGATAAACACCTAAATTGGAATGCAATGCTGTACAATAACATGCTATACATGACAGCAGCGCTCTGGTTCCTCGCTGCACAGTGCTGTATGGGTTTTGACTGACAGTCGTTCAGAACTTGAGCACTGCACGCGACAAGAAGTTTCCCCATCCCTCCCGCTAACTGGACAACTTTTTGTAAATGTTTTGTTGTCTAAATGAGTGAAATGTTGTACATTTAGAGAACTCTATGTATTTTTAAAGATGAGACTTGGATGATTATAATGCAGTAAATACCGCTATGATGTCATATGAGCAAGCCGAAGACCCATGAGTCCAAATGTGCTCCTCACATTTCCATATCATAAAACTCATGTCGTACACATTGTCAACATTTTTTATCATTATGTTTGATGTACAATTACATCATGATATGTCGTCATTCCCTGGGTTGCTCTGAACCGAATGAGCCTATGTTTGTCTATTGTGAAAAACGTTTTCCACATCACGCGCTTCTGAATTCACTCGTGACTCCTTTCTATTGACACCAAAATGATGATCTGTTTCCCTGCATTGCATTGTGAAAGCCTAACACTGTCATATCTTATTTTATAACTTAGCTAGTGAATAGAACCGGTTTTAAAATGATGCCCACCTGACCCAGATTGTGATTTACAATGGACCGTTTTGGATTTGTAAACAACAGTACTTGTGTGATGGTGGGGATACAGGGAGAGGTCAAAAAAAGCACCTTCCAAGTTGGAGACTTTTCTTTGAGTCATGAAAGTGCAATGAAATTACTACGGAACTGTGCACACTTTTGATAGGTGTGTGGCCACTTGGAGACACCAGTTAGACCTCTAACTCAAACCCTTGTAATTTATTTGTCTTATGTTGTACCTAACCCACCTTTTCCAGGAATATTTCCAGAGTATTATCAGATTTCGTATCAACAAATGTGGGGAAAAGCACAGCAAATGTGAAATGCACAAAAAATGTAACAGTGTAATATTTGTATTCAGTCTAATGTTCCCATAATCTCCAACCGGTTCTCTTCCAATTGCTACCATTGTCATGCATATGCTTTTCATATTTCTTCTGAAAGATCATTTTCAATTCAGCCCATATCCATATAGGCCAATTCCCATGAGTATAAAGGGTTAAGTTACACAATGAGTTCTGTTACCCACCTTTTCTGTCAACTTCCAGGATTTCAATTCCATATTGATCTCAACGGGATACCACGCGTCTGTGAGAAGAAAAAACATATCACTTTGCCTGACACAAACACATTGCAGATGGTTTCCTTCTCCACCGAGAGAGGAGTGAGCACACTGCCATTCGCACACATTTATGTGTGATTTTTAATAAACACTAAAACAGTACAGTCATATCTTTCAACCAAAGACTAGGATTCCGCTCCATTTATCCAGGGTAAAGTGGGGAGGTACTAGATGAACTTGTCGAATAAGAAATAATAGTTGTTTTTTTTCAGTGGCAAAGTGTTTTGCGACGGTGTACCCTAATGAACATGTCCCTGACCACATCGCCTGTTATTCATCATCCTATTTTTTTCTTCTTTTTGTCCTGTTTTAGTAATCCGATCCAAATAGGGGGATCGAGGGAGGGAGGGACAGAGGGACAAATCAAATGGGATGCCAACGCCAAACCATTTTCTGATCTCAATAAACAAGCAGCTGCTGTCTAATGAGTGAAATGTGGACGTACTACTGAAATTGTCTCATAAGAAACACTTGTTTATGTTTTCATTTGCAAAATGTTTTGTGATGATGTACAGTGGCTTGTGAAAGTATTCACCCTCCTTGGTATTTTTCCTATTTTGTTGCCTTACAACCTGGAATGAAAATAGATTTTTTTGGTGGTGTTGTATCATTTTATTATTGTGTTTTTTTGGGGGTGTTGTATCTTTTTATAATTTTACACAAAATGCCTACCACTTTGAAGATGCAAAATGTTTTTTATTGTGAAACAAACAAGAAATAAGAATAAAAAATGGAAAACTTGAGTGTGCATAACTATTCACCCCCCCAAAGTCAATACTTTGTAAAGCCACCTTTTGCAGCACTTAAAGCTGCAAGTCTCCTGGGGTATGTCTCTATAAGCTTGGCACATCTAGCCACTGGCATTTTTGCCCATTCTTCATGGCAAAACTACTCCAGCTCCTTCAAGTTGGATGGGTTCCGCTGATGTACAGCAATCTTTAAGTCATACCACAGATTCTCAATTGGATTGAGGTCTGGGCTTTGAAAAGGCCATTCCAAGACATTTAAAACCTGTCTAGGTTTTGGCGCTCAAAGACCAACACAACCCAAAAAGATATCCGCCATGTTGGAGTCAACATTAGTCAGAAATAGCATTATAAATATTCACTTACCTTTGATGATCTTCATCAGAATGCACTCCCAGGAATCCCAGTTCCAAAATAAAAGTTTGATTTGTTCCAGAAAGTCCATCATTTATGTCCAAATACCTATTTTTGTTTGCGCGTTCAGTACACAATCTAAACTCACGACACGCGGCAGGTCCAGGCAAAAGTCCAGACGAAAAGTCATATTACAGTTCGTAGAAACATGTCAAACGAAGTATAGAATCAATCTTTAGGATGTTTTTAACATAAATCTTCAATAATGTTCCAACCGGAGAATTCCTTTGTCTGTAGAAAAGCAACGGAACAGAGCTCGCTCTCACGTGAACGAGCGTCACGAGCTCAAGGCATTCTGGCAGGCCTCTGACTCATTCCCCTCTCATTCGGCCCCCCTTCACAGTAGAAGCATCAAAGAAGGTTCTAAAGACTTTTGACATCTAGTGGAAGCCTTACGAAGTGCAATTTGATCCCATAGACACTGTATATTCGATAGGCAAAGAGTTGAAAACCTACAAACCTCAGATTTCCCACATCCTGGTTGGATTTTCTCAGGTTTCCGCCTGCCATATGAGTTCTGTTATACTCAGAGACATCATTCAAACAGTTTTAGAAACTTTTTCGCCTCCATGGCCTATTTATTGCCTACCTCCCTACTCTTCTACATTTGCACACACTGTACATAGATTCTTCTATTGTGTTATTGACCTTACATTTGTTTATGTGTAACTGTGTTGTTGTTTTTGTGGCACTGCTTTGCTTTATCTTGGCCAGGTCGCAGTTGTAAATGAGAACTTGTTCTCAACTGGCCTACCTGGTTAAATAAAGGTGAAATATATAAATATATATATTAACCTGTTGGGGATGGGGGCGCTGTTTAGACTATTGATGCTAATTTGGCTAATTTTTTAAACGGCTTCCCACAAAATCCTTGATCGTACAATATGCATATTATTATTATTATTGGATAGAAAACAGTCTATAGTTTCTATAGGAGTTGAAATTTTGTCTCTAAGTGGAACAGAGCCCATTCTACAGCAATTTCCCTGACATGGAGTCAGATTTGAGAAATGTTGGCCACTCTTCTGAAGTCAGTTAAAAGGGCACTGTCGTTGCTATGACTATACGGACACTTCTTACGTCTTCCCCTGGATGCCTTTACGTGATGACGATTCCAACGGGGTCGATTGCGCGTTCACAGGCCCTACAAATGAAAAAACCCTGAAGCTAGTCATTCTTTGGGAGCTGCGTCATGAGCCTAGAGGACACCGGCGCGCACCTGTTCCAAGCGTTAGTTTAGCCTGTTATATTTCTCCGGTCATCTTTTCACTCGTTATAGGAGTTAAAAACATCATAAGGTAGTTAATTTAAAGCGTTTTATAGCAATTTATATCCGTTTAGTGCGATTTTGGGACATTTATTTTTGCAACGATGTGAAAAGTTGGGCACGCTTTTTCAGTTCATCCCGAACGCAGTTGACATTTCCACATGGCAAGAGGACAGCTTTCCACCAAAAGACGATTTCTCCCAAGAAAGGATCCTTTGCCCAAGATACTGATGGAAGAACAGCTCAAGGTAGGACATTTTTATTATGATAAATCGTGTTTCTGTCGAAACATTTTAGTGGCTTAGGACGCCATGTTTTTTGACGTAGCTTCGCTTGGCGCAAACTGTATTGAAAAGTAAGGATAAATTAAAAAATGTAATAACGCAATTGTATTAAGAATTAAATTGTCTATCAATCCCTGTCCACCCTATATTTTTTAGTCACGTTTATGAGTATTTATGTATAAGAGTAGATCACTGTCTAAGTGGCGCAAGGACTTTTTCTTTACCAGCTTGTCTACATTTCACATTGTCTAACCATGATTTTGGTGGCTAAATATAAACATTTTCGATCAAACTGTATATGCATGTTGTAATGTGATGTTACAGGAGTGTCATCGGAAGAATTCTGAGAAGGTTAGTGAAAAAATTAATATCTTTTGGCGATGTTGACTTTTATCGCTCACTTTGGCTAGAATCAATGCTGGGCTGCTAATTGCTATGTGCTAAGCTAATATAACGATTTATTGTGTTTTCGCTGTAAGACACTTAGAAAATCTGAAATATTGTCTGTATTCACAGGATCTGTGTCTTTCGATTCGTGTATGCTGTGTATTTTTACGAAATGTTTGATGATTAGTAGTTAGGTAAACACGTTGCTCATTGTAATTATTCTAGTCCATTTGTGATGGTGGGTGCAATTGTAAACTATGCCATCTACCTGAAATATGCACTTTTTTCTAACAAAACCTATCCCATACCATAAATATGTTATCAGACTGTCATCTAATGAGTTTTTTTGTTGGTTAGGGGCTATAAATATCTTAGTTTAGCCGAATTGGTGATGGCTACTGGTGTTGGTGGACAAATAAAAGATGGTGGATTATGCTAATGTGTTTTTAGGTAATAGATGTACATCTTTACATATTGTGTCTTCCCTGTAAAACATTTTAAAAATCGGAAATGTTGACTGGATTCACAAGATCTGTGTCTTTCATTAGCTGTATTGGACTTTAATGTGTGAAAGTTAAATATTTTAAAAAAATATTTTTTTTGAATTTCGCGGCACTGGTTTTTCAGTGGGGGGGGGGGGGTGTGCCGCTAGCGCCACGCTGATCCTAGACAGGTTAATAAAGTGGTCTTGTATTGTACAATAACTTGTTTTGTTTTCAGTTGCAAAGCATTTTATGACAGTGTACCCTAATGAACATGTCCCTGGCTTAATACGCCTGTTTTCCCTATATGCGGTTGCACCAATTTCTATCATAAGAACTTTGGTTAAAACGTCTGGTGTTTGGTTGATAGAAGGCCAGTATTAATTCAAATGCAACCATTCAAAAAGCCCTCATGATGATTTATGCTTGATCTGGGAACTCTGCTTCATAAGGCTTTAATAGCGCTCATTTCATTTCGGAGAGTAGTTTGTTGCCGCGCAGGGAGTGCTGTAATAATCTCCACTTCACATATTATATAGTAGAGTGTGTGATACCGGGCTATTAGTCCATGGGTTGGGCTAATTTTGCATTTTGATAGGGGTTCAATTGAAGCGTGTTCCATTCGAGAGGCCTCTGTGGAATTTAATATGCACTGAGTATACAAAACATTAGGAACTCTTTCTATGACATAGACTGACTAGGTGAACACAGGTGGAAACTATGATTCCTTATTGATGTCACCTGTTAAATACGCTTCAATCAGTGTGAATGAAGGGGAGGAGACAGGTTAAAGAAGGATTTGTAAGCCTTGAGACAATTGAGACATGGATTGTGTATGTGTGCCAATCAAGAGGGAATGGTAAGACAAACAAATTAAGTACCTTTGACCGGGGTATGGTAGTAGGTGCTACGTGCACCGGTTTGCGTGTGTCAAGAACTGCAGCGCTGCTGGGTTTTTCACGCTCAACAGTTCCCCATGTATATCGAGAATGGTCTAACGACAACTTAACACAACTGTGGGAAGCATTGAAGTCAACACGGGCCAGCATCCCTGTGGAACGCTTTCGATACCTTATAGTCAATGTTTCTGGGGGCCAAAGGGGTGCCTGAGGGCCAAAGTGGGTGCAACTCAATATTAGGAAGGTGTTCCTAATGTTTTCTACACTCAGTGTATGTTTCAATCGCTTCAGATATCACGCAGTAATAGGCTTTCTGCCGTTCACAACCAAACATGTTTTTTTTTTTTACTCCCAGCAGCCTGTGCATTTTGGCTCTGTTCCCCATGCACGTACATAAAACATCACATTATAAAGTCCCCATCTATTATTACCCTCTGCTGTAAAGACATATCCCACACAACAGCTAGCTAAAAGAGTGGGGATTTGAAATGGGCCCGGGGTGCCATGTTACACCTTGCTAAATGTGTCGCTGTGATAGATAATCTATAAACCCTTGTGCCAGGCCACCTCTTTACCACTGCCTCTTTACCTTCCCTTTCTCTTCTTTCTCACTCTCCCTTTCTATCTCACTTTCTCCTAAAGGTTTTGGTTCAGCTCCGAAGGTCTTCTTCAGCTCAGAGAGCTTGCAATATGAATCAGAGGCTGCATGGGATTGTGGCACTAAAAGCACCTTCATGTCCTGGGAAATGGTTCTGTAACTGTTGAGATTGAGTTGTGATTGTAATACTAAGAATGTTATATACAGTAGGTGCTGTAGTTGTGGATACTAAAGGTTTAAAGGTGCACGACTTCATCTCTTTTTCCGCCTACAGGGAGGCCCTAAAATGTCTGTTTGTAAACAGAGGACTGAGTATTGGCAAATGTAACTACTACTAATTTACTTGAATTCTGTGGTAACAGCCCCAAAACTAAAGATGAGTGCACCTTGAAAAGAGTTTTAGGAGTGCACTTTTTTTAAAGAAGCTTTGTTCTTTTAAGATGTATAATAAGCTCCAATTTTTAGGAATATTCAGGTATTACCAATGTGTTGTTGGACTAATTGTTGTTGTCTGAGGTGATTTGCAAATAATAAAGCATGATTTACACACTGTCACTAAAACTGAAAATAAAACTGAATGTGCACGCCACATTGACTGTGCTACAACCCCATGAATTATCAAATCTCAATTTATACATTGTACATATCGTGTCATTGAGCTTTGCATGCATTTGTTTATCTTGTGTTGTATTTAACTGCCTTGACATTTACAGAAATTGATTTCATTCACAGCCTTTGCATTTGTTTGAACATACTCTGCGATGGCTCTCTAATCCCATTTTAATTTGGAAGATGTAGCGAGCATGTTAAACTCACGTGCTCTACTCCCCGCAGCGATGCCACACTGGCAAGGAATCAATCACCAAGGCACCAGTTACCAGGGCAACGGAAGGGGGCTCCTGCACCACTGTGGTAAATGATTGCAGGTGTAACTCCGGGTGTGCCGGGTGTGAGGAGTTTTTCCTCTCTCTCGTTGCGATGCCAGAGAGTTAATTAAATGCAGCCCACAAAATAAATCAAAATCCAAGTAGAAATGAAACATACAGTACGAATTGAATACCTGTGTCGAGGGGTTTGGGGTTGAGCGGTAGGGGAGGGCTGACTGTAGTGAGTCAGCCCTCCCCTACCCAACATAGCGTAATGCCCCCTGCGTTGCGGTCATGCCTCTAGGCTACGTTCCAGAGTGAACGCCTCCTTCTTAGCACTTGGGTGACCCACAGTTGTGGCTAGAGAGCACGCAGAGGCTAATTTGGGTTAACTAGAAGTTGGAAAGCATTTCTTTAACTGACACTGATGTGGGCTTTGCCTGAAACATTTAAGACTTGTTCACACTGCATGCTTTAATACTCAAATCGCTTTGGTTTTTTAAATATGTTTTGGAATAAAGTCTAAAGAGAAAGTGACCAAATCTGATTTGTGTGTGATCAGACCGCAGTCATTTGCTGACATGGCTATGCTAGTTGCCATAGTAATGATGGATGTGTGTGCAGTGGTGTAGGCTGATTGGTGGTAGTGTTCGTGCTTACTATCACTCAGAAGTTATGTAGCAAGCTAAGCTCTTTGCTTTGAATGTTCAAAATCATTGTGTAAGATTACTTTTGAAGCCTCAAATTATAAGATTATCCAACTTTTAAAAGTCATTTTTTGACTAGCCACAGCAGAGATCTAGCTAGCTAGGTAGCTGTTTAGCTTTCTAGCACATTCACTAATTTGTTTGTAAACAATTAATACGATAGTTAGCCACCACAAGTTCTTGTCAAACTGTCAACAAGGAAGCTAGCAAGAAACAAGATATGCCAAATAACAGTCTAAAAACCACTTAAGTGTAAGGGTCCTGTGTGTAGCTGGTGTATAGAGTCAGGCGCAGGACAGCAAATATGAGTAATCAACGTACTTTTACTCAAAATGACAAATGTACAAAGTAACATCACGAGCACACCATAACAGACCGAAAATACAATAAACAATCACTCACAAACAAACATGTGGAACAGAGGGTTAAATAATAAACAGATAATTTGGGTGAGTGAAACCAGGTGTGTAAGACTAAGACAAAACAAATGGAAAATGAAAAGTGGAACAGCGGTGGCTAGAAGGCCGGTGACGTCGTCTGCCGGACGCCGCCTGAACAAGGAGAGGGACCGACTTTGGCGGAAGTCGTGACATTAAGGGCAAATAAATCATATTTGTCATTATCATTTATCATATGGCCAGGATATGCAACAAACTTCACACCACCTATGAAGGTGGAAAAAGAACAGATTTTAATTAAATATTGAAGAAAAAAAAAGATTTTAGCCACTTCAAACTGCCAATGGAAACAGGGCTTTAGAATCCCAATGTGGAGAGCTAATTAAAGATGTATGCAAGATGTCATATATTTACTCTATAGGCTACAAGGTGTGCTTGTTCGTGTCTTTGTAAAACCAGGGAGAACTGATCAAATGTCACGCCCTGGCCTTAGTATTCTTTGTTTTCTTTATTATTTTAGTTAGGTCAGGGTGTGACATGGGGAATGTTGTGTTTTGTTGGTTTTGGGTGTTTCTATGGTAAAGGGGTTATTGGGTGTAGTATATGGGTTTGTGTTGAGTTCAGGTGTCTAGCATTGTCTATGTATGTTTAGTTATCTAGGAGAGTCTATGGTTACCTGAATGAGTTCCCAATTAGAGACAGCTGATTTCGGTTGTCTCTGATTGGGAGCCTTATTTAGGGTAGCCATAGGCTTTCATTTGTGGTGAGTAGTTGTCTATGTGATACGTTTGTAGCCAGTGTGTGCACATCGTTGTTTAGCTTCACGATCGTTTTCTTGTTTTGTTTAGTGTTTAAGTGTTTTTTGTTTCGTTTGCCTTCTTCGTCAATAAAAAGGAGATGGCTTATTTTCCTAAAGCTGCGTTTTGGTCCGTCAATCCTCCACACGATCGTGACAGAACTACTCACCATTACAGGACCAAGCGGCATGGAAAGCGGCAACAGGACCCACCTACACAGGATTCGTGGACATGGGAGGAGATACTGGATGGTAAGGGGCCGTGGGCACAACCGGGAGAATATCGCCTTCCTCGTGAAGAGCTGGAGGCAGCTAAAGCCGAGAGGAGGCGATATGAGGAGGCAGCACGGAGACAAGGCTGGAAGCCCGTGAGTACAACCCAAAAATTTCTTGGGGGGGGCCTTAAAGGGAGTGTGGCGAAGTCAGGTAGGAAACCTGCGCCTACTCCCTGTACTTACCGTGGAGAGCGAGAGTACGGGCAGACACCGTGTTACGCAGTAGAGCGCACGGTGTCTCCTGTACGCGTGCATAGCCCGGTTCGGTACATTTCAGCTCCACGTATCGGCCGGGCTAGACTGAGCGTTGAGCCGTATGTCATGAAGCCGGCCCAACGCATCTGGTCACCAGTGCGTCTCCTCGGGCCGGCGTACATGGCACCAGCCTTACGCATGGTGTCCCCGGTTCGCCTACATAGGCCGGTGCGGGTTATTCCACCTCCCCGCACTGGTCAGGCGACGGGGAGCATACAACCAGGTAAGGTTGGGCAGGCTCGGCGCTCAAGGGAGCCAGTACGCCTGCACGGTCCGGTATTTCCGGCGCCACCTCCCCGCCCCAACCCAGTACCACCAGTGCCTCCTCCACGCACTAGCCATATGGTGCGTGTCTCCAGCCCTTTACCACCAGTGCCTAAACCACGCACCAAGCCTCCTGTGTGTCCCCAGAGTCCTGTGCGTCCTGTTGCTGCTCCCCGCACTAGCCCTGAGATGCGTGTCCCCAGCCCGGTGCCACCAGTCCCGGCACCACGCACCAGGCCTACAGTGCGCCTCAGCCGGCTGGAGTCTGCCGTCTGCACAGCGATGCCTGAATTGCCCGTCTGCCAAGCGCCATCTGAGCCATCCGTCTCCCCAGCGCCGTCTGAGCCATCCGTCTGCCATGAGCCTGCAAAGCCGCCCGTCTGCCATGAGCCTGCAAAGCCGCCCGTCTGCCATGAGCCTACAGAGCCGTCCGCCAGACAGGAGCCGCTAGAGCCGCCCGCCAGACAGGAGCCGCTAGAGCCGCCCGCCAGACAGGATCTGCCAGAGCCGCCAACCAGACAGGATCTGCCAGAGCCGCCAACCAGACAGGATCTGCCAGAGCCGCCAACCAGACAGGATCTGCCAGAGCCGCCAACCAGACAGGATCTGCCAGAGCCGCCAACCAGACAGGATCTGCCAGAGCCGCCAACCAGACAGGATCTGCCAGAGCCGCCAACCAGACAGGATCTGCCAGAGCCGCCAACCAGACAGGATCTGCCAGAGCCGCCAACCAGACAGCATCTGCCAGAGCCGCCAACCAGACAGGATCTGCCAGAGCCGCCAACCAGACAGGATCTGCCAGAGCCGCCAACCAGACAGGATCTGCCAGAGCCGCCAACCAGACAGGATCTGCCAGAGCCGCCAACCAGACAGGATCTGCCAGAGCAGTCAGCTAGCCATGAGCAGCCAGATCCGTCAGCTAGCCATGAGCAGCCAGATCCGTCAGCTAGCCATGAGCAGCCAGATCCGTCAGCTAGCCATGAGCAGCCAGATCCGTCAGCTAGCCATGAGCAGCCAGATCCGTCAGCTAGCCATGAGCAGCCAGATCCGTCAGCTAGCCATGAGCAGCCAGATCCGTCAGCTAGCCATGAGCAGCCAGATCCGTCAGCTAGCCATGAGCAGCCAGATCCGTCAGCCAGCCATGAGCAGCAAGATCCGTCAGCCAGCCATGAGCAGCCAGATCCGTCAGCCAGCCATGAGCAGCCAGATCCGTCAGCCAGCCATGAGCAGCCAGATCCGTCAGCCAGCCATGAGCAGCCAGATCCGTCAGCTAGCCATGAGCAGCCAGATCCGTCAGCTAGCCATGAGCAGCCAGATCCGTCAGCCAGCCATGAGCAGCCAGATCCGTCAGCCAGCCATGAGCAGCCAGATCCGTCAGCCAGCCATGAGCAGCCAGATCCGTCAGCTAGCCATGAGCAGCCAGATCCGTCAGCTAGCCATGAGCAGCCAGATCCGTCAGCTAGCCATGAGCAGCCAGATCCGTCAGCCAGCCATGAGCAGCCAGATCCGTCAGCCAGCCATGGGCCGTCCCTCAGTCCGGAGCTGCAGTCCCTCAGTCCGGTGCTGCAGTCCCTCAGCCTGGTGCTGCCCCTTATCCTGGTGCTGTCCCTTACCCTGGTACTGCCCCTTAGTTCGGAGCTGCCCCTGACCCTGGTACTGCCCCTTACCCTGGTACTGCCCCTTAGTCCGGAGCTGCCCCTTAGTCCGGAACTGCCCCTTAATGCAGTGGGGTTAATGTGGAGGGGGGTCATTTGGAGGAAGCTAAGGAGGCGGTTAGGGACTGTGGTGACGTGGGGGCCACGACCAGAGCCGGAGCCGCCACCATGGATGGAAGCCCACCCAGACCCTCCCCTAGACTGTGTAATGGTGCGCCCGGAGTTCGCACCTTAAGGGGGGGGTTATGTCACGCCCTGGCCTTAGTATTCTTTGTTTTCTTTATTATTTTAGTTAGGTCAGGGTGTGACATGGGGAATGTTGTGTTTTGTTGGTTTTGGGTGTTTCTATGGTAAAGGGGTTATTGGGTGTAGTATATGGGTTTGTGTTGAGTTCAGGTGTCTAGCGTTGTCTATGTATGCTTAGTTATCTAGGAGAGTCTATGGTTACCTGAATGAGTTCCCAATTAGAGACAGCTGATTTTGGTTGTCTCTGATTGGGAGCCTTATTTAGGGTAGCCATAGGCTTTCATTTGTGGTGAGTAGTTGTCTATGTGATACGTTTGTAGCCAGTGTGTGCACATCGTTGTTTAGCTTCACGATCGTTTTCTTGTTTTGTTTAGTGTTTAAGTGTTTTTTGTTTCGTTTGCCTTCTTCGTCAATAAAAAGGAGATGGCTTATTTTCCTAAAGCTGCGTTTTGGTCCGTCAATCCTCCACACGATCGTGACATCAAATGTTTGTCATCCACATTAAACTTTCAGACCGACTTCCAGAATTGTGGAACAAGCTTTTGTTGCACTGCATCGTCAGTGGAGAAATCAGTTACCTCTGTCGGGTTGGTAGTGTGTTTGCAGTCGGTGGTTGTCGGCGCATGCATTGGGTATAAGGGATACTTCCACCAAGACACTGAGCACTATGCACTGCTTGTCCAACAAAGTCTAAAAGGATATTAGAGATGTGCGCTGAATATGTCTTTCAGCATTTACATGGAATATTCCCCTTCACATCATCTTTGATTCATTGTTTTTATACACACAAACACCACACACAAATGTTCCTGGAGTTCAATATCATTTTGACACATTTTATATCGTGTGGTTACTGTTTGTCACATTTCCTCTCTAAGAGTGGCCTTAGTATAGGCTTTATTCACATAAAATAACTGTTAACATGACATAACATAACTGTTTGTATCTCCTTTCTTGAACACACACAAGCCACTGCACTTTTACAACCACTGTAGCAAATTGGAGCTTTGAAATGGTTTCTAATTTCCAGATCTTCAACGGTTCCCTGTTAAGCCAAAAACACATTCACGGAGGCTTTGTAGGAGAGTGAATGAAGCATCGCACTTAATGCAAGTGTTGGCCAACATTGTAAATGGCTGCCAGTGGTAAAAGCTCACTTAACTGATTCCATATGTGTTATTTCAAAGTTGTGATGTCTTCACTATTATTCTACAATGTAGAAAATTGAAAAAATAAAGAAAATCCTGGAATGAGTAGGTGTATCCAAACTTTTGACTGGTACTTGCTTAATTCATATGATTAATATTATGGTCTTTCTATTACATGAAAAATAAAAAAAAAACCTGGGTAAATCGAGACCGTTTTGCTCTCGGAGCGCACATTGGACGTTTGGGCCGATGAATAGGGTTTATTTGAGCCTTCTGGCCTTACAACAGCAGTCAAGCACCCAAGCAAACGTTGGCTAGCTTGCTAGCTACTTCCAAATGATGGACGGTCAAATGGACCGGGTGGACCGGGTGGACGGTCAAATGGACAAATGATACCACTCTGACCATTTTACTCGCCCAAGCAGAGCTAGTTAAGCAGTTTCTTTGTTAACCAGAGCGTTGGTGACTGTAAACTACGCTACTGGAAACAATTTAATTACGTTTTTTCGCTGATGTTTACTGATACCGGCCATATTCAATGTGTGTTGAGCGCTCGTAAATTCATTATTCTGTGATCTGGTACACTCAGACGAGAGTGCTCTGAAATCGGAGTAGATAGCCAGAGCAAATTTACGAAAGCACCCGAATGTCCATTGAGAAAGCACAACGACTATACCATTTAGCTAAGCTAAGATTGACGAGAATAATCAAGTCAATAAATGTAGGGTAGTTAGATAGCCTATAGTTAATATACTGGCAAGTTTGATGTATAACTACTAACGTTAGGTAGATAGCTAACATACCGGTACATACTGCTGTAATGATAAGCTATGTGGTTCGTAAGGACAGTGTAGCTAACAAATTGTCAGCCAACATAACGTGTAAGGTAACTTATTTGAAAAGGGCGGGGGTGTATGCCTTATGATTAACGAGACGTGGTGTGATCATAACAACATACAGGAACTCAAGTCATTCTGTTTACCTGATCTAGAATTCCTCACAATCAAATGTCGACCGCATTATCTACCAAGGGAATTCTCTTCGATTATAATCACAGCCGTATATATTCCCCCCAAAGCAGACACATCGATGGCCCTGAACTAACTTTATCTGACTCTTTGTAAACTGGAAAACACACACCCTGAGGCTGCATTCATCGTAGCTGGGGATTTTAACAAGGCTAATCTGAAAACAAAACTCCCTAAATTCTATCAGCATATCGATTGTGCTACCAGGGCTGGTAAAACCTTGGATCATTGTTATACTAACTTCCGCGACGCACATAAGGCCCTCCCCCGCCCTCCTTTCGGAAAAGCTGACCACGACTCCATTTTGTTGCTTCCAGCCTACAAACAAAAACTAAAACAACAAGCTCTCTCGCTCAGGTCTGTTCAACGCTGGTCCGACCAATCTGATTCCACGCTTCAAGACTGCTTCGATCACGTGGATTGGGATATGTTCCGCATTAACAACAATATTGACGAATACGCTGATTCGGTGAGCGAGTTCATTAGAAAGTGCATTGACGATGTCGTACCCACAGCAACGATTAAAACATTCCCAAACCAGAAACCGTGGATTGATGGCAGCATTCACATGAAACTGAAAGCGCGAACCACTGCTTTTAACCAGGGCAAGGTGACCGGAAACATGACCGAATACAAACAGTGTAGCTATTCTCTCCGCGAGGCAATCAAACAAGCTAAGTCCCGTTATAGAGACAAAGTATAGAGTCGCAATTCAACAGCTCAGACACAAGGCGTATGTGGCAGGGTCTACAGTCAATCAAGGATTACAAAAAGAATACCAGCCCCGTCGCGGACCAGGATGTCTTGCTCCCAGACAGGCTAAATAACTTTTTTGCTCGCTTTGAGGACAATACAGTGCCACTGACACGGCCCGCTACCAAAACCTGCGGGCTCTCCTTCACTGCAGCCGAGGTGAGTAAAACATTTAAACGTGTTAACCCTCGCAAGGCTGCAGGCCCAGACGGCATTCCCAGCCGCGTCCTCAGAGCATGCGCTGACCAGCTGGCTGGTGTGTTTAAGGACATATTCAATCAATCCTTATCTCAGTCTGCTGTTCCCACATGCTTCAAGAGGGACACCATTGTTCCTGTTCCCAAGAAAGCTAAGGTAACTGAGCTAAACGACTACCACCCCGTAGCGCTCACTTCCGTCATCATGAAGTGCTTTGAGAGACTAGTCAAGGACCATATCACCTCCACCCTACCTGACACCCTAGACCCACTCCAATTTGCTTACCGACCCAATAGGTCCACAGGCGACGCAATCGCAACCACACTGCACACTGCCCTAACCCATCTGGACAAGAGGAATACCTATGTGAGAATGCTGTTCATCGACTACAGCTCAGCATTTAACACCATAGTACCCTCCAAACTCGTCATCAAGCTCGAGACCCTGGGTCTCGACCCCGCCCTGTGCAACTGGGTCCTGGACTTCCTGACGGGCCGCTCCCAGGTGGTGAGGGTAGGTAACAACATCTCCACCCCGCTGATCCTCAACACCGGGGCCCCACAAGGGTGCGTTCTGAGCCCTCTCCTGTACTCCCTGTTCACCCACGACTACGTGGCCATGCACGCCTCCAACTCAATCATCAAGTTTGCGGACGACACTACAGTGGTAGGCTTGATTACCAACAACGACGAGACGGCCTACAGGGAGGAGGTGAGGGCCCTCGGAGTGTGGTGTCAGGAAAATAACCTCACACAACGTCAACAAAACAAAGGAGATGATTGTGGACTTCAGGAAACAGCAGAGGGAGCACCCCCCTATCCACATCGACGGGACAGTAGTGGAGAAGGTGGAAAGTTTTAATTTCCTCGGTGTACACATCACGGACAAATTGAATTGGTCCACCCACACAGACAGCGTTGTGAAGAATGCGCAGCAGTTCCTCTTCAACCTCAGGAGGCTGAAGAAATTCGGCTTGTCACCAAAAGCACTCACAAACTTCTACAGATGCACAATCGAGAGCATCCTGTTGGGCTATATCACCGTCTGGTACGGCAACTGCTCCGCCCACAACCGTAAGGCTCTCCAGAGGGTAGTGAGGTCTGCACAACGCATCACCGGGGGCAAACTACCTGCCCTCCAGGACACCTACACCACCCGATGTTACAGGAAGGCCATAAAGATCATCAAGGACAACAACCACCCAAGCCACTGCCTGTTCACCCCGCTATCATCCAGAAGGCGAGGTCAGTACAGGTGCATCAAAGCAGGGACCGAGAGACTGAAAAACAGCTTCTATCTCAAGGCCATCAGACTGTTAAACAGCCACCACTAACATTTAGTGGCCGCTGCCAACATACTGACTCAACTCCAGCCATTTTAATAATGGGAATTGATGGAAATTATGTATAAATGTACCACTATCCACTTTAAACAATGCCACTTAAAATAATGTTTACATACCCTACATTGCTCATCTCATATGTATATGTATATACTGTACTCTATATCATCTACTGCATCTTGCCATCTTTATGTAATACATGTATCACTAGCCACTTTAAACTATGCCACTTTATGTTTACATACCCTACATTACTCATCTCATATGTATATACTGTACTCTATACCATCTACTGCATCTTGCCTATGCCGTTCTGTACCATCACTCATTCATATATCTTTATGTACATATTCTTTATCCCTTTACACTTGTGTGTATAAGGTATAGTTGTGGAATTGTTAGGTAAGATTACTTGTTGGTTAATACTGCATTGTCGGAACTAGAAGCACAAGCATTTCGCTACACTCGCATTAACATCTGCTAACCATGTGTATGTGACAAATAAAATTTGATTTGATTTGACTTTATTACATTGAGTAGCAAGCTACCGCGAGGACACACTCTCTCGGCTCCGCGGCTTGTGCATGCTTTTGGTGCACAGTCGCTAGTGCAGTGGATTTCGGGCAAGAAGGTTCAGGGTTCGAAACCTGCTCCCTGATTGTTTCATTTAAAGTCGTGCTGTCACGTTCCTTACCTATTGTTCCTTTTTCTTTTATTTATTTAGTTGGTCAGGGCGTGAGTTGGGGTGGGTTGTCTTTGTGTGTTTTTGTATTGTCTAGGGTGTTGTATGGTTTAGGGGGTTAAGTAGAGTAGATGGGTTAGTGTTTAGTATAGATGTCTAGGAAAGTCTATGGTTGCCTGAATTGGTTCTCAATCAGAGACAGCTGGTTATTGTTGTCTCTGATTGGGAGCCATATTTAAGGCAGCCATGGGCTTTAGCTGTTTTGTGGGTAATTGTCTATGCGTAGTGTTTGTGTCAGCACTATCTGTATTTATAGCTTCACGGTCGTCAGTTTTGGTTATTTTGTTAGTTCGTGTATAGTTGTTCGTTTCTTGTTTGTTTTCTCTCTAATTTAAATAAAGAAGATGTATTTTGCACACGCTGCGCCTTGGTCCAATCTCTCACAGCAAGACGATCGTGACACGTGCACAATTATCAGTTTATTATTTGGTTTATATTGCCTATTCATTGTCAGTTATAGACACAGTAGTGTATTGGGACCCAAAAGCTTAATCAGTGCTCTAACTCCCCCTTGATCGTTAGGGGAAATCTGGTCTGTGATAGGACGGGGGGGGTTTCACACCTAGCTCGGCTATTGGACCATTCTTTAGTAAATGTTGAATAGTCTATTGTTCAGCTATTAGCACCCCTGAAAGTAAAAAAGTACAAATGAGGCTTCAAACTAAAAAAAATATATATTTTAGCAATCAAATATTTTGTAATAGAGCGCAAAACCTTATGCATTTTATTCCCCAAAATACTTTGAGAACAAAAAATGAATTTCAAAACAAAACTCCAATTTTGGATATCGCTATCAACCATCCTCCACGTTGGCCATTATTTGTGTGTCAGTCTGTTCAGCCTTTCTTTCCGACGCAAAGGAAGTCATAGCGGACACCTACGAAGAAGGACTGTGTGATGATGGCATCTCAGGTAAGCAGCACAAGGCGTTCTTCCGTCCAACTTCTACATAGCTAGTAGTTAGCTCCTACGATTCAGTGACGGTTCATAACATTCTACATTGATACATACATACATACATACATACATACATACATACATACATACATACATACATACATACATACATACATAGATACATACATACATACATACATACATACATACATATCGTAGAATGATAAATCATGCAATTATTATTCTCAAGCTAACAAAAAACATTTAGGTACAAATGCCTGTTTTCGCCATTTTCAGTTGAATTCATCAAACTTTCTTTCATGGCAACTCCTAAGCAGGCAATTTCCTGTTTGTTTCATAGTCGATAAAAAAAAAGAAACGTCCTCTCACTGTCAACTGTGTTAATTTTTTTTTAAATTATAATTATTTAATTTTTTTATCCCCTTTTCTCCCCAATTTTTGTGGTATCCAATCGCTAGTAATTACTATCTTGTCTCATCGCTACAGCTCCCGTACGGGCTCGGGAGAGACGAAGGTCGAAAGCCATGCGTCCTCCGAGGCACAACCCAACCAAGCCGCACTGCTTCTTTAACACAGCGCGCCTCAAACCCGGAAGCCAGCCGCACCAATGTGTCGGAGAAAACACCGTGCACCTGGCCCCCTTGGTTAGCGCGCACTGCGCCCAGCCCGCCACAGGAGTCGCTGGAGCGCGATGAGACAAGGAAATCCCTACCGGCAAAACCCTCCCTAACCCGGACGACGCTAGCCCAATTGTGCGTCGCCCCACGGACCTCCCGGTCGCGGCCGGCTGCGACAGAGCCTGGGGGCGAACCCAGAGACTCTGGTGGCGCAGTTAGCACTGCGATGCAGTGCCCTAGACCACTGCGCCACCCGGGAGGCCAACTGTGTTCATTTTCAGCAAACTTAATTAATGTGTAAATATTTGTATGAACATAACAAGATTCAACAACTGAGACATAAACTGAACAAGTTCCACAGACATGTGACTAACAGAAATGGAATAATGTGTCCCTAAACAAAGGGGGGGTCAAAATCAAAAGTAACAGTCAGTATCTGTTGTGACACCCTGCTGCATGAAGTACTGCAGTGCATCTCCTCCTCATGGACTGCACCAGATTTGCCAGTTCTTGCTGTGGGATGTTACCCCACTCTTCCACCAAGGCACCTGCAAGTTCCCGGACATTTCTGGGGTGAATGGCTCTAGCCCTCCTATTCCAATCCAACAGGTCCCAGATGTGCTCAATGGGATTGAGACTTGGGCTCTTCACTGGCCATGGCAGAACACCGACATTCCTGTCTTGCAGGAAATCACACACAGAACGAGCAGTATGGCTGGTGGCATTGTCATGCTGGAAGGTCAGGATGAGCCTGCAGGAAGGGTACCACATGAGGGAGGAGGATGTCTTCCCTGTAACGCACGGCGTTGAGATTGCCTGCAATGACAACAAGCTTAGTCCGATGATGCTGTGCCACACCGCCCCAGACCATGACGAACCCTCCAACTCCAAATCGATCCCACTCCAGAGTACAGGCCTCGGTGTAACGCTCATTCCTTCAACGATAAATGCGAATCTGACAATCACCCCTGGTGAGACAAAACCGCGACTCGTCAGTGGAAAGCACTTTTTGCCAGTCCTGTCTAGTCCAGCGAAGGTGGGTCGCTGATGTCTGATGTCTGGTGAGGACCTGCCTTACAACAGGCCTACAAGCCCTCAGTCCAGCCTCACTCAGCCTATTGCGGACAGTCTGAGCACTGATGGAGGGATTGCGCGTTCCTGTTGTAACTCGGGCAGTTGTTGTTGCCATACTGTACCTCTCCCGCAGGTGTGATGTTCGCATGTACCGATCCTGTGCAGGTGTTGTTACACGTGGTCTGCCAATGCGAGGATGATCAGCTGTCTGTCCTGTCTCCCTGTAGCACTGCTTTAGGTGTCTCACAGTACGGACATTCCAATTTATTGCCCTGGCCACATCTGCAGTCCTCATGCCTCCTTGTAGCATGCCTAAGGCACGTTCATGCTGATGCGGAGGGACCTTGCACATATTTCTTTTGCCATTTTTTAGAGTCAGTAGAAAGGCCTCTTTAGTGTCCTAAGTTTTCAGAACTGTGACCTTAATTGCCTACCGTCTGTAAGCTGTTAGTGTCTTAACCTGTTGAGGCTGGGGGCGCTGTTGTCACTATTTATGGTAATCTTGTAATTTTTGAAACGGCTTCCTACAAAATTCTTGATCGTACAATATGCATATTATTATTATTATTGGATAGAAAACAGTCTATAGTTTCTATAGGAGTTGAAATTTTGTCTCTAAGTGGAACAGAACCCATTCTACAGCAATTTCCCTGACATGGAGTCAGATTTCAGAAATGTTGGCCCCTGATCTGGAGTCAGTTAAAAGGCCACTGTTATTGCTATGAGTATACGGACACTGCTTACGTCTTCCCCTGGATGCCTTTACGTGATGACGATTTGAATGGGGTCGATTGCGCGTTCACAGGCACTACAAATTAAAAAACCCTGTAGCTAGTCACTCTTTTGGAGCTGCGTCATGCGCGTGGAGGACACCGACCCGCACCTGTTCCAAGCATTAGTGTTGGGAGTAATCTTTCTCCGGTCATGTTAAGACTCGTTATAGGAGTTAAAAACATCATAAGGTAGTTAATTTAAAGCGTTTTATAGCAATTTATATCCGTTTAGTGCGATTTTGGGACATTTATTTCTGAAACGCTGTGAATCGCTGGGCACGCTTCCAGTTCATGCTGAACGCAGTTGGCATTTCCACATGGCAAGAGGACAGCTTTCCACCAAAAGACGATTAGACCCAAGAAAGGATCCTTTGCCCAAGATACTGATGGAAGAACAGCTCAAAGTAGGACATTTTTATTATGATAAATCGTGTTTCTGTCGAAAAATGTTAGTGGCTTAGGACGCCATGTTTTTTGACGTAGCTTCGCTTGGCGCAAACTGTATTGAAAAGTAAGGATAATTTAAAAAATGTAATTCCGCGATTGTATTAAGAATTAAATTGTCTATCAATCGCTGTCCACCCTATATTTTTTAGTCACGTTTATGAGTATTTATGTATAAGAGTAGATCACTGTCTAATATGGCGCACGGACATTTTCTCACCAGCTGGGCTACATTTCACATTGTCTAACCATGATTTTGGTGGCTAAATATGCACATTTTCGAACAAACTGTATATGTATGTTGTAATGTGATGTTACAGGGGTGTCATCTGAAGAATTCTGAGAAGGTTAGTGAAAAAAATAATATATTTTGGCGATGTTGCAGTTATCGCTCTCTTTGGCTAGAATCAATGCTGGGCTGCTATGTGCTATGTGCTATGCTAATATAACGATTTATTGTGTTTTCGCTGTAAGACACTTAGAAAATCTGAAATATTGTCTGTATTCACAGGATCTGTGTCTTTCGATTAGTGTATGCTGTGTATTTTTACGAAATGTTTGATGATTAGTAAGTAGGTAAACACGTTGCTCTATGTAGTTATTCTAGTCCATTTGTGACGGTGGGTGCAATTGTAACCTATGCCATCTACCTGAAATATGCACATTTTTCTAACAAAACCTATCCCATACCATAAATATGTTATCAGACTGTCATCTGATGAGTTTTTTTCTTGGTTAGGGGCTATAAATATCTTAGTTTAGCCGAATTGGTGATAGCTACTGGTGTTGGTGGACAAATAAAAGATGGTGGATTATGCTAATGTGTTTTTAGGTAATAGATGTACATCTTTACATATTGTGTCTTCCCTGTAAAACGTTTAAAAAATCGGACATGTTGGCTGGATTCACAAGATCTGTGTCTTTCATTAGCTGTATTGGACTTTAATGTGTGAAAGTTAAATATTTAAAAATATATATTTTTTTTGAATTTCGCGGCTCTGCCTTTTCAGTGGGGGTGGGGGGGGAGTGCCGCTAGCGGCACCCTCATCCTAGACAGGTTATTAACGGCCGTTCCACAAGTGCATGTTCATTAACCTTTCACGAGTATCTACCCCGGATCCGGGATCACCCCCGACCCCCCCCACACTGATTAGCATCGCTAGCATAGCGTCACAATTAAATAGTAGCATCTAAATATCATTAAATCACAAGTCCAAGACACCTAATGAAAGATACAGATCCTGTGAATAAAGCCACCATTTCAGATTTTTTAAATGTTTTACAGGGAAGACACAATATGTAAATCTATTAGCTAAACACGTTAGCAAAAATCACAATTTTTCTTGTCCACCATTTTCTCTCAACATCAGTAGCTATCACCAATTCGGCTAAACTAAGATATTGATAGCCACTAACCAAGAAAAAACCTCATCAGATGACAGTCTGATAACATATTTATGGTATAGGATAGGTTTTGTTAGAAAAATGTGCATATTTCAGGTATAAATCATAGTTTGCCATTGCAGCCAGCATCACAAATCTCACCAAAGCTCCTAGAATTACTAGCGACAGCAACTTGTATTACCAATTTACTCATCATAAAACATTTCTTAAAAATACACAGCACATAGCAATGGACAGACACAGATCTTGTGAATTCAGACAACATTTCAGATTTTCTAAGTGTTTTACGGCGAAAACACAATAAATCGTTATATTAGCATACCACATACACAAACGTTACCCGAGCACTGATTCTAGCCAAAGAGAGCGATATCATATCATCGCCAAAATATATTCATTTTTTTCACTAACCTTCTCAGAATTCTTCCGATGACACTCCTGTAACCTCATATTACACAATCCATATACAGTTTGTTCGAAAATGTGCATATTTAGCCACCAAAATCATGGTTAGACAATGACAAAAGTTGCCCAGCTGGTCAGACAATGTCGTGCGCCATATTAGACAGTGATCTAGTCGTATACATAAATACTCATAAACGTGACTAAAAAATATAGGGTGGACAGCGATTGATAGACAATTTAATTCTTAATACAATCGCTGATTTACATTTTTTTAATTATCCTTACTTTTCAATACAGTTTGCGCCAAGCGAAGCTACGTCTAAAAAGATGGCGTCATAAGCCATTAACATTTTTTGACAGAAACACGATTTATCATAATAAATTGTTCCTACAATAAATAATAAATGCAATAAATGCAGCCTCAGGATATGTGGTTTCCAGTTTACATAGAGTCCAATGAAGTCCTTTCAGGGCCATCGATGTGTCTGTTTGGGGGGATATACACGACTGTGATTATAATCGAAGACAATTCTCTTGGTAGATAATGTTGTCAGGATTTAATTAGTAGAAATTCTAGGTCAGGTGAACAAAAGGACTTGAGTTCCTGTATGTTATGATCACACCACGTCTCGTTAATCATAAGGCATACACCCCCGCCCTTCTTCTTACCAGAGATATGTTTGTTTCTGTCGGCGCGATGCGTGAAGAAATCAGGTGGCTGTACCAACTCTGATAACGTATCCCGAGTGAGCCATGTTTCCGTGAAACAAAGAATGTTACAATCTCTGATGTCTCTCTGGAAGGCAACTCTTGCTCGGATTTCTTCTACCTTGTTGTCAAGAGACTGGACATTGGCGAGTAGCATACTCTGCGACCCAAAACAACGGCGCCGCAGATGGAGCGTTCTTTTGGTTAGGCTCTGTAGACGGGCACATCGCTCACCACTCCGTCTGGCCCTTCTGCGACGCCGTTGTCGTCATCATTGCTTTGCACAAAAAGGGCTTCACAGGCAAGGATATTGCTGCCAGTAAGATTGCACCTAAATCATCCATTTTTTGGATCATCAAGAGCATCAAGGAGAGTGTTTGAATTGTTATGAAGAAGGCTTCAGGGCGCCCAAGAAAGTCCAGCAAGCGCCAGGACCGTCTCCTAAAGTTGATTCAGCTGCGGGATCGGGGCACCACTAGTACAGAGTTTGCTCAGGAATGGCAGCAGGCAGGTGTGAGTGCATCTGCACGCACAGTGAGGCCAAGACTTTTGGAGGATGGCCTGGTGTCAAGAAGGGCAGAAAAGAAGCCATTTCTCTCCAGGAAAAACATCAGGGACAGACTGATATTCTGCAAAAGGTACAGGAATTGGACTGCTGAGGACTGGGGTAAAGTCATTTCCTCTGATGAATCCCCTTTACGATTGTTTTGGGCATCCGGGAAAAAGCTTGCCCGGAGAAGACAAGGTGAGCTCTATCGTCAGTCCTGTGATATACTAACAGTAAAGCATCCTGAGACTTCATGTGTGGGGTTGCTTCTCAACCAAGGGAGTGGGCTCACTCACAATTTTGCCTAAGAACACAGCCATGAATAAAGAATGGTACCAACACATCCTCCGAGAGCAACTTCTCCCAACCATCCAGGAACAATTTTGTGATGAATAATGCCTTTTCCAGCATGATGGAGCATCTTGTCATAAAGCAAAAGTGATACCTAAGTGGCTCGGGGAAGAAAACATCAATATTTTCGGTCCATGGCCAGGAAACTCCCCAGACCTTAATCCCATTGAGAACGTGTGGTCAATTTTCAAGAGGCGGGTGGACAAACAAAAACCCACAAATTCTGACAAACTACAAGCATTGATTATGCAAGAATGGGCTGCCATCAGTCAGGATTTGGCCCAGAAGTTAATTGACAGCATGCCAGGGCAGATTGCAGAGGTCTTGAAAAAGAAGGGTCAACACTGCAAATATTGACTCTTTGCATCAACTTCATGTAATTGTCAATAAAAGCCTTTGACACGTATGAAATGCTGTTAATTATACTTCAGTATTCCATAGTAACATCTGACAAAAAATATCTAAAGACACTGAAGCAGCAAACTTTGTGGTAATTAATATTTGTGTCATTCTCATTTTTTGGCCATGACTGTACATAAAAAACAAAATACTGCATAGTTTCCTAGGAACGCGAAGCTAGGTGGCCTTCTCTGTCGGCGCCAGAAGTTTCCTGGTATTGGATATGACTGAAAAAGAAAGTCACAGAGATTCATACCTGAACCGCACCTTTATTTGCCAAGGAAGAGTACATAATCAGTGACTTTATTCAATGTACAGGCTACAATGTGGGGAACTCATGTGTGGAATTAACTACAGTTCATGTATACAGGACTTGCATCCTTGGCACAATAAAGTTATTATATTCTTCTCAATCCATAGGCTTCATACAACAACTATACAACAACTATGATAGCTGAGGCTCATTGATAGGTTCTGAACTAATATTCATGACAAACGTTTTAGGGTGCATACACAGATCAGCTACATACTGTAGCTAGCTACACATCCATAGGCATACAGTTATTTTTATCCTCCACTACACAATAAGCAAATAAATAGTTAGCTAGCTATGTTACTTCAGCTGTATTGCATGGCAAATATGAGCAAGGCAAGCTAACACAATTTTACATCAAATTTGCAGTTAATGCTTTAGCTAGCTAGATTAATTACATCCTCTGTTTCACAAGACAATAGCCTGGTTTGCTGGTTTCTCAGGAGTCGCTAAAACATTAAACAACACGAATTACAAATTCCTACTCGTGTCATAACACTAGCTAGCTAGCTGGCTAATGTTACCTCGTCAGCTAACTTGCTAAATAGCGATTTTCCTAAATTTACTTTATGACAAAAGAATATGCCCAATCATTTGTCTCTACATTAACTAACATATTCCTCTCAATTGTATGTTTTGCCAGACTCGTTATGACGATATAACTACATACATTTGCTTCCACCATAATGTTTTGTCAGCCATCTTTTCTGATGAAAGTCACCAGGGACGGGTGGCTCGCGTCAAATTCGTCATTGGAACCACTCGATATGATTGGTCATATAAAAACCTTGGGACCCAAATGCGTAATGAGTGCTCTAACTCCCCCTTGCGGTGGTCTGGAGCAATGAAGACGTGATGCTGGGTACCTCTAAGTCCCACAATGTAAGCTCGCAACTTTTAAAGGGGGAACCACTGTATTCTGTTTAAGTCTTTCTGAGTACAGATGACCAGCATATCCCTGCAGGTCACATGGCTGCTGCTGAACTTGAACGAAGAGAGCTCCCAAACATCAAGCTCAAATTACTCAACATTTCCAAATCTGTCCTGCAATTAAAAATCCTTGTGTTCGAGAGACAATGCGCTGCTTGACTACTATCTCTCCATCTTTCTCCGTTGTTTTAATGTCAGCGTCATTTTTCAATCAACAAGGCTTTTTGTTCCAGTAAAATCAGACTGGCAGATCTAATGAGAAACATGTCTGCCAATAACCCATTTATTTAATATGACTGGGGAATTTCAACAGTATTCCATCTAACTGCTAGAGCTGGCTTCCACTTAGTATGTGCCGGAATAAAATGTGCCAGAATTTAAGAGCGTTGGTTGGTCAAACCCAATAGGAGTGCTTTACAGAGATTACACAACTACAGAGATTACACAAGATAATGCATGCACAACTGGTCAGACAATTACGTTACATGAGAATATAAAATATTGGATAGTTTATTTTGTAAAAGGGGTCATTGAGTTCATTACATGAAGGAATATATTTTCTACAAATGTGTTTACTTACAGACAGTACAAGTCTCCTCAAGGCCGAAACTGATGAGTGAAGACTAAACATCTTCAGTGGTTACGGATTGGATAGACACATTTCCGAGACATTTCTACATTTCCTAGACACATCCCAAAACCTAAACTAGCATTCACCAGGATCATTATATCATATCACACCTTTTCAGGATTTTTTATTTCTACCAGAAAATGTGTTTGGCCACCCCCTTGTTCAGGCTCATTAACCCTGGAAAGTGTGCTGAAAGTGAGTGAGTGGGTGAGCTCCCAGCACCTTGGTGTGCTTTTAAGAAGTGCTAAAGCAGTATGATTGTCCAGAGGAGAATGCCGGGTGATAATTGAGAAGCTAATGGTCATTGACAGAATGTACTATCTCTCTGTTAAATATAGCCATGGTTAGGTCCAATCACCCTGAGGTTCAGAATCCATGGATACTGGATTCATCAAGTCCCCTCTCCCTCCCAACATCCAGAACCTAGCACCATGGATCATTTCATATGATGGAGAAAAGCTTTTTCACAGCATCATGTGCATCGTTCTCGAAATGGCACATTTATGCAGGAATCTAATCCATTGTCTTCTTTATCTATACAGAGTAGTAACTACAGATTATAATATCTGGGGAACAGATAAAGTAGTCATTGTTTTGGGAATCCTTGCTAGACTGCCTTGATAGATTGCTATGGTTTTAGGTCATTCAGATCTGTTTATCATAGAATGTATGTCTTTTATTACCATATTCATTTTAACCAATCCTTACTTTGGGTTTCCTTAATATCTCCATAACGCTTATGCAAGAGACTTTACAGTACATCTAATCTCATTCCAGCAAATGTTGTGCACACTTACATGTGTAGCGGGGTGCGTAATTGGCGGTAGAGAAGTCAGTAGAGAAGTCAGGCGCAGGAGAGCAGAACTGGGTAATAACCGGAGATTAAGCAAAACCAACATCATCCAGAACAACAAGATAAATGGGTACAACACAACCCCTTGTGCGCTCACGGGGAACGTGCACAAGCACTACAATAAACAATCCCACACAAAGACATGGGGAGAAACAGAGGGTTAAATACACAACAAGTAAATGAGGGAATTGAAACAAGGTGTGTGGAAACACAAGACAAAACAAATGGAAAATGAAAAGTGCATCGACGATGTCTAGAAGACCGGCGACACCGACCAACAAGGAGAGGACCCGACTTCGGCGGAAGTCGTGACAGTACCCCCTCCTTGACGCCGGCCTCTGGGACGAGCCTGAGGGCGAGGCACATGGCGATCCGGACGGAGACGGTGGAACTCCCGCAGCATTGAAGGGTCCAACACATCCTCCACCGGAACCCAGCACCTCTCATCTGGACCGTACCCCTCCCACTCCACGAGGTACTGAAGGCCCCGCGCCCGACACCTCGAATCCAGTATAGAGCGAACGGAGTACGCTGGGGAGAGAGGGGGCGGAGGAACCTCCCGTACCGCAGACTCCTGGAGTCGGCCAACCACCTGAGGAGAGACACATGGATTGAGGGGTTAATACGGTAATCGGGGGAAGTTGTAACCTAATACAAACCTCGTTCACTCTCCTCAGGACTTTAAATGGCCCCACAAACCGCGGGCCCAGCTTCCGGCAGGGCAGGTTTCGGGTCGAGAGCCAGGGACTTTGAAGATGTAATCCAATGTGTTCTCCATCTCTTTAGCCATTATACTCTAATTCCACTGATTTCAAAACTCAATCCTCCAGAAAATGGAGAGCAACACTTATGCAGCTCCACTACATGATACATTTTTTTTTAAAGCAGGATTTCGAAAGGATTACCAACAAAGACTGACCAGCTCAATAGAAGCCTTCTATATGGCATACCAAACCGAACTCCTCTCTCAGCATGTCCAGCCCACTTATTATCTCAGCCAATCATGGCTAGTGTTAAAGTTGCTCACTTTATCTGTGGCTTAACCAACAAGGCTTGTAATTTAACAATTGTATTCAAATTTACAGATGGCATACAAGTTTGTTATTAAGGCACATGAAAGTTCCAGAAGACATTTCTGCCCAAAAATATATTTTGATAAAAATACAAAATAAAACGTTAAAATGGCTCTCCTGTGAAGTCGTCACTTATGACATACGTCTAGTTTCCTGAAAAGGATCACATATGCACAGATCATCTGTTCACCTACACTGCGTCGGTTGGAACCAAAAATCTCAAATTTGGACAGATTTCTTGGTGTCTTTTAGTAGTGGTTTATTTGCAGCAAATCGACCATGAAGGCCTGATTCACGCAGTATCCTCTGAACAGTTGATTTTTAGATGTGTCTGTTATTGGAACTCTGTGAAGCATTTATTTGGTATGCCATCTGAGGTGCAGTTAACTCTAATGAACTTTTTCTTTAATTTTACTATTTTGTGTCCAAAATTTCGACTGGTATTACTGAGTGGCGCATTGGTCTAAGGCACTGCATCTCAGTCCAAGAGGTGTCACTACAGTCCCTGGTTCAAATCCAGGCTGTATCACATCCGGTCATGATTGGGAGTCCCATAGGGTGGCGCACAATTGGCCCAGTATCGTCCAAGTTTTGCCGGGGTAGGCCATCACTGTAAAGAAGAATTTTAGCACATTTCTAAATATCACATTTACATAAGTATTCAGACCCTTTACACAGTACTTTGTTGAAGCACATTTGTCAGCAATTACAACCTTGAGTCTTCTTGGGATTAGCGCTACAAGCTTGGCACGCCTGTATTTGGGGAGTTTCTCCCATTCTTCTCTGCAGATCTTCTCAAGCTCCGTCAGGCAGGATGGGGAGCGTCGCTGCACAGTTACTTTTTAGGTCTCTGCAGAGATGTTATATCGGGTTCAAGTCCGGGCTCTGGCTGGGCCACGCAAGGACATTCAGAGACTTGTCCCGAAGCCACTCTTGCGTTATTTTGGCAGTGTGCTTAGGGTCATTGTCCTGTTGGAAGGGGAATCTCCGCACCAGTTTGAGGTTATATCTGTGAGTCAAACAGAACTCATTTGGCACAAACTTCCTGACCAGGAAGTGGAAAGTCTGAAATCGATGCTCTGTTCTACTTCCTGCCTATACATGGGCATGATACGTAAGAGTATACGTGCACTTCATAGACCTTCCCCTGGATGTCAAGAGGCTGTGAGAGAAGAAATTTCGTGTTTATCTTGGTCTGAATTGGAATACAAGCTCTTTGTATGACGTGTCCCTCATTTCCGGTACTCTTGGGAGCGCGAGGTGGACAGTAGGATTGCCTTCTGTTTAGCTGCCGTTATGGACGACTACTATCTCCGGCTCTGATTTTATTTGATACATGTGACCATATCATCGTAAAGTATGTTTTTTCAATATAGTTTAATCAGATTATTGAAATTTTTTCGGAAGTTTTGCCGTGTTCCGTTCTCTGACTTTGTTGACGATGGAGGGATCCGTGCCACTTGGCTAGTGCGCGTGCTAAATGAAGAGGGAAAGTTGCCGTTCTAAATCCAAACAACGACTGTTTTGGACAAAGGACACCTTGTCCAACATTCTGATGGAAGATCAGCAAAAGTAAGAAACATTTTATGATGCTATTTCATATATCTGTCGTAGTCGTAGGCGCCCAAGTGTTTCTGGCTATTGTGCTAAGCTAATATAACGCTACATTTTGTTTTCGCTGTAAAACACTTAAAAAATCGGAAATATTGGCTGGAATCACAAGATGCCTGTCTTTCATTTGCTGTACACTATGTATTTTTCAGAACTGTTTTATGATGAGTAATTAGGTATTTGACGTTGGTGTCTGTAAGTTTTATGGCTGCTTTTGGTGCAATTTCTGATTGTAGCTGCAATGTAAACTATGATTTATACCTGAAATATGCACATTTTTCTAACAAACCATATGCTATACAATAAATATGTTATCAGACTGTCATCTGATGAAGTTGTTTCTTGGTTAGTGGCTATTTATATCTTTATTTGGTCGAATTTGTGATAGCTACTGATGGAGTAAAAAACTGGTGGAGTAAAAAAACTGGTGTCTTTTGCTAACGTGGTTAGCTAATAGATTTACATATTGTGTCTTCCCTGTAAAACATTTTAAAAATCGGACATGTTGGCTGGATTCACAAGATGTGTACCTTTCATATGCTGTATTGGACTTGTTAATGTGTGAAAGTTAAATATTAAAAAAAATATATATTTTGAATTTCGCGCCCTGCACTTGAGCTGGCTGTTGTCATAAGTGTACCGACGTCGGGCTGCAGCCATAAGAAGTTAAGGATCTCTCTGTACTTTGCTCTGTTCATCTTTCCCTTGATCATGAGTAGTCTTCCAGTCCCTGCTGCTGACAAACATCCCCACAGCATGATGGTGCCACCACCATGTTTCACTGTAGAGATGGGGCCAGGTTTCCCCCAGAAATAACGGTTGACATTCAGGCCAAAGAGTTCAATTTTGGTTTCATCAGACCAGAAAATCTTGTTTTTCATGGTCTGAGAGTCCTGTAGGTACCATTTTGGCAAACTCCAAGTGGGCTGTGATGTGCCTTTTACTGAGGAGTGGCTCCTTTCTGGCCACTCTACCATAAAGGCTTGGTTGGTGGAGTGCTGCAATATTTGTATCCCAAACTCTAGAGCTCTGTCAGAGTGACCATCCCAGACCAAGACCCTTCCCCCCTGATTGCTCAGTTTGGCAGGGCAGCCAGCTCTAGAAAGAGTCTTGGTGGTTCCAAACTTCTTCCATTTTAGAATGATGGAGGCCACTGTGTTCTTAGGGATGTTCAATGCCGCAGACATTTTTTGGCACCCTTCCCCAGATCTGTGCCTTGACACAATCCTGTCTAGGAGCTCTACGGACAATTTCTTTGACCTCCTGGCTTGGTTTTTGCTCTGACATGTACTGTCAACTGAGGGATCTTATATAGACCGGTGTGTGCCTTTCCAAGTCATGTCCAATCAATTGAATTTACCACAGATGGACCCCCATCTGTAACACCCTGATCTGTTTCACCTGTCTTTGTGATTGTCTCCACCCCCTCCAGGTGTCACCCATCTTCGCCTGTGTATTTATACCTGTCTTCACTGTTTGCCTGTTGCCTGTGTAACGGATGTGAAATGGCTAGCTAGTTAGCGGGTACGCGCTACTAGCGTTTCCATCAGTTACGTCACTTGCTCTGAAACCTAGAAGTAGTGTTGCCCCTTGCTCTGCAAGGGCCGTGGCCTTTGTGGAGCGATGGGTAACAATGCTTCGCGGGCGACCGTTGTTGATGTGTGCAGAGGGTCCCTGGTTCGCGCCCGTGTCGGGGCGAGGGGACGATTTAAAGTTATACTGTTACATTGATGCTGTTGACCCCGATCACTGGTTGCTGCGGAAAAGGAGGATGCTGAAAGGGGTGTGAGTGTAACGGATGTGAAATGGCTAGCTAGTTAGCGGGTACGCGCTACTAGCGTTTCAATCAGTTACGTCACTTGTTCTGAAACCTAGAAGTAGTGTTGCCCCCTTGCTCTGCAAGGGCCGAGGCTTTTGTGGAGCGATGGGTAACGACGCTTCGTGGACGACTGTTGTTGATGTGTGCAGATGGTCCCCGGTTCGCGCCCGAGGTCGGGGCGAGGGGACGCCATAAAGTTATACTGTTACACCTGTTCGTCTTGTTTGTCAAGCCAACCAGCGTTCTTGTGTCAGCGCCTGCTTTTCCCCAGTCTCTCTTTTCTTGTCCTCCTGGTTTTTGAACCTTGTCTGTCCTGACACTGTACCCACCCGCCTGACCACTCTGCCTGCCACTGACCCTGAGCCTGCCTTCTGTCCTGTACCTTTTCTCCACCTCTGGATTACTGACCTCTGCCTGACATGACCCTGAGCCTGCCTGCCGCCCTGTACCTTTACCCCTGTTGCTGTAATAAACATTCTTACTTCGACACGGTCTGCATCTGGGTCTTACCTTGATACCTGATACCATCAAGTAGTAGAAACATCTCAAGGATGATCAATGCAAACAGGATCCATCTTAGCTCAATTTCGAGTCTCAAAGCAAAGGGTCTGAATACTTATGTAAATGTGATATTTCAGCATTTCAAAAAATAAATATGCTAAAAAATCCCAAAACCTGACTCGAAATTGAGCTCAGATGCATCCTAGATTTATGAGGAAAATAAATACATTTATTACATTTTATAATGGTCACGAGTTCCGCCGAAGTCGGCTCCTCTCCTTGTTCGGGCGTCACTGGCTTTCTAGCCATCGCCGCTCCATTTTTCATGTATCCATTTGTTTTGTCTTGTTCCCGGCACACCTGGTTTTCATTCCCCAATCAATTCATATGATTCCTCTGTTCCCCATCATGTCTTTGTGTAGGATTGTTTGTGTTACGTGTACTTTGAAATTGTGGATATTGTTACACGCATTATTTTTTGTCTATGTTCTGTGTTTTGGGCACATTTTATGTTATTTTTGTGCTGTCATTTTCACCGGAAAAAAGTGTGCCTGTTCACTAAACTCTGCTCTCCTGCACCTGACTTCGCCTCCGATACACACTCCTAACAATAATAAGACTGTAATGTAACATAATGTTAAAAAAGTCAAGGGGTCTGAATACTTCACGAATGCGCTGTATATATATATATATGTATGTATATTTTCAGCCATCCTGATCAGGTGGCCCAGTGTTCAAATCTGGCATGGCCTCTGCCCGGCCTGACCCTGCTGTGGTTTCACCTCTGAGCTACAATGGGTCTGAAGTTATTGACACCTTTGATAAAGATTAGCAATAATGACTATGAAATAAATATTTTAATTACTAAGAGGCTTTGATCTTTGACCCACTGTAATTTTCTCACTCATCATTATTCATTATTCATTCAGTATTTTCCGTAATCATGGTAGCGTTCACATTAATGTAGAAGTGCTTAGAAACGTATTATATTCTTATTCATAATAAAAGTGACTCCAAAATGACACAATGCATTATTTACCATTCATTTCTATTGGGCACAAAATTATCTGAAGCCCAACCAAAACAAACTACAAATCATCCAACAAGTTTGTAGAGTCACAAGCTTGATGTAGTCTTTGCATGCTAGGAATTTGGGACCAAATACTAAACTTTTGATTACTTTACTTATAAGAATCTTTAGGAGTGTCAATAATCGTATCCCTATATTTTTGACGAAAAAAATGATTACTTGAAAAATTCCTCACAAAATCTTTCTCTGAGCAATTGTATTATTACAAAATAATATAGTTTCAAATTTTTTTGTAGCGTACAACATAGCTCAGTATTTGAATAATACATTTTATATAGTTAATATTGCTCATCTTTATCAATACTGTCGGACCCCACTGTATATGACAGTTGATATGGAGAAAGGCTTATCAATATCAATTCCTGTTAAATATCACATAAACATGTAGGTGATAAAAGAGGCTTTGGAACAGGCTTCGACTGAATAATCAGTGGAAACATATAACAAGCTTATTGGCATGACAGGCCTACATTTCACATGCTCAGTCTCTGCTATTATGGTGTATCCATGGGTATTTCATCTCTCCACATAAGCATGTCATGTAATGGAGGAATACAAAATGAACACACACGGCATTCTTGCCCTTCAACAGCGTCACATTCTTCACTAGTAAGTTTGGGGTCACAAGTAAAGCCAAAGATAGATAGGACTCAAAATGAGTGTTATTCAGTAGACAGGTGAATATCTTCAACCTAAACGCCACTTAGTTGTGTGACTTTCTTAAAAACATATTTTATTTCCATTGATCGTAAGTACTCTATTGAACTCTCGTCCTCTGCGTTGTGTATTTGTCTTCGAAATATTCATACAGGGGGAAATCATAATGAGGAAATAGTAAACACCTGAGTGTAATAATAGTCTCTAGGGCCATCTCTGCCAGGAGGAACCAAGACAGTATCCCCCCAGGTGCGGCTCCAGCCGCGGAGCCAAGACGACCCGGCGAGTCTCCATCAGGCGCCGGACCGCGTATGCTGGATGGCCATCCACAAGTCAAGGGGGCAGAGGAGCAGGTGTAGGGGGCAGAGAACGGACTGGTCAATACCAGCTGAGACGGGAGACATGGAAGGATGGACAGACCCTCAGGATCATGAATGACTCAGGATCTTGAATGGTCCTATGTAGTTCGGACCGAGCTTCCGTGAGTCCACCTTTAGGAGAATATCACGGGTGGACAGCCACACCCATTGACCCGGTCGGAGGAGCTGTAGAGGCCTTCGGTGTCGGTTTGCCTGGTGTTGGTGTCAGGCAGAGGAGAGGAGCAAGCAGGATCGCGCTCTGATCTAGATGCGGCGACATCGTTGAATGAATGCCTTGGCTGATGGCACCTCCGCTTCGGCCTCTTGTTCAGTAAATGGGGGGGCCGAACCCGAACTCACACTTGAACGGCGACAGTCTAGTGGATGAGTTTGGCAGTGTGTTGTGAGCATACTACACCTAAACGAGGAATTTGCTCCAATTGTTGGTCTGGGTGGAGACGAAACAACAGAGGAACTTCACCAGCTCCCGGTTGTCCCGCTCAGTTTGCCCATTTTTACTGTGGATGGAACCCCGAGGAGTTACTCACCGACGCCCCCAACAGGGATCAGAATATCGTGCGACGAACTGGGGCCCATGGTCCGAGACAATGTCCTGGGGAAATCTGTGTAGTCAAAAGACATGGGTAATCATGAGATCAGCGGTCTCCTTTGCTGAGGGAAATTTGGGTAAGCAATGAAATGGGCTGCCTTGGAGAACCGATCACCAGGATAGTGGTAAGCCCTTGGGCTTTACAGAGTCCATTTAGATGCCCACGGTAGAGATGATGTGACCAGGGAGGAAACTTGGACTCACATTTCTCTATCTTGACATATAGTTGATTCTGCAGGAGGCATCTCAGGACTTGGCAGACGTGCAGAATCTGTTCTGGAAGGGTTTTGGAGAAGATCAGATTGTCATCTAGGTAAACAAAGACGAATCAATTCAACATATCTCTAAGGGTGTCATTGACCAATGCTTGAAAGACTGCTGGTGAGTTCGATAATCCGAAGGGCATGACTAAATACTCATAGTGACCACTAAGGGTGTTAAAGGCAGTTTTCCACTCATCTCCCTCCTTGATTCTCACCAAATTGTAAGCGTTGCGGAGGTCCAGTTGGGCCAACTCCAAGGTGGCGGCCTTCAGGTGTAAGGGGTAACAATTATTGATCGTAATCTGGTTCAGCCCTCTGTAATTGATGCAAGGAAGCAGGCCCACATCCTTCTTACCCATGAAGAAGAAGCCTGGACCAGCTGGGGTTGTAGAGGGGAGAATGAACCCTGCCTCCAGCGACTCCCGAATGTAATTGTCCATGACTGCTGCTTGAGGGGTCGAGATGGAGTACAGACGGCCTCAGGGAGGTGTGGAGCTGGGTAGGAGTTGGCACAGTTGGCACAGTTGGCACAGTGGTATGGGCGAATGGGAGGAAGGGTGGCGGCTTGCCTCTTACTGAAGGCCTTCTGGAGGTCGAAGTATTCGGGAGGGAGAGCAGCGAAGTCTTGGTCTTCAATGGATGCAGGAGTACACGGCGAAGCTCTTGGTGGGGGTCTTAGACATTTAGTCTGGCAGTCCTTACCCCCATCTAGTAGGTGTCCCGTGGACCAGGAGACTAGGGGGTTATGTAGCGCTAGCCCCCCTGCCGTACCAGGGGGAGCAGTGATCAAAAGAAAACTAAGAGTCTAAGTAGTTCACCCCAACCTCCAGTAGAATGGGCTTAGTCTGATATTCCACCTGACCGGAGCCAATGGTTCGTCCATCGAGGGCTTGAATCTGCAGAGGAATGGGACATTTCACACAGGGGATTTGTAATTCTCTGGCGAAGTCCTGATCAATGAAATTATCTGCAGCCCCGGAGTCCACAAAGGCTTGAATCTGGTGCTGACGGTTGTCCCAGTGCGGGTTTGCGGGAAGTGACAGATGGTGACTGGGTAGCCGGGAGATAACTACACAGCTCGTCAGGGTCTCCCCTTGCCCTGGTGATTCCTGCGGTTTCTATGTAGCACGGAGATGGTCGAGACCTCCGCAGTAGAGGCAGCAGCCTTCGAGTATGCGCCGGTTATGCTCCTGTGGGCTCAGACGTGTGCGTTCCAGCTGCATGGGCTCCTCAATGCTCCTTAACTTCTTATGGCTGCAGCCCGGCGTCGGTACACTTATGACAACAGCCACTTCAAGTGCAGGGCGCAAAATTCAAAAGATATTTTTTTTAAATATTTAACTTTCACACATTAACCTATTAACCTGCTTCATTATTTACGTATTACCAGCTGAGGAAGAACAACTCCAATTTCATACATCATTGAAAATGTGTCTACGAATAAGTAAGAATAAAAAAGTTTAAATAACTTCTTAGATATGATCGAGACATTATACATCTTCGGACCTTATCAATTTATGATTTGTATCAATGTGGAAGAGAGACAGGGGAGCAGGAACAGAGTATTTTTGCAGAGCAATTCAACAAAGCTGGATCATCCTGGCAATGATACCTGCACCATCTACACGCTGCAAAGACTCCCTAACTTTTCACCATTGTACACGATGGCCCATTGCTTGGTGACTTCCTTTGACCATTCTAAAGCCCGCATGGGGCATCCTTGCCTTAATGGCCCTGACTTTCTGGTCTAACTCTTCATCTGACCCCAGTCCTAGACAGGTTAATGCTGAGTTTGGGGGACTTGGGGTGCTCAGGAAACTGGGGTGGTTTCAAAAAGGCGCTGTCTTACATGTTCTCGGAAGCTCTTGTCGATCCTAAATGCCAACGTTAATCAGGGACTCTAGGTCCTCTCCCAGTTCCCGAAAGGAAAGTTCATCCTTGATGGAGTTAGAAAAACCTTGGTGGAAAGCGGTGACCAGTTTTTCCGTTTTCCACCCACTCTCGGCGGTAAGGGTGCAGAACTCAATGGCGAAGTCAGTCACTGGTTAGGCCCCTTGGCGGATATTGAACAGCCGGCTGGCCACTTCTCGTCCGCCGACTGGGTGGTCGAAGACTCATTACATCTCGGCAGTGAAGGCCAATATGGAGCAGCAGGATGGTGGCTGCTGTTCCCACACCGCCTTTGCTCATGCCAGGGCCTTGTCCGAGATTATGTAGGCGATCATGGCCCAATCGGTGTGGAACGAGGAGGGTTGTAGATCGAACACCAGAGAACACTGAGTGAGGAACCCCTTGCATCCTCCCCGGTGGCCGTCATACTGCTCTGGTGTGGGGACCTTGGGTTCCCGGTGCAGGTTCCCTGGAGGAACTACGGCGACGCCTGTAGCACTGGGCAAAGAGACTTGGCCATTGGCTCCTCCTGGGTTGGAGACGTGCCATGGTTGGAGGAAATTGGTAAGTGCCCAGAGGGTCTCTAGGATTTGGGAGACTTGTCCTTGCTGCCATTCCAACAGTGCTTCTTGGTGGGTTATCACATTCCTTGATCAGTGTAATCTCTGCTGGGTCCATGTTTAGTCAGAAGCCAACATGGCAACTGAAATCAAGCTTCTGCGAAGAGAACAGAAAACACACCACTTTTAAAAGGGGAAATCATAATGAAGAAATAGGGCCGTCTCTGCCACCCTCTGGTGACAGGAGGAACCATGACAGCCTCAGCCTTTACATCCAATGAAGTCTTTATCATAATGACATCTCTCACATCAAACGTTTTTTTCTCAGAGGAGTGAAGTTAAACGTGATGCTCGCTCAGACAAGAGGAGGGTAAACCGCTTTCTCAGAGCAAGAACGACATCTAGAAATATGTCTTTGTGGTTGTTGAGCAAACATGGGCAACCAAGCAACCATCTGAGAGGCCAGACAAAACAGTACGCCCATGAAACGATCACTTTCTATTGTCGTCTTGTTACAAGATCGACGCGACATGAGACATCCACTCTCTAGTTTTGTAATGATATAGATGTGACACGTCAAAGGTGTTAATAGTTGTATGTTTGGTCTGTTTGTGTTAAGTATCAAATATAATTTTATTTGTCACATGCGCCAAATACAAAAGGTGTAGGTAGACCTTATAGTGAAATGCTTACTTCAAATTTTAAAAAAATTGTCACATACACATGTTTAGCAGATGTTATTGTGGGTGTAGTGAAAGGCTTGTGTTTCTAGCTCCAACAGTGCAGTAATATCTAACAATTCACAACAATGCATACAATACACACAACCTAAAAATAAATTAATGGAATTAAGGAATATATAAATATTAAGATATGAGCTATGTCGGAGTGGCATAGACTAAAATATAGTAGAATAGAATACAGTATAAACATATGAGATGAGTAAAGAAAAATATGTAAACATTATTAAAGTGGCCAATGATTTCAAGTCTATGTATATGGGACAGCAACCTCTAAGGTGCAGGGCTACGTAACCGGGTGGAAGCTGCCTAGTGATGGCTATTTAACAGTCTGATGGCTTTGAGAAAGAAGCTGTTTATCAGTCTCTCGGTCCCAGCTCTGATGCACCTGTACTGACCTCACCTTCTGGATGATAGCGGGGGTGAACAGTCAGTGGCTCAGGTATTTGTTGTCCTTGATGATCTTTTTGGCCTTCCTGTGATATCGGGTGCTGTAGGTGTCCTGGAGGGCAGGTATTCTTCCCCCGGTGATGCGTGGGGCAGTTGCCGTACCAGGGGGTGATACATCCCCGACAGGATGCTCTCAATTGTGCATCTGTAAAAGTTGGGAGGGTTTACAGGGAATACAGGAGGGGGCTGAGCACGCACCCTTCTGGTGACCCTGTGTTGAGGATCAGTGAAGTGGAGGCGTTGTTTCCTACCTTCACCACCTGGGGGGCAGCCCGTCAGGAAGTCCAGGACCCAGTTGCACAGGACAGGGTTCAGACCCAGGGCCCTGAGCTTAATGATGAGCTTGGAGGGTACTATGGTCTTGAATGCTGAGCTATAGTCAATGAACAGCATTCTTACATAGGTATTCCTCTTGTCCAGATAGGAAAGGGCAGTGTGCAGTGCAATGGCGATTGCATCTTCTGTGGATCTATTGGGTCGGTGAGCAAATTGAAGTGGCTCTAGGGTGTCAGGTAAGGTAGAGGTTATATGATCCTTAACTAGCATCTCAAGCATTTCATGATGACAGAAGTGAGTGCTAAGGAGCTATAGTCATTAATAATTTAGTTACCTTTGCTTTCCCTAACGGGATCGATATGACAACAGCCAGTGGAAGTGCAGGGCGCCAAATTCAAACAACAGAAATGTCAAAATTAAAATTCTTCAAACATACAAGTATTTTACACCATTTTAAAGATACACTTGTTGTTAATCAAACCACAGTGTCCGATTTCAAAAAGGCTTTACAGCGAAAGCACACCAAACGATTATGTTAGGTCAACTACAAGTCACAGAAGAACACAGCCAAAGAGAGGAGTCACAAAAAGCAGATATAGAGATCAAATTAATCCCTAACCATTGATGATCTTCATCAGATGACACTCATAGGACTTCATGTTACACAATACATGTATGTTTTATTCAATAAAGTTCATATTTATATCCAAAAATCGCAGTTTACATTGGCGCGTTATGTTCAGTAATGTTTTGCTTCCAAAACATCCGGTGATTTTGCAGAGAGCCACATCAATTTACAGAAATACTCATTATAAATGTTGATGAAAATACAAGTGTTATACATGGAATTATATATCCATTACCGCTGTGTCACATTTCAAAAAAACTTTACGGAAAAAGCACACCATGCAATAATCTGAGTACGGCGCTCAGACACAAACCAAGCCATACAGGTACCCGCCATGTTGTGGAGTCAACACAAGTCAGAAATAGTATTATAAATATTCACATACCTTTGATCAGAATGCACTCCCAGGAATCCCAGTTCCACAATAAATGTTTGTTTTGTTCGATAAAGTCCATAATTTATGTCCAAATACCTCCTCCTTGTTCGCGCGTTTAGTTCACAAATCCAAATTCATGAGGCTAGGTACAGACGAAAAGTCAAAAATTTCTATTACAGTTCGTAGAAACATGTCAAATGATCTATAGAATCAATCTTTCGGATGTTTTTAACATAAATATTCAATAATGTTTCATAAGGAGAATTCCTTTGTCTTTAGAAATGCAATGGAACGCAGCTAACTCTCACGGGCGGCGCGAGACTGAGCTCATGACACTCTTCCAGACCTCTGGCTGAAACAGCTCTCATTCTCTCCTCCTTCACAGTGGAAGCCTCAAACGGTTCTAAAGACTGTTGACATCTAGTGGAAGTCTTAGGAAGTGCAATTGGACCAAATTTACACCATATCTTGGATAGGCAAAGAGTTGAAAAACTACAAACCTCAGATTTCCCACTTCCTGGTTGGATTTTGTCTCAGGTTTTTGCCTTCCATATGAGTTCTGTTATACTCACAGACATCATTCAAACAGTTTTAGAAACTTCAGGGTGTTTTCTATCCAAAGCTACTAATAATATGCATATCTTAGCTTCTAGGCCTGAGTAGCAGGCAGTTTATTCTGGGCACCTTATTCATCCAAGCTATTAAATACTGCCCGCCAGCCATAAGACGTTAATTGTCTTACGGACTAACTACAGTTTGTATTTGTCCATGTTCCCAGTCACCTTGGGATTATGGCCAAGTCCACTCCGAATACTTCTTCTCTGTCGGCGGTGTTTTGGACCAGCTTCTGGAATCGCTTCAATTGTCCTAATAACTACTTTATTTAGGAATGTTTTACTTGTATTGACTGTGATATGTGGCTGTTTTATGTACCTAAGTTGAATGCACTGACTGTAAGTAGCTCTCGATAAGGGTGTCTGCTAAATTACTAAAATGTAAATATAGCTGTACCAAAAGTGTACGATATATTTTACAGAGCATTCAGTGCTCATGGTTAGTCTTTGAAACCTTTCAAATTGTCTTAAACAGCGCTCCATTTAACAACTGAAAAATGCTCATCTGTCTACTTTTCTGTTCTTTTGAGAATATTGAGGTACATTATAGCATTTTGTAGTCAATTGCCCTTTAAAGTAGCCCTTTACTTGTGTATTTGTGTAGTATGTGCATCCACGGTTCGTGTGCGTGTGTGTGTGGGTGGGTTGGTTCTGCCTCGACAAAAGTGCAAATCTCTAGAGTGCTTGCATCATAATTTACTTACCACAGCCATTCATTATTTACAATAAAGGACCTAAAAATGGATCTACAGGAAAAAAGTTATTCTGGTTCATTCCAAGACCAAGGCGGAGTGTCTGAAGACAGAGAAATGTGTCACGGAAGGCCAGAAAACAATCTCTGCCACAATGCCTCTGCCTCATCATAGTGGAGACAGATGCCAAGAGTACAAAAGCACAACAAAATGGTGGAAAGGAATTACATACATTCATTGTTAATCATAAAGCAGGCAAGCGAGACAACACATTGCGTTAGGTCATCCCTGAAGACTGTAAAATAATGTAGCGAGTGAGAAAGAAATGTATTTTCTTCTTAAGATTTAAGCTATGAGATCAATATGTGAGGCAATACCTGACATTAAAATGAATGGACCTCCGTCAAAATAACCGCCAATTGACCATATAATACATTTCAGTTCTGAATAAATGATGGGCATTCAGATGCCATGTAATGCCAATGTTGACCTTTCAAATGGGTCCCTCAAGTGTCACCAAGTCCTCTAACAATATTGTGTCTTAGCTCTTGTGCAACTCATGTGTATGTGTTTAAATGACTGCATATCCACGACATTCCCTGCACATTGAGAGAAACTGTCAGACACACTAGGCTGACCAAACACAAGTTTGACAGCTATACATTGAAAAGATATTGGATCGATACTCTTTGCACTTTCGGAAGTTTAGTCATTTCATTTTCATCTGTTTCTCAAACTAGACACTCTAATGTACTGGTTAGAGCCAGATTGCGCTGTTCTGTGAAGGGAGTAGTACACAGCGTTGTACGAGATCTTCAGTTTCTTGGCAATTTCTCGCATGGAATAGCCTTCATTTCTCAGAACAATAATAGACTGATGAGTTTCAGAAGAATGTGCTTTGTTTCTGGCCATTTTGAGCCTGTAATCGAACCCACAAATGCTGATGCTCCAGATAGTCTAAAGAAGGACAGTTTTATTGCTTCTTTAATCAGAACAACAGTTTTCAGCTGTGCAAACTGTAGTATCCTTAAAGGCTTCTTAGAGTTATGACTCATGAGACTTAAGTACGGTTTAGTATATAATTGTAACTTAGAATTACATTCTCTAATGCATCTGGCTTAAGCTACCTGAAGCTTTCTTAATCATAGTTATATAGGCAGACATAGGAAATAGCTACGGATAGCGGGAAGCAAACCCTCGTCTTGAGTCAATACTGCCATCTATTGGTAAACATAAATATACCAGGTTACTACACAAACATAATTGCAAAAGGGTTTTCTAATGATCAATTAGCATTTTAAAATTATAAACTTGGATTAGCTAACACAACGTGCCATCGGAACACAGGAGGGATGGTTGCTGATAATGGGTCTCTGTACGCCTATGTAGATATTCCAGCTACAATAGTCATTTACAACATTAACGATGTCTACACTGTATTTCTGATCAATTTAATGTTATTTTAATGGACAAAATAATTAGCTTTTCTTTCAAAAACAAGGACATTTCTAAGTGACCCCAAATGTTTGAATGGTAATGTACATTTATTGTTTAAAGCAAAACTACCAAAACTAATGCTGATGGTGAAGCTGAACAATCAAAATCAAATTTATTGTAAGCTCAGCTCAGTAGGTATAGCCAGATGAGAGTTGTGTCTCCGGTAGCTTACTTTTATTCCTGTAAAATAACATTTTCAACAGCGCATAGATAAAAATAACCTAGCAAAATAAATAGGTTTACACTCAACTAATAAAGTGTAAAGTTCTGACAAACAGAGTGAAAAAATAACGGACAACCAGTAAAAACTCACGTTTATTTACCCACTGGATCAAACAGCTGCAAAGACAAAGACATGTTTACACAATTACATATATTTATACCCTCCTACTCGGCAGCGTCAACTCCTTGCACATCTAGACAGCCAATACATCTCTGTTAATTGGTTCCTCTCAATGGTGTAGTGGGTGTGGAAACATATGTGTGAAATATATGTGTGACAGGACAGACTGTTCCTCCTCACTTCATCTGACCTGACCTCGGTCCAAATTCCTTACTCCTTCCTACTCCACGGCTGTCCATGCTTATCAGTGACTGAAAACAGACTGTTGCCCTTTGGCCCCCACCTTAGGAGTCATGAGATTTAACAATACCATGTTTAAAATAACAGAATGTAAGATTTCTGCACTCCTCTTTCCTCACTCAGTAACTCTCCATACACCTAGATCTTATCCACCCTCCATTGACACCAACATACAGTTGGAAGATTTCATACACCTTAGCCAAATACATTTCAACTCAGTCTTTCACACCTCCTGACATTTAATTCTAGTAATAATTCCCTGTCTTAGGTCAGTTAGGATCACCACTTTATTTTAAGAATGTGAAATGTCTGAATAATAGTGGAGAGCATGATTTACTTCAGCTTTTATTTCTTTCATCACATTCCCAGTGGGTTAGACGTTTACATACAATCAATTAGTATTTGGTAGCATTGACTTGAAATTGTTTAACTTGGGTCAAACGTTTCGGGTGGCCTTTCACAAGCTTCCTACAATAAGTTGGATGAATTTTGTCCCATTCCTCCTGACAGAGCTGGTGTAACTGAGTCAGGTTTGTAGGCCTCCTTGCTCGCACACGCTTTTTCAGTTCTGCCCACAAATGTTCTATATAATTGAGGTCAGAACTTTGTGATGGCCACTCCAATACCTTGGCTTTGTTGTCCTTAAGCCATTTTGCCACAACTTTGGAAGTATGCTTCGGGTCATTGTTCATTTGGAATACCCATTTGCGACCAAGGTTTAACTTCGTGACTGATGTATTGAGATGTTGCTTCAATATATCCACATAATTTTCCTACCTCATGATGCCATATATTTTGTGAAGTGCCTCAGTCCCTCCGGCAGCAAAGCATCCCCACAACATGATGCTGCCACCCCCATGCTTCATGGTTGGGATGGTATTCTTCGGCTTGCAAGCCTCCCCCTTTTTCCTCCAAACATAACAATGGTCATTTTGGCCAAACAGTTCTATTTTTGTTTCATCAGACGAGAGGACATCTCTCCAAAAAGTACGATCTTTGTCCCCATGTGCAGTTGCAAACTGTAGTCTGGATTTTTCATGGCGGTTTTGGAGCAGTGGCTTCTTCCTTGCTGAGCGGCCTTTCAGGTTACGTCAATATAGGACTCGTTTTACTGTGGATATAGATACTTTTATACCTGTTTCCTCCAGCATCTTCACAAGGTCCTTTGTTGTTGTTCTGGGATTGATTTGCACTTTTCGCACCAAAGTACGTTCATCTCTAGGAGACAGAAAGCGTCTCCTTCCTGAGCGGTATGACGGCTGCGTGGTCTCATGGTGTTTATACTTGCGTACTATTGTTTGTACAGATGAACGTGGTACCTTCAGGCATTTGGAAATTGCTCCTAAGGATGAACCAGACTTGTGGAGGTCTACACATTTTTTTTCTCATGTCTTAGCTGATTTATTTAGATTTTCTCATGATGTCAAGCAAAGAGGCACTGAGTTTGAATGTAGGCCTTGAAGTACATCCACAGGTACACCTCCAATTGACTCAAATTACATAATTTTCTGGAATTTTCCAAGCTGTTGAAAGGCACAGTCAACTTAGTGCCTGTAAACTTCTGACCCACTGGAATTGTGATAGTGAATTATCTGTGTGCAAACAATTGTTTGAAAAATTACTTGTGTCATGCACAAAGTAGCAGTCCTAACCGACTTGCCAAAACTATAGTTTGTTAACAAGAAATTTGTGGCGTGGTTGAAAAACAAGTTTTGATGACTCCTACCTAAGTGTATGTAATCTTCCAACTTCAACTGTACGTAGCAACATTTTAAATGGTGTATTTTACATTGGATAAAAGTAGAGACCTAGAAGATTATATAACATAACCTACAGTTGAAGAAAAATGGAAAGTAATTTTGCTTTGAAAGTTGATAAACTTGTAACACCTCACTCTGACCATTTCACTCACCCTAGCAGAGCTGGTTAGGCTGTTTTCATGTTATCCAGGGCGTTGGTGACTGTATCTGTGCTGCTGGCAACAATTTAATTATGCTTTTTTGCTGAAGTTTACTGTCACCGACCAAATTCAACAGGTGTGAGCATTCGTAATTTCATAAGTTATTCTGTGCTCTGGCACACTCAAACGAGAGTGCTCTGAAATTGGAGAACATAGCCAGAGTGAATTTACGAACGCAGGTGGACACTCCTTCAAATTAGTAGATTCTGCTATTTTAGCCACATCTGTTGCTGACAGGTGTATAAAATAGAGCACACAGTCATAAAATCTCCATAGACAAACATTGGCAGTAGAATGGCCCATACTGAAAAGCTCAGTGACCTTCAACGTGGCACCGTCATAGGATGCCACCTTTCCAACAAGTTAGTTTATGAAATGTCTACCCTACTAGAGCTGCCCCAGTCAACTGTTAGTGCGTTTATTGTGAAGTGGAAACATCTAGGTAGCCCACACAAGCTCACAGAACGGGACCTCCAAGTGCTGAAGTGAGTAGCGTGTAAATTGTGTCCGTCCTCGGCTGCAACACTCACTACAGAGTTCCAAATTGCCTCTGGAAGCAACGTCAGCACATAAACTGTTCATCGGGAGCTTCATAAAATGGGTTTCCATGGCCGAGCAGCCGCACACAAGACTAAGATCACCATGCACAATGCCAAGCGTCAGCTGGAGTGGAGTAAAGCTTTCCTCCATTGGACTCTGGAGCAGTGGAAACGCATTCTCTGGAGTCATGAATCACGCTTCACCATCTGGCAATCCAACAGACAAATATGGGTTTGGCGGATACCAAGAGAACACTACCTACCCGAATACATAGTGCCAACTGTGAAGTTTGGTGGAGGAGGAATAATGGTCTTGGGCTGGTCGCGCTAGGCCCCTTAGTAATAGTGAAGGGAAATCTTAACGATCAGCATGCCAAGACATTCTAGATGATTCTGTGCTTCCTACTTTGTGGCAACAGTTTGGGGAATTCCCTTTCTTGTTTCAGCCTGACAACGCCCACGTGCACAAAGCGATGTCCATACAGAAATGGTTTGTAGAGATCGCTGTAGAAGAACTTGACTGGCCTGCACAGAGTCCTGACCTCAACCCCATCAAACACCTTTGGGATGAATTGGAATGCCGACAGCGAGCCCGGCTTGATCGCCCAACATCAGTACACAACCTCACTAATGCTCGTGGATAAATTGAAGCAAGTCCTCGCAGCAATGTTTCAAAATCTCATGGAAAGCCTTCCCAGAAGAGTGGAGGCTGTTATAGAAGCACAGGGGGATCATGGACATTAATATGGACTTGATCCCCGCTGTGCTTCTATAACAGCCTCCACTCTTTTTGATATGATGTTTGACGAGCAGATGTCCAAATACTTTTGGTCATGTAGTGTATCTTAAACATTTGAATCCAAGACCGATGCATATCGGTGAATGTTATATCCCTACATCTCAAAATAGTAAACTAACTAGTATTTGCTCTTAAAAACTCTACGTATACATTCACTTTTTAAATGGGTCATAGCCATGCTCTGTTTGATGACTAGATAACTAAAGATATCATGGTATGTCTATTCCATAATGTATGCCGCATGCATGGTAAATTATTGCAGTTAAATTCATTTAATTATGGCAGGTATGGTTTTGGGCCTTAGCAACAGCCCAACCATGTGTTATTCAGAAAAGTGGTAGTTAACAGACAAATGTAATAAAACCAGGGCTCTTTGTGGTCATCATAGATCCTCTCAGTAATGAACATGGTCTTTGTGGCCTTGAAACAGCAAAAGACATAAGTCTCAAACCCTCCATTTCTGAAGCTTAAAGAAATCCAATGAAGTTAGCCCGGGAGCCTTCGTACATCCCATGGATTTGGATTAGATTATTCCGTTCTCTCTCCTCCTCCTCCTTTCACACTCTGAATCAGCAAGTCCCTTCGGTAAACAAGGCAGAGTGATTTTGGATTTGCATATATCCAAACGCTGATATTGCATTTGCGCGATAAGTGATGCTGATGCCAGTCGTTTTATCCCCATTCATGCATGCTGCCATGCATTTACCCTGATCGGGAGAGACTGGAGCGAGAGTGAATTCATGTTTTTGGGGGAAGAAAAATGCATGCCGGGCCCCTAGTGGGCCCTCGGCTGCCGACTGCGCGGATGGTTAAATTCAGAGCTGATAATGATGAACACTCATGCCCGCCACCAAGGACAAAGAATGTCAGCCGAAAGAAAGAGATCGAGATAGAAAGGGGAGGAAAAAGAGAGATAGAAATGAGAGAGAGAATTAGGGGTAGTAGAGAATAAGAGAGAAGGGGCAGATAGGAAAAAGAGGGGAGGAAGGATGGTAGAGAGAGAAAGGTAGCAAGAGAAGAGGGGAAGACAGTTAGAGAGGATCATAGGTACTGGAGAGGAGAGCTGCCACATGTCCTTCACGGTACAGTATATTTTACATTGCAGTCATTTAGTAGACGCTCTTATCCCGAGTAACTAACAGGAGCAATTAGGGTTAAGTGCCTTGCTCAAGGACACAGACTTTTCACCTAGTCGGCTTAGGGATTCGAACCAGCAACATTTCGATTACTCCTCTCTTAAACGCTAGACTCCCTGCTGCCCAGTAGCCAGGCTGACCAAAGCCCAGAGGAGGGAGATCCAGTGGTTGAGGTTACATAGGGTGGAGGGCTGGGGAATGCATAACCAGCTGTAAACATTCAAGATTCATCTACAGAGCTGCTCCTTAAAAATGTTGAACTGTGCATGTGAAATTGAGTTACCAGAAAAAAAAGCCTTTCTGTTATGGCCACATATGTAATCCTTTCTGCCAAGTTAAGCTGAGGGCTGCTTTTTTCCTTCTTACCTCCCTTTCGCCTAGTTCCTGAGGAAATTCGGGCTGGTGGTATTTTGAATGTGAAGAGGAAAACCGATGGAGGGCACAGGCATGAATATTCCAAGTGACTATTGTTGCACATGCTTATTTTTGACGAATCTTTCTTCAGTTGGGAAATAAACCACTTCTAATGCAGGGGAACCATCTGTTATCTGTTGCTGGTGTTTCAGAGCACAGGCGTGTGGTGTGCTCTCATTTGCGCACACACACGCACGCACGCACGCACGCACGCACGCACGCACACACACACACACACACACACACACACACACACACACACACACACACACACACAGTTCCAACTGGAGCAGGCACAGCAGACAGATACAAAATTCCTATACAAAATTCAAGCTACTTTTAATTTAGTGTGGTTGTCAGATGTGCTGTAAATCTGGGGAGAGGCTGACAGGGAATATAAAAATTGTTATGTTGCCTATAAATATAGCTGGATTCTCACAGGGGAGGGATGGGCTGGAGAGAAATACATAATGAGAGGAAGAAGAACTCCACACACACACACACACCAGCTCACCGGATCACCTTGAAAACAAAACATGGCCAGCCTTCATTTTCAGGAGCTATGGGAAATAATGCATTCTTGGTTGTGATTTAGTTATTGCTCAGACGCTACTATAGGCATTGTAGTAAACAATAATTTAACAATAACAATCACTGTCATACAAAATGCTGATAGTAGTATTCAGTGAACGCAACTCCAATGTTGTGGATCTTACGGAAAGAGAGTACATCAGTGGTTACAGGAAATTCAGTGACCAGCAAGAAGCCTTTATTGTGTGTGTCCTGGGTGGTCTCGCAATTAGTGTTGGTGCCTAGAGCACACATTCTTGCTGGTGCCCACAAATTCTATCTTTCCAATCATCTCTTTTTGGTAAAAAAAAAAAAAAAAAAATCCTTCAAAGAAATATACTTGTATACAGTACCATTCAAAATATTGTACACACCTACTCATTTAGAAGTTTCTTTATTTTTACTATTTTCTACAATGTGGAATAATAGTGAAGACATCAAAACTAGAAATAACACGTATTGAATCATGGGACAACCAAAACAGTGTTAAAACCTGTTGAGGATAGAGGGCGCTATTTTCACTTTGGGAAAAAAATCGTTCCCAATTTAAACGGCCTCGTACTCTATTCTTGCTCGTACAATATGCATATTGTTATTACTATTGGATAGAAAACACTCTCAAGTTTCTAAAACCGTTTGAATTATATCTGTGAGTAAAACAGAACTCATTTTGCAGCAAACTTCCTGTCAGAAAGTGAAAAATTTGAAATTGAGGCTCTGTTCCAGGGCCTCCCTATAAATTTGCTTGAAATCTATTAGTATACATGCACTTCATACGCCTTCCACTAGATGTCAATAGGCTGTGAGAGGTGACATGGGGTGTATAGCTATTTCTATGGTCAAAAGAGAGGTCTTGGAATGACATGACCCCAAATTCCTTTGTTCAGGAAGGCGCAGGAAGGTCATCAGTATTGGCTTCTGAAAAGCATTCGTTATAGACGTCTAATATCTCCGGCTTTGATTTTATTTGATAAATGTGATAATATCATCGTAAAGTATGTTTTTTCAATCTAGTTTTATCAGATTATTGAATTTTTTTCGGGAGTTTTGGCATGTTCCGTTCTCTGCGTTTGTTCACGATGGACAGCTTCACGCCACTTGGCTAGTTTTGCTTGCTAATTCGAGAGGGAAAAAGGACATTCTAAAACCAAACAACGATTGTTCTGGACAAAGGATCCCTTGTGCAAGATTCTGATGGAAGCTCAACAAAAGTAGGACCCATTTATGATGTTATTTCCTATTTCTGTCGAAAATATGTAGTTGTGTTTTCCGCCTTGATTTTTGGCGCTGTCTCGCTATAACGTAAGCTGTATGTCGTACTGAAGTTATTTTTAGAATTCTAACATGGCGATTGCATTAAGAACTAGTGTATCTATCATTTCCTATACAACATGTATTTTTTAGTAAAGTTTATGAATAGTTATTTGGTCAGAATAGGTGAGTGTCAGAAGTATATCCGGAGATTCTGGAAAATAGTTGCTACGTTTTCACAATGTATAACCACGGATTTCAGCTCTAAATATGCACATTTTCGAACAAACCATATATGTATTGTGTATTATGATGTTATAGGACTGTCATCTGATGAAGTTTATGAAGGTTAGTGAAATAATTAATATATTTTGCTGCTTTTGTCGCTATTGCTACTGTTTGCTTGAATCAATGTAGTTGTGTGGTTGGCTATTGTAGTAAGCTAATATAATGCTATATTGTGTTTTCGTTGTAAAACACTTAAAAAATCGGAAATATTGGCTAGATTCACAAGATGTTTGTCTTTCATTTGCTGTACACCACGTATTTTTCAGAAATGTTTTATGATGAGTATTTAGGTAATTCACGTTGGTCTCTATAATTACTCTGGCTGCTTCGGTGATAGTAGCTGCAATGTAAAACTGATTTATACCTCAAATATGCACATTTTTCAAACAAAACATAGATTTATTGTATACCATGTTATACGACTGTCATCTGATGAAGTTGTTTCTTGGTTAGTTTGGTTGGTTCTTGGTTAGTTTGGTTGGTTTTGTGCAAGCTACCTGTGCTGTGAAAGAAATGTCTGTGCTTTTTTGTATTTGGAGCTAACATAAATATACGTGGTGTTTTCGCTGTAAAACATTTAAAAAATCGGACACGGTGACTGGATTCACAAGATGTTTATCTTTCATTTGCTGTATTGGACATGTTAATGTGTGAAAGTTAAATATTTCTCAAAAATATTTTTTGAATTTCGCGCTCTGCCTTTTCAGTGGAATGTGGGAGCTGGGCTAGACAGGTTAAACTTTAGATTTTAGATTCTTCAATGTAGCAACCTTTTGCCTTGATGACAGCTTTGCACACTCTTGGCATTCTCTCAACCAACTTCACCTGAAATGCGTTTCCAACAGTCTTGACGGAGTTCCCACATATGCTGAGCACTTGTTGGCTGCTTTTCCTTCACTCTGTGGTCCAACTCATCCCAAACCCTCTCATTTGGGTTGAGGTTAGGTGATTGTGGAGGCCATGTCATCTGATGCAGCACTCCATCACTCTCCTTCTTGGTCAAATAGCCCTTACACAGCATGGATTTTTGTTGGATCATTGTCCTATTGAAAAACAAATGATAGTCCCACTATGTGCAAACCAGATGGGTTGGCGTATCACTGGAGAATGCTGTGATAGCCATGCTGGTTAAGTATGCCTTGAATTCTAAATAAATCACAGACAGTGTCATCAGCAAAGCACCCCCACACATCACACCTCCTCCTCCATGCTTCACTTTGGGAACCACACATGCAGAGATTATCCGTTCACCTACTCTGCGTCTCACAAAGACACGGTGGTTGGAAACAAAAAATATCAAATTTGGACTCATTTGACCAAGAGACAGATTTTCACCGGTCTAATGGCCATTGCTCGTGTTTCTTGGTGCAAGCAAGTCTCTTATTATTATTGGTGTCCTTTTGTAGTGGTTTCTTTGCAGAAATTCGACCATGAAGGCCTGATTCACACAGTCTCCTCTGAACATTTGATGTTGAGATGTGACTGAGAGGGACCAGCCTTTATTTATTTGTTTGGGCTGCAATTTCTGAGGCTGGTCCCTCTAATGAACTTATCCTCTGCAGCATATGTAACTCTGTCTTCCTTTCTTGTGTCGGTCCTCATGAGAGCCAGTTTCATCATAGCGCTTGATGGTTTTTGCGACTAAACTTGAAGAAAATTTTCAGAATTTGACTGACCTTCATGTCTTAAAGTAATGATGAAATGTCATTTCACTTTGCTTATTTAGCTGTTCTTGCCATAATATGGACTTGGTATTTTACCAAATTGGGCTATCTTCTGTATACCACCCCTACCTTGTCACAACACAACTGATTGGCTCAAACGCACTAAGATGGAAAAAAATCCACAAATGTACTTTTAACAAGGCACACCTGTTAAGTGAAATTCATTCCTGGTGACTACCTCATGAAGATGGTTGAGAGAATGCCAAGAGTGTGCAAAGCTGTCACCAAGGCACTTTTCTTTTGGTTACTACATGATTCCATATGTGTTATTTCATAGTTTTCATGTCTTGACTATTATTGTACAATATAGAAAATAGTAATAATAAGGAAAAACCTTGGAATGAGTAAGTGTGTCCAAGCTTTTGAATGGTACTGTATATTCAGTGCTTTCGGAAAGTATTCAGACCCCTTGACTTTTTCCACATTTTGTTACGTTACAGTCTAATTCTAAAGTGTATTACATGATTTCCCCCCCTCATCAATCTACACACAATACCCCATAATGACAAAGCGAAAACAGGTCTTCAGAAATTTTTGCAAATGTATAAAGAGAAAAAAACAGAAATACCTTATTCACATATGTATTCAGACTATATGCTATGAGACTCGAAATTGAGCTCAGGTGCATCCTGTTTCCCTTGATTATCATTGAGATGTTTCTACAACTTTATTGGAGTCCACCTGTGGTAAATTCAATTGATAGGACATGATTTCGAAAGGCACACACCTGTCTATATAAGGTCCCACAGTTAACAGTGCATGTCCAAATAAAAACCAAGCCATGACGTCGAAGGAATCGTCCGCAGAGCTCCGAGATAGGATTGTGTTGAGGCAAAGATCTAGGGAAGGGTACCAAAAACATTCTGCAGCCTCGAAGGTCCCCAAGAACACAGTGGCCTCCATCATTCTTAAATGGAAGAAGTGGGGAACCACCAAGACTCTTCCTATAGCTGGCCACCCGGCCAAACTGAGCAATAGGAGAAGAAGGGCGGTGACCAAGAGAGCTCCAGAGGTCCTCTGTGGAGCTGGGAGAACCTTCCAAAAGGACAACCATCTCTGCAGCACTCCAATCAGGCCTTTACAGTAGAATGGCCAGACTGAAGCCACTCCTCAGTAAAAGGCACATCACAGCCCACTTGGAGTTTGCCAAAAGACACCTAACGGACTCTCAGACCATGAGAAACAAGAGTCTCTGTTCTGATGAAACCAAGATTGAACTCTCTGGTCTGAATGCCAGGCACCGCTCATCACCCGGCTAAAACCATCCCTACGGTGAACCATGCTGGTGGCAGCATCATAATGTGGGGATGTTTTTCTGCTCCATGGGAGAATAATGAGAAGATTGAGGAGAATAATCAAGATTGAGGGAAAGATGAAGGAAGCAGAGTACAGAGAGATCCTTAATGAAAACCTGCTCCAACACGCTCAGGGCCCCAGACTGGGGCAAAGGTTCACCTTCCAAATGGACAACGACCTTAAGCACACAGCCAAGACAACGCAGGAGTGGCTTCGCGACAAGTCTCTGAATGTCCTTGAGTGGCCCAGCCAGAGCCTGAACTTGTAGCCGATCGAACATCTCTGGAAAGACATGAAAATAGCTGTGCAGCAATGATCCCCATCCAACCTGACAGAGCTCGAGAGGATCTACAGAGATGAATGGAAGAAACTCAGCAAAACAGGGATGCCAAGCTTGTAGTGTCATAATACCTAAGAAAACGCGAGGCTGTAATCGCTACCAAATGTGTTTCAACAAAATACTGAGAAATGGGTCTGAATACCTATGTAAATATGTTTATATATCTACAGTTGAAGTCGGAAGTTGACATACACCTAGGTTGGAGTCAGTAAAACTAGTTTTCAACCACTCCACAAATTTCTATAGTTTTGGCAAGTCAGGTAGGACTGCTACTTTGTGCATGACACAAGTAATTTTTCCAACAATTGTTTACAGACAGATTATTTCACTTAAAATTCACTGTATCACAATTCCACTAAGTTGACTGTGCTTTTCAACAGCTTGGAAAATTCCAGAAAAGGATGTCATGGCTTTAGAAGCTTCTGATAGGCTAACTGACATCATTTAAGTCAATTGGAGGTGTACCTGTGGATGTATTACAATGTCTACCTTCAAACTCAGTGCCTCTTTGCTTGACATCATAGGAAAATCAAAAGAAATCAGCCAAGACCTCAGAAAAAAGAATTGGACCTCCACAAGTCTGGTTCATCCTTGGGAGCAATATCCAAACGCCTGAAGGTACCAAATGATTCTGTACAAACAATATTATGCAAGTATAAACACCATGGGACCACGCAGCCGTCCTACCGCTCAGGAAGGAGACGCTTTCTGTCTCCTAGAGATGAACATACTTTGGGGCAAAAAGTGCAAATCAATCCCAGGACAACAGCAAAGGACCTTGTGAAGATGCTGGAGGAAACAGGTACAAAAGTATATATATTCACATTAAAACCAGTCCTATATTGACATAACCTGAAAGTTCGCTCAGCAAGGAAGAAGCCCTTGCTCCAAAACCGCAATAAAAAAGCTAGACTACGGTTTGGAACTACACATTGGGACATAGATTGTTCTTTTTGGAGAGATGTCCTCTGGTCTGATGAAACAGAAATAGAACTGTTTGGCCATAATGACCATCCTTATGTTTGGAGGAAAAAGGGGGAGGCTTGCAAGCCGAAGAACACCATCCCAACCATGAAGCACGGGGGTGGCAGCATCATGTTGTGGGGGTGCTTTGCTGCAGGAGGGACTGGTGCACTTCACAAAATATATGGCATCATGAGGAAGGGAAATTATGTGGATATATTGAAGTAACATCTCAAGACATCAGTCAGGAAACTAAAGCTTGGTCACAAATGGACAATGACCCCAAGCACACTTACAAAGTTGTGGCAAAATGGCTTAAGGACAACAAAGTCAAGGTATTGGAGTGGCCATCACAAAGTCCTGACCTCAATCCTATAGAAAATCTGTGGGCAGAACTAAAAAAGCGTGTGCGAGCAAGGAGGCCTACAAACCTGACTCAGTTACACCAGTTCTGTCAGGAGGAATGGGCCAAAATTGACCCAACTTATTGTGGGAAGCTTGTGGAAGGCCACTCAAAACATTTGACCCAAGTTAAACAATTTGAAGGCAATGCTACCAAATACGAAATGAGTGTATGTAAACTTCTGACCCACTGGGAATGTGATGAAAGAAATAAAAGCTTAAATAATTAATTCTCAACTTCTTTTCTGACATTTCAGATTCTTAAAATAAAGTGGTGATCCTAACTGACCTAAGACAGGGAGTTTTTACTAGGATTAAATGTCAGGAGTTGTGAAAAACTTACAATTTTAAAGAGTTTAAATATATTTGGCTAAAGGTGTATGTAAACTTCTGACTTCAACTGTGTATATAAAATTGCAAAAGTGTATAAACGTTTTTAACCTTTCTTATCAATTTTAGTACAAGACTTTACATAACAAAATGTGGAAAAAGTCAAGGGGTCTGAATACTTTACAAATGCACTGTACATCTCCACACTGCCAGTATGGCACTACCATGTGCACGTGAAACACCAAAGGTTGCTACTTCTAAGAAGGAGCTGTCAGAGCAGCAGGCCTGTGGATTGTCAGAGGTAAGAAGCTCATCAGCTTTGTCCTACACAAGTGTTTCACATGCCGGAAGCTCTGTGGGAAACAGGAAGAACAGAAAATGGCAAACTTGCCACCCGAATGCCTCAGCACATCCCCTCCCTTCACATATATGGGCTTGGATGTCTTTGGCCCTTGGACCGTCACTGCTCGCTGTACCAGAGGAGGTCAAGCTCAAATCAAACGCTGGGCAGTGCTTTTCACCTGCATGGGCAGTGCTTTTCACCCTGCATGAGCACTTGGGCAGTGCACATCGAAGTCATAGACTCCATGGACACCTCTTGCTGCATCAACGCCTTCAGGAGGTTCTTTGCAGTCCGTGGACCAGCAAAACAGCTAAGATCAGATTGTGGAACAAACTTCATAGGAGCCTGTAAGGAGTTGGAACTGGGAAAGGAGCAGCGTCAGAGGCCTAGAGTCCAGAGCTACCTAAGTGAACAAGTTTGCACATGGGAATTCAACCCTCCTCACTCTTCAGACATGGGGGGTGCCTGGGAGTGCATGATTGGAGTGGCAAGCAGAATCCTTGACTCCATGCTGCTACAGAACAAGTCTTCTCACCTTTCACATGAAGTTCGGTGCATCCTTATTGCTGAGGTCACTGCCGTAATCAATGCAAGACCTCTAGTTCCTGTCTACACCGATCCAGACTCACCATTCATCATGACTCCCGCTATGCTGCTTTCTGAAGAGGTTGGGCCGCACCCTCCTTCCAGAGACTTCACTAACAAATATATTTTCAAGAGTCTGTGGAGACTGGTCTCGCTGGAGCCGTGGGTAATGACCCACTGTCGTGACGTTGGTATTATTAATGTGATGACTGCTATTCATCGGATAATTAACTATGTTTATAATTACGTGATTAAATTAATCAGGTAACCATTAACTCAGTACCCTAGTGCACCATGGGAAAAGTTTATTTAATGAGTTACCATTTCCCAAATGAATTCAAAGAATATCAGAATATCATATTTCCTAATCAGTCTCATTCTGAATGTCACATAATTCGTAAATCTGCACAAACCCAGGTCTCACTAAATCATTCCGTACCACACCAATTGAGTTTATTATTTATTTACTAACAAGCTAACTGATAATATAAGATACACATACACAAACAGTCTAGGTTATTGGTTAGAACTTCATACAAAGGCAACAGGTTCCTAGCGGACCAACACAATATGACACATGTTACACAAAATTAAGATTTAAAGAAAGAGAGAAAGTGCACGAGAGAAAAGCACACATAGATACATTTGTAAACTATGCTTAGTTTAGCTCTAACACCTTGCCCCGAACTGCCACTCTTATGGGTCAGAATTATAATGAATGTATTTACTTTTTGATGGTCTCCGTTGGGTGGACCAAGTTCTGGACAGAGTTCTGCTCAGTGGGAGAGGTTTGGCAGACAAATTTTCTTTCTCTTACCGGGTGTAAGTCTCTGATTTTCCACACAATATCAGTGTCCTTTCTCTTAGTGCTCTGTTTCCCTGCACTCGTTCTGTGAGAGTGGGCTTCTGGGGAGACTAATCAGCCATGTCGACACTCCCAGCTTGAGTAGGAGGGCTGTGTAGACAACCAATGACTTGTTTGCAGCAAGTGTTTAATTAGCAATATGTGTCACATCAAATTCAACCTTCACTTTGTGTGTCTTTAATTTGTACCAAGACAAGGGTAAGAAATGTAATAATTAGAATCTATTGAATACAGTCTACGAGAGGATAAACATCAGTGTAGCCTGTAGTATATTTAAATACCACTGGAATATCAATATATTGACATACTTATCTCCAGTTTGAGGTCACAATTGTGTCACAAATTCCTTACCCTTGTCTTGGTACATTTACATTTAACATTTAAGTCATTTAGCAGACGCTCTTATCCAGAGCGACTTACAAGTACATACATTCATACTTTTTTGTACTGGCCCCCCGTGGGAAACGAACCCACAACCCTGGCGTTGCAAGCGCCATGCTCTACCAAATTATACAAGTTGGTACAAATTATAGACACCCAAAGTGAAGGTTGAATTTGATTTGACACATATTGCTAATTAAACACATGCTGCAAACATGTTACATAAATTGCAGCACCTCCGCATGGGGCCCCTTGTGACCAAAACAGCCACAGAACCCAGGCATGGTGGCTTGCATCACAAAATTAGTTTCAATCACACACTCGGGTCCCAAGGCTAGAGAACATTAAAGAAACACTAAAATAACATCAGGTACTGACTATTGAGAGCCACCAGACACAGACCCACAGCTATTATAGATATAATTTATTTTGTGGATTCTTAATTAAGGGGATTCCCAGAGCACCACTGACGCTAAACTCCCAAAGCACCATTTATGCTAAACTAGATTAAATATGGGATGACTATACACTAGGGACAATGGAATATATGTCTGGTTTGATGATCTGACACAAATCAAACGCTGTTGGGTTCCTACCATGGAGAGCTTGTGTATTATATTGCTGTTTGAGGCAGAAACTTTCTCCAAAGAGACTGAACACCTATTAAAGATCACACTGACACTAGTTTCATTGCATAAATTGTCTAACTGTCAAGGGGTGAGTGTAGCTGGTGCATGGAAGTCAGGTGCATGAGAGCAGAGATGAGTGGACAAAGCACTATACTGAGGCAATCATAATACAGAACGCAACCGCGTCACAAAAACGAATGCCCAAAGAACAAGTGAGGCAGCACAAAGTACAAATAACAAAGTACAAAGTTTCGGCTGCCACAAAGCACGGGTGTAAATCAAACCCGGCGCAAACCAGCCGGAAACGTACCCACCTGACAATAAACAATTTCACACACAGACATGGGGGGAACAGAGGGTTAAATACACGACACGTAATGAGGGAAATGTAAACCAGGTGTGTGGGAAACCAAGACAAAACAAATGGAAAATTAAAGGTGTATTGGTGATGGCTAGAAGACCGGTGACGTCGACCGAACAAGGAGAGGAACCGACTTCGGCGGAAGTCGTGACACTGCCAATAGAAACAGAGGGTTCTTGAGACATAGAGGAAAAAGCCACTTGAAAATTCTTTGGAGACATAAATGAGCATCATGTCAAATTCTAAGAGCAACATTATTATTGAATTAAAAACGTGCACTATTAATATCTATATGGACATGCCTTCAAATGAGTGGATTCGGGCTATTTCAGCCACACCTGTTGCTGACAGGCATATAAAATCGAGCATGCAACTATGCAACCTCTATAGACAAACATTGGCAGTAGAATGGCCTTACTGAAAAGCTTAGTGACTTTCATCATGGCACCGTCATAGTATTCCACCTTTCCAACAGGTTAGTTCGGCAAATTTATGCCCTGCTATAGCTGCCCCAGTCAACTGTAAGTGCTGTTATTGTGAAGTGGAAACATCTAGGAGCAACAACAGCTCAGCCAAGAAGTTGTAAGCTCCACAACCTCACAGAACGGGATCCCCCGAGCACTGAAGAGCGTAGTGTGTAAAAATCGTCTGTCCTCGGTTATAACACTCACTACAGAGTTCCAAACTGCCTCTGGTAGCAACGTTAGCACAACAACTGTTCGTCAGGAGCTTCATGACATGGATTTCCATGGCCGAGCAGCCACACATAAGCCTAAGGTCACAATGTGCAATGCCAAGCGTCGGCTGGAGTGGTGTAAAGCTCGCTGCCATTGGAAACGCGTTCTCTGGAGTGATGAATCATGGTTCACCATCTGGGGCAGTCTGCCCGACTAATCTGGGTAAAGTTTGGTGAAGGAGGAATAATGGTCTGGGCCTGTTTTTCATGGTTCTTGCTAGGCCCCTTTGTTCTAATGAAGGGAAATATTAATGCTATATCATACGAGCACATTCTAAACAATTTTGTGCTTCCAACTTTGTGGCAACACTTTAATGTTTCAGCACGACTACGCCTCAGTGCACAAAGTGAGGTCCATACAGAAATGGTTTGTAGAGATCAGTGTAGAAGAACTTGACTGGCCTGCACAGAGCCCTGACTTCAACCCCATCAAACATCTTTGGGATTAATTGGAATGTCGACTGCTAGCCAGGCCTAATCAGTGGGGACCAACGGCATATTAATGCCCATGATTTTGGAATGAGATGTTCGACCAGCATGTGTCCACATAATTTTGTTACTGGAGTAAACTGTATTGTAAGCCTAAAGAAAACATCCTCCATGAAAAAAAATTACATTGAATTTTGACCACAAGCTTCTTGTCACGATCGTCGTATTGTGGAAGAGGACCAAGGCGCAGCGTGATAAATATACATCTTCTTTTTAATGAGAAGACGAAACGAAACGAACAACACTTTACACACTAAACAAAAACAACAAACGTGACGGTATACAAACAATAAGTGCAGACACTGGCAACTTACACATAGACATAGACAATCACCCACAAACTACCTAATGACTATGGCTGCCTAAATATGGCTCCCAATCAGAGACAACGCTAGACAGCTGTCTCTAATTGAGAACTAATCCAGGCAACCAAAGACATACATACACCTAGACTAAACACTGCCCCATAAACATACAAAAAACCCTAGACAATACAAAACACATACATCCCCCATGTCACACCCTGACCTAACTAAAATAATAAAGAAAACAAAGATAACTAAGGCCAGGGCGTGACACTTCTTCTTTGTTGTCACACTAACTAACTCCATTACATTCAGCTATCACATGGTCAGTACAAAGATCAACCGACTAGCTTTACAAAAGTTATTCAGGCCCTTGTGGCGAATACAAACTCAGAGACACTATTTGATTTGAACCAGAGATCCTTCCTCAAATCAACCAGCACATGAACGTACAGTAGGGGCTGCACTAGAAAGCCAGTGCCTTTGAAGGGTCTGTCTCTTCCCATACTGCTTGGATATACAATAGGGCACCGGGCGTATTTGTCCATCGTGAGACAGCCAGGCCCCAATAAATGAAAAGGGAACATAAACTGGGAACCATTAATGAATTGACAAGCAGATATATCAAACAGACTTAATTTTGTTGCTTACCCAAGCTCTGACTTGGGGGACTTATCTTAGAAATACAGCCCTAATCAAAATAAATGTCTAAAAGCTGGATAGGAGTTGAGGGCTATACATATTTACATCAAAGGTAACTGGTGCCATATAAATATGCATGCAGTACATATTGCTCACAGAAGGAAGCCTATGTCTCTCACAGTTCTCAGGGATTCTCAGTCAATTTGGAACTCAGTCAGTGCATGCGGGCGGCACGCACTGACTGAGTTCCAAATTGACTGAGAAAGTTTTTCCCCGCATATTGTGAATTTCGCAATTTTTTCCCATCTTTGTTTTTCCTATTTGGCAGACCTATGTGACAACCAACTGTGAGTGACATAGGCTTCCTTCTGTGAGCAATATGTACTGAATTTCCTCAGCGGTAGATTGTTTGTATCCTACTCCTCATTCTCCTCGTCATCTGTTGTTCTTGCTGTTCTGATGAGCTGTTCCATCGTAATGGGGTAGTGATTTCAGGCATGTGGCTTTCGGGCTCTTGACTGCAGGTCAGTGAGAGTGGCGAGAAAAGGGTTGTCATGGTTATGTTAGTGCAATGTAAACATTCTGTATAGTTCTGTTACAAACTCCAAAAATGTAGGACCGGCTGTGGTAGTTGATGTGGAATGCACGTGAGGCCTTTCTAATTTATGCATAATTGTGACGCCTTCAAGGAGTGGGACTCTAAACCGGATGCTTATAAGAAATCCCACTATGCCCTACGACGAACCGTCAAACAGGCAAAGCATCAATACATGACTAAGATCGAAGTGCACTACACCGGCTCCGATGCGCATCGGATGTGGCAGGGCTTGCAAACTTTTACAGACTACAAAGGGAAGCACAGCCGAGAGCTGCCCAGTGACGCAAGCCTACCAGACGAGCTAAAATACTTCTATGGTCGCTTCGAGGCAAGTAAGACTGAAACATGCATGAGAGCATCAGGTGTGCTGGACGACTGTGTGATCATGCTCTCCGCAGCAGATGTGAGAAAGACCCTAGACCCACTTCAGTTTGCATACCGCCCTAACAGATCCACAGATGATTCAATCTCTATTGCACTCCAGACTGCCCTTTCCCACCTGGACAAAATGAACACCTATGTGAGAATACTGTTCATTGACTTCAGCTCAGCGTTCAACAACATAGTGCCCTCAAAGCTCATCACTAAGCTAAGGACCCTGGGACTAAACACCTCCCTCTGCAACTGGATCCTGGACTTCCTGACGGGCCGATCCCAGGTGGTAAGGGTAGGTAACAACACATCCGCCACGCTGATCCTCAACACGGGGGCCCATCAGGGGTGCGTGCTCAGTCCCCTCCTGTACTTTCTGTTCACTCATGACTGCACGGCCAGGCACAACTCCAACACCATCATTAAGTTTGCCGATGACATAAGTGGTAGGCCTGATCACTGACAACAATGAGACAGCCTATAGGGAGGAGGTTAGAGACCTGGCCATCTGGTGCAAGGACAACAACATCTCCCTCAACGTGATCAAGAAAAATGAGATGATTGTGGACCACAGGAAAAAGAGGACCGAGCACGCCCCCATTATCATTGACGGGGCTGTAGTGGAGCTTCAAGTTTCCTTGGTGTCCACATCACCAACAAACTAACATGGTCCAAGCACACCAAGACAGTCATGAAGCGGGCACGACAAAACCTATTCCCCCTCAGGACACTGAAAAGATTTGGCATGGGTCCTCAGATTCTTTAACTACTCTGCGCTACGGATCCCTTTTACGGGATCATTTTCCTAAACAACCGCTGAATTGCAGGACGCAAAATATTACAAAAAATATTTATAATCATGCAATCATAAGTGAAATATACCAAAACACAGCTTAGCTTCTTGTTAATCCACCTATCGTGTCAGATTTTGAAAATATGCATTACAGAGAAAGAAATCCAAGCTTTTGTGAGTGTATACAGAGAAAGAAATACAAGCTTTTGTGAGTGTATACAAAGAAAGAAATGCAAGCTTTTGTGAGTATATCAATCAATGCTACAACAGCTAGCCCCAAATTAGCATGGTCACGAAAGTCAGAAAAGCAATACAATTAATCGCTTACCTTTGATAATCTTCGGATGTTTGCACTCACGAGACTCCCAGTTACACAATAAATGCTATTTTTGTTCGATAAATATTACTTTTATAACAAAAAAACGCCATTTGGGTTGCGTGTTATGTTCAGAAAACTACAGCCTCGTTCCGGTGCTGAAAGGCAGAAGAAAATTCCCAAACGTATCAGATTCAAAAATATGACAAAAAAATATTTATAATCATGCAATCACAAGTGAAATATACCAAAACACAGCTTAGCTTGTTGTTAACTTCTTATGGCTGCAAGCCCGACGTCGGTACACTTATGACAACAGCCAGCTCAAGTGCAGGGCGCGAAATTCAAAATATATATATTTTTAATATTTAACTTTCACACATTAACCTCTAACGAGCCTCTACCCCGGATCCGGGAGCACCCTCCACCCCCCCCCCCCCCCCCCCCCCCCCCCCCACACACACTGATTAGCATCACTAGCATAGCGTCACAATTAAATAGTAGCATCTAAATATCATTAAATCACAAGTCCAAGACACCTAATGAAAAATACAGATCCTGTGAATAAAGCCACCATTTCAGATTTTTAAAATGTTTTACAGGGAAGACAAAATATGTAAATCTATTAGCTAACCACGTTAGCAAAAGACACCACTTTTCTAACTCCATCGGTTTCTTACTCCATCAGGTGCTATCACCAATTCGGCTAAACTAAGATATTGATAGCCACTAACCAAGAAAAAAACTCATCAGATGACAGTCTGATAACATATTTATGGTATAGGATAGGTTTTGTTAGAAAAATGTGCATATTTCAGGTAGATTTCATAGTTTACAATTGCACCCACCGTCACAAATGGACTAGAATAAATAAATAGAGCAACGTGTATTACCTAATTACTAATCATCAAACATTTCGTAAAAATACACAGCATACACTAATCGAAAGACACAGATCCTAAGTGTCTTACAGCGAAAACACAATAAATCATTATATTAGCATACCACATGTTCAAACATTACCAGAGCATAGATTCTAGCCAAAGAGAGCGATAACGTCAACATTGCCAAAATATATTAATTTTTTCACTAACCTTCTCAGAATTCTTCCGATGACACTCCTGTAACAACATATTACACAATCCATATAGAGTTTGATCGAAAATGTGCATATTTAGCGGCACAAATCGTGCTTACACAATGGAAATACTGTCCAACTACTCAAGCAATCTGCCCGGCAGCATCATGATAATACGACTATTTTTATCGAAAACTATTCATAAACTTGACAAAAAAAATACAGGTTGGCCATGAAATGAAAGATCTATTAGTTATTAATGCAACCGCTAAGTTAGATTTTTAAAATTAACGTTACTAGACATACAGTGTGCGTTACAGACAGACTAGTGCCGCAATAACGGCGTCACTATTTACCGTTATTGAGTTTACATTTTTCCACATAAAAATGGAATAACATCATAAATAGCTCTTACTTTTTGACGAGCTTCCATCGGAATCTTGGCCAAGTGGTACTTTTGTCCAAAATAATCGTTGCTTGGTTGTAAAACATTGCATTCAACTTCTGATATAGCAGCTAACTATAGCTAACAATTGCTAACATTAGCTAACGTGTCCAAATCCTCATTACGCAATACTGAGGAAATTCCGAAAAATAGCAATATACTCGCATAATCTGATATAACTCGGTTTAAAATAGCTTCGTTATGATGTTTCTAACACCTATATCAAATTAAATTACAGACTGATATATCTAAAGTTCATTACTGAGCGTTCGAAAATGGCATCCCGGGGTCTCTCTCTGCGTAAAGTTCAACGTCGAAAAGAAGGCGTACCTCACTCCTTGGTGTTTTATAACCTCTGAGAGCTACGCAGGAAGCCCATTCCACTTCTCATTGGTTACTGACATCCAGGGGAAGGCGGGTGCAGTTCGTGTCGTTCCATAGGATATACACACCCCTTTAAACTGAACTGAGATCAGAGCTTCGCTCTCAGACCTTCGCAAAACCTGTCATGGATTTCGCTGTAGAAAGAGTTCTGTTTCACTCAGAGACATAATTCAAACGGCTATAGAAACTAGATAGTGTTTTCTATCCAATAATAACAATAATATGCATATTGTACGATCAAGAATTGAGTAGGAGGCCGTTTCATCTGTAGAGACAATTATGCTAATTTGAAACAGCACCCCCTATAGTCGCAAGAAGTTAACAAGTCCAATACAGCAAATGAAAGGTACACATCTTGTGAATCCAGCCAACATGTCCGATTTTTAAAATGTTTTACAGCGAAAACAGCACGTATATTTATGTTAGCTCACCACCAAATACAAAAAAAGGACATACATTTTTCACAGCACAGGTAGCATGCACAAAGCCAACCTAACTAACCAAGAACCAACCAAACTAACCAACAAACAACTTCATCAGATGACAGTCTTATAACATGTTATACAATAAATCTATGTTTTGTTCGAAAAATGTGCATATTTCAGGTATAAATCATAGTTTACATTGCAGCTACAATCAGAAATTGCACCGAAAGCAGCCAGAATAATTACAGACACCAACGTCAAATACCTAATTACTCATCATAAAACATTTCTGAAAAATACATAGTGTTCAGCAAATGAAAGACAGGCATCTTGTGATTCCAGCCAATATTTCCGATTTATTAAGTGTTTTACAGCGAAAACACAATATAGCGTTATATTAGCTTACCACAATAGCCAGAAAGACAAGCCAAAAGTTAGCGAAAAGTTAGCGTAGCAAAAGTTAGCGATCGGAACAAACCAGTAAAATATATATATTTTTTGACTAACCTTGATATTCTTCATCAGATGAAAGTTCTATAACATCAGGTTATACATACACTTATGTTTTGTTCGAAAATGTGCATATTTAGAGCTGAAATCAGTGGTTACACATTGTGCTAACTTAGCTACTTTTTCCCACAACATCCGGATATTTTTCTGACAGTTTTTCTGACACACATATTCTGACCAAATAGCTATTCATAAACATAACTAAAAAATACATGTTGTATAGGAAATGATAGATCCATTAGTTCTTAATGAAATCGCAGTGTTAGAATTCTAAAAATAACTTCATTACGATATGCAGCTTCGGTATAGCTAGAGTACCCAAACGTTGGGCGTCGGCGACTAGTACACATGTACGACAGATATATGAAATAGCATCATAAAATGATTCTTACTTTTGCTGATCTTTCATCAGAATGTTGGACAAGGTGTCCTTTGTCAAGAACAATCTTTGTTTGGATTTGTAACGTCCATTATCCCTCTCGATTTAGCAAGCACACTAGCCAAGTGGCACGACGCTCTCCATGTCAACAAACGGAAGAGAACGGAACACGGCAAAACTCCCGAAAAATGTTCAATAATCTGATGAAACTATATTGAAAAAACATACTTTACGATGATATGGTCACATGTATCAAATAAAATCAAAGCCGGAGATATTAGTCGCCTATAACGGCAGCTAAACAGAAGGCAAATCCAGGTCCCCCTTCGCGCTCTCCAGAAAACAGGAAATGGGCGGACACGTCATACAAAGAGCTTGTATTCCACTTCAGACCAAGATAAACACTAAATTTCTTCTCTCACCACCTCTTGACATCCAGGGGAAGGTCTATGAAGTGCACCTATACTCTTACGTATCATGCCCATTTATAGGCAGGAAGTAGAACAGAGCCCCGATTTCAGACTTTCCACTTCCTGGTCAGGAAGTTTGTGCCAAATGAGTTCTGTTTGACTCACAGATATAATTCAAAACGGTTTTAGAAACTAGAGAGTGTTTTCTATCCAATAGTAATAATAATATGCATATTGTACGAGCAAGAATTGAGTACGAGGCCGTTTGAAATGGGCACCTTTTATCTGGCTACTCAATACTGCCCCTTCAGCCCAAACAGGTTAATCCACCTATAGTGTCAGATTTTGAAAATATGCTTTGCAACATGCTTTGTGCTGTGTCCTGTGCTTTGTCTCTTGCAACAAAAGCTGTGAATGTCACATGTATTTGTATTTGTATGTATTATGGATTCCCATGGGCTGCTGCCTTCGGGTCCACCAGAATTAAGGCAGTTATACAATTTTAAAAACATTACAATACAGGCCTCTACTCCACTACCACATATCTACAACACAAAATCCAGGTGTCTTTAGTGCGTATGTTTTCATGTGTGTGTATGCATGTGTCTGCGCACATGTAACACTTCTTCTGTACAGTACAGCCCCCTACCTGGTGTCAGAGATTGTAATTCCTGCCTGCCATGCATTTTAGTGATTTGATGATGCTGGCAGCAGTGGAGGGGAGTGGATGGATGAATAACAGGAACGCGTTGTATGAAGTCTGTGTGTCCTTTGAGAGGTGAAATTAATGACAGGCGAGGGCTGCTCACGGTCACAATGTCGCCCTGAGAGCTTTCAGAATCCGTACATGCAAGCGAAGGCTGGTGACGGTGACAAGCACAGATCTCCGGCCCGGGCAGCTGTGATATTCTTGCCCGCCCTCTTCCTCTCCCTTCGCAACACTGTTCAATCAGAGGACAAAGTCGACCTGAGAGCTTCCCGATTCCTTACATGCAGCCTGCCAATTTCTTCTCTCTCCAGCTCCGAGCCACAGTCAGTCAGAGTGGTTTAACTATTGAATCTTTTGATTAATTTTAATGACACTAGCCTCTCCCCCAAAAAGTCTCTACACTACACTGTGCCGAGGAGTTGGCTGTTTCGTCTCCGAAACCCAAATAGCATGTTTTACTTAAAGACCAGTTAGAAAAAGGTTGTCAATTATATGAATACATTTTAACAATTATAACTGTCTTTGCATTCTAAGGAAAATTCCATTAAAAATGGGGCTTTCTGTTTTCTGATTGTTTTATACTGTTCAATCAAACTTCAACCAAAGATAATAGGAGGACAAAAATACAATTTTGGCACAAACTCTGGTCCGGCACATTCGTTTATAAATTCCAGCATTCATTTGTATTCCTTCATTTTCTCATCATTTTCATAAATGTGTTCATTTCCTGCATGCATTTGTTATCATCTCCAACTGTCACTTTGTTTTGTCTTTGCATGCCTCCATTTCGTCAAACTGTAACTTTTCCTCTATCAGAATAATAATATTCTCCTCTGTGAACATGCATTTTAAATTAATTCAATAGCAGTTTCAGGGCAAAAAATTCCCATGTACGTACAGCTACACTGAGAACAAAGTTCAGGAAAGAAGAGATCATAAGCAATTCTCAGCTGTTAGCAGTCCCCTAATGACGGTAAACACTGACAATTGCAACCATGTTTTTGAGCTTCATTACTCCACTATTACATTTAAGAAACCTAACATTAAAATACCGTCACAGAAGGTAAAGTAAAAATCCAAAACGGTTTGTGCATCAATACCGGTATAAAGTAAAAAAAATGATATACTGCCCAGCTCTAGCATTTATGATATGAAAACAGCTAATTTCATTTCTATTCATAAATTCTCAAGTGAGATATTGTATGCCTTTTAAAGTGTGTGTGGGTGTGTGTCTGTGAGTGAGTGCATTTGTGTGCATGCTCACCTGTGTGTGAGAGAAATAACAAGAATAGCAGTGTCAGCAATGTCCTTCCTTAGCATCCTAAAGTGCATAGGCATGGGAATAGGTGGTAAACCCTCTTCTTAATTAGTTTGATCGTTTTTAATGGATGTGAAACGCAGCGAAGAGAGATGCAAACACTGCATTGGCACCCTCTGCTGCTGAGGGAGGGAGGGTTTGCTGGGAAACCAGCTTGCAAAATATTGTATTAGAGGAGAGAGCCAACATTCATGTATTGTCTTCCTATGTGACCCGAAGAGGAACTTGTCGAAGGAAAACCGTCCTTCTACTATGATTGCTCTTGCCCCTTTAAGAATAAGTTAGTCAGTCACTTCAAATTCTGCCTCTAATGTCAGCCATTTAGGTCGCAGACGGTGTCGAAATGCTCAAACTCAAAGTGTTAAGTAAGTTAATGTAAGCAACACACAGAAACACATCTGGTAGAAAAAAAAGACAGAGCCATATTTAAGACGTCAGAAAGTACCAAACATACAGTGTCAGATAGTAACAAATGAATTAATGTGTATACAATTCAAATCAAGTGTTATTTGTTACATGCGGCGAATACAACAGGTGTAGACCTTGCTGTGAAATTCTTACTTACAAGCCCCTAACCAACAATGCAGTTCAAGAAATATAGTTATATTTACTAAATAAATAACGTAAACAATTCACTAAAAATAACATTAACAAAGCTATATAGAGTGGGTACCGGTACCGGGTCAATGTGCAGGGGTACAGGTTAGTCGAGGTAATTTGTACATGGAGGTAGGGGTAAAAGATAAACAGTGAGTAGCAGCAGTGTAAAAACAAAGGGGGGGGGTGTCAATGTAAATAGTCCGGGTGGCCATTCCATTAACTGTTTAGCAGTCTTATGGCTTGTGGGTAGAAGCTGTTAAGGAGCCTTTTGGACCTATGACTTGGGTGACTGGAGTCTGACAATTTTTTGGGCCTTCCTCTGACTCCGCCTAGTATATTGGTCAGGGATGGCAAGAAGCTTGGCCCCAGTGATGTACTGGGCCGTACACACTACCCTCTGTAGTGTCTTACGGTGATGCCGAGCAGTTGCCATACCAGGCGGTGATGAAACCCGCCAGGATGCTCTCGATGGTGCAGCTGTATAACCTGAGGGGGAAAAGGTGTTGTCCTGCCCTCTTCACGACTGTCTTCATGTGTTTTGACCAAGATAGTGTATTGGTGATGTTTGGCCCTCCTTTTCCTGTAGTCCACAATCAGCTCCTTTGTCTTGCTCACATAGTGGGAGAGGTTGTTGTCCTAGCGCCACACTGACAGGTCTCTGACCTCCTCCCTATAGGCTGTCTCATTGTTGTCAGTGATCAGGCCTAACACTGTTGTGTCATCAGCAAAATTAATGATGTTGTTGGAGTTGTGCTTGGCCACGCAGTCGTGGGTGACCAAGGAGTACAAGGAAGGGACTAAGCACGCATCCCTGAGGGGCCCCAGTGTTGTTGCACTTCCCTTACCACCTGGGTGGCGGCCCGTCAGGAATTCCAGGATCCAGTTGCAGAGGGAGGTGTATAGTCCCAGGGTCCTTAGCTTAGTGATGAGCTTTGTGGGCACTATGGTGGGCACAACAAACAGCATTCTCACATTGGTGCGGAGTGCGATTGACATTGCGTAATCTGTGGATCTGTTGGGGCTGTATGCGAATTGGAGGGGTTTCCAGGATGATGGTGTTGTGGTGAGCCATGTCAGACCTTTCAAAGCACTTCATGGCTACCGATGTGAGTGCTACGGGTGGTAGTCATTTAGGCAGGTTACCTTCCCTTTCTTGGGCCCAGGGACAATGGTGGTCTGCTTGAAACATGTAGGTATTACAGACTTGGTCAGGGAGAGGTTGAAAATGTCAGTGAAGACACTTGCCAGTTGATCCGCACATGCTCTGAGTGTACATCCTCGTAATCCATCTTGCCCCGCAGCCTTCTGAATGTTGACATATTTAAAGATCTTGCTCACATCGACTAACGGAGAGCGTGATCACACATTCATCCGGAACAGCTAGTGCTCTCATGCATGCTTCACTGTTGCTTGCCTCGAAGTAAGCATACAAGGCCTTTAGCTTGTCTGGTAGGCTTGCACTCATCTGGTAGATTGCACTTGCAACTGCGTGCATTCTTACATTGGAGGTTGTTTTGGACCCCTCATCATTCCTTCTCCTCTTCATCCTCCTTTTGCCGTTTTCCCGACCGTGTGTTTGCCCAGACCACCACAGGAGTCGCTAGAGCGCGATGGGACAAGGACATCCCTGCCGGCCAAATCTTCCCCGGACGACGCTGGGCCAATTATGCACCGACCCCATGGGTCTCCCGGTCCAGGCCGGCTGCGACAAAGCCTGTACTCGAACCAGGATTTCTAGGGGCACAGCTAGCAACTGCCACTCAGGAGGCCCCACGACAACACTTTTGATTGCGAAAGTGGCGGGCATCGTCTGCCTTGCGTTCTCACTCTCTCTCTCCCCCTCTCTGTTTGGTACAGTGTTGTGTCATATGTGGGGGGGGGGGGTGCCTGGCGTGACAGCTAGTGTCTCCAACTCATTTTCAGGTGGGTGGAATGAATGATCCCACTTGAAAATGACAAAGAGACACGAGCTGTCATGCCATGCATCTCCCCCAACATATGACAGTGCACAGTACCTAACAGAGGGAGAAAAATAGAAAGAGAGAATACAGGGCAGATGATACCTGTCACTTCCACATAAATGAGTCCCTACATGTACCTACATGCCAACACAGCAACCCTAACAAAAGCATTGACCAGTTTTGTGTGCAATACGTGCTTTTTGTGGAGTAGATCTATCTGCTGCCTTCGACATGTTGAACCATCAGATTCTTCTCTCCACCCTCTGAGGGCTGGGCGTCTCAGGCTCTGCACAATCTTTGATTCCATCCAAACTGGCAGGCCGCTCCTAACAGGTGACGTGGAGAGAATCTGTCTGGACCACGTACTCTCACTACTGGTGTCCCCCAGGGCTCGGTTCTAGGCCCTCTCCTCTTCTTTCTATACACCAAGTCACTCAGCTCTGTCATATCCTCCCATGTTATCTCGTATAATTGCTATGAGGATGACGTTCAACTACTTTTCTCCTTCCCCCCTTCTGACACCCAGGTGGGGACAGGCATCTATGCGCGCCTGGCATCAACTTGGATGTTGGCCCACCACCTCAAGATCAACAAGATAGAACTGTTCTTCCTCCTGGGGAAGGCCTTCCAACTCAAAGTCCTCTCCATCACGGTTGACAACTCCACAGTGTCATCCTCCCAGAGTGCAAAGAACCTTTGCGTGACCCTGGACAACACCCCTTTGTTCTCTGCAAACATCAAAGCAATGACCCACTCCTGTAGGTTCATGCTCTACAACATCCGTAGAGTACGACCCTCCCTCACACAGAAAGCGGCGCAGGTCCTATCTATGCACTTGTCCTCTCCCATCTAGACTACTGCAACTCGATCCTGCGCTCGAGGAATATGACATTTAGAAGATAGCTATCTCGTGTTCTGGTAGAGTAAGGAGATACATAAGACAAGAGGGGTGATGCTGGTATTATTGCATTGTTTATATAGTGGGTTTTCTCATTTGTTGTGCAATTCTTAAGAAAGTGGAGCAGGGAAGAGGAGAGAGATGGGTAGAAGAGTAAATAATACATTTAAAATATTTTGTGCAGCATAGGTGCTGTTCAAACAAGAAACAGACTTTACTGGGCAGTTTCCTGGACACAAATTAAGCCTACTACTGGATTTAACCTGTTTGGGCTCAAGGGGCAGTATTGAGTAGCCAGATAAAAGGTGCCCATTTCAAACGGCCTCGTACTCAATTCTTGCTCGTACAATATGCATATTATTATTACTATTGGATAGAAAACACTCTCTAGTTTCTAAAACCGTTTGAATTATATCTGTGAGTGAAACAGAACTCATTCTGCAGCAAACCTCCTGACAGGAAGTGGAAAGTCTGAAATTGAGGCTCTGTTCCAGGGGCTGCCTATTAAATCCCTTGTTATTTATTAGTTCAGATGCACTTCATACGTCTTCCACTAGATGTCGACAAGGAGTGAGAGAAGAAATGGACTGTGTAACTTGATCTGGACTCGAATTACAGCTCATGGAATGACGTGTCCTCCATTTCCTGTTTTCAGGAAGGCGCGAAGAGAGACATGGATTTGCCTTCTGTTTAGCTGTCGTTATAGGCGACTATTATCTCCGGCTTTGATTTTATTTGATACATGTGACCATATCATCGTAAAGTATGTTTTTTCAATATAGTTTAATCAGATTATTGAAAATTTTTCGGGAGTTTTGCCGTGTTCCGTTCTCTGACTTTGTTGACGATGGAGCGATTCGTGCCACTTGGCTAGTGCGCTTGCTAAATCGAGAGGGAAAGTGGCCGTTCTAAATCCAAACAACGGCTGTTCTGGACAAAGGACCCCTTGTCCAACATTCTGATGAAAGATCAGCAAAAGTAAGAAACATTTTATGATGCTATTTCATATATCTGTCGTGCATGTGAACTAGTCGTCGGCGTCCAAAGTTTGGGTACTCTAGCTATACCGAAGTGGATGTCGTAATGAAGTTATTTTTTAGAATTCTAACACTGCGATTTCATTAAGAACTAATGGATCTATCATTTCCTATACAACATGTATTTTTTGTTATGTTTATGAATAGTCATTTGGTCAGAATATGTGTGTCATAAAAAGTGTCAGAAAAAAATCTGGACGTTGTGGGACAAAATAGCTACGTTAGCAGAATGTATAAACACTGATTTCAGCTCTAAATATGCACATTTTCGAACAAAACATAAGTGTATGTATAACCTGATGTTATAGGACTGTCATCTGATGAAGAATATCAAGGTTAGTCAAAAATTATATGTCTTTTGCTTGTTTGTTACGATCGCTAACCTTTTGCTACTGGGAAATGACATGTCTTTCTGGCTATTGTGGTAAGCTAATATAACGCTATATTGTGTTTTCGCTGTAAAACACTTAATAAATCGGAAATATTGGCTGGAATCACAAGATGCCTGTCTTTCATTTGCTGAACACTATGTATTTTTCAGAAATGTTTTATGATGAGTAATTAGGTATTTGACGTTGGTGTCTGTAATTATTATGGCTGCTTTCGGTGCAATTTCTGATTGTAGCTGCAATGTAAACTATGATTTATACCTGAAATATGCACATTTTTCGAACAAAACATAGATTTATTGAATAACATGTTATAAGACTGTCATCTGATGAAGTTGTTTGTTGGTTAGTTTGGTTGGTTCTTGGTTAGTTAGGTTGGCTTTGTGCATGCTACCTGTGCTGTGAAAAATATCTGTGCTTTTTTGTATTTGGTGGTGAGCTAACATAAATATACGTGCTGTTTTCGGACATGTTGGCTGGATTCACAAGATGTGTACCTTTCATTTACTGTATTGGACTTGTTAATGTGTGAAAGTTAAATATTTAAAAAAATATATCTTTTGAATTTCGCGCCCTGCACTTGAAGTGGCCGTTGTCATAAGTGTACCGACGCCGGGGTGCAGCCATAAGAAGTTAAAAGCATTTTCAATTGAAATTCTCCATTGAGTTTGCTTTTTAGTCCAGAACTAGACTTAATCTGTGTCTGGGAAATCTCCTCAAAAAGACTAAGTACTCAGTACTATCCCTTTTCTGTCACAGTGTACGAAAGTCAGGATGGAGTGCTTCTTACGAAAGAAAGAATGGAGTGCCTTTTATGTGTGACAGTCAAATTGGTCCTACTGGGTCCCCGGAGGCCATTTTCTGCTAGTCTGTTCCAGTACCAAACTTTACACCCAAACTCTCCAACATTTCAACAAATATATGTCTGTTTCAAATAAATGCCGGGTTAAAATGAATTGTTTACGAGATTACCATTAATTACCATGATTTATTTTTTAAGAAATATATATTTTTAAATATATGAATACTAAGACAAAATAAATGACCCAGTGTGTAAATGATAACACATTAGTGCAGAAAATGAAGAAATGTATTAAAATACTGGAAGTGAATGTTGGAATTAAATAATTAACTATCTAAATGAGCAAAAGCTGAGTGCATTAACCTGTTTGGGCTGCAGGGGCAGTATTGAGTAGCCTGGATAAAATGTGCCCATTTCAAACGGCCTCGTACTCCATTCTTGCTCGTACCATATGCATATTATTATTACTATTGGATAGAAAACACTCTCTAGTTTCTAAAACCGTTTGAATTATATCTGTGAGTAAAACAGAACTCATTTTGCAGCAAACTTCCTGACAGGAAGTGGAAAATCTGAAATCGATGCTCTGTTCTAGGGCCTGCCTATAAATGTCCTTGATATATATCAGTATACATGCACTTCATACGTCTTCCACTAGATGTCGACAGGCAGTGAAAGAAGAAATGGAGTGTATAACTTGATCTGGGGTCGAATAAAAGCTCTTTGTATGACGTGTCACCAGTTAACTGTTTTCTGGAGAGCGTGTGAAGGGACCTGGTTTTGCCTTCTGTAAAGCTGTCGTTATAGAAGACTAATATCTCCGGCTTTGATTTTATTTGATACATGTGACAATATCATCGTAAAGTATGTTTTTCAAATATAGTTTTATTAGATTATTGAAAAATTTTCGGGACGTTAGGCGTGTTGCTTTGAATGCGTATGTTCAGGAAGGAGAGCTTCGCGCCACTTTGCTAGCTTTCCGTGCTAATTGACTGGAGAAGAGGACATTCTAAATCCAAACAACGATTGTTCTGGACAAAGGACCCCTTGTACAACATTCTGATGGAAGATCATCAAAAGTAGGACCCATTTTATGATGTTATTTCATATATCTGTCGTACATGTGTACTAGTAGTTTGTGGCCAGGTTTTGGGCACGCTCTCGCCATAACGTAAACTGCATATCGTAATGAAGTTATTTTTAGAATTTTAACACAGCGATTGCATTAAGAACTAGTGTATCTATCATTTCCTATACAACATGTATTTTTTAGTTATGTTTATGAATAGTTATTTGGTCAGAATATGTGAGTGTCAGAAAAATATCCAGACGTTGTGGGAAAAAGATGCTACGTTAGCACAATGTATAACCACTGATTTCAGCTCTAAATATGCACATTTTCGAACAAAACATAAGTGTATGTATAACCTGATGTTATAGGACTGTCATCTGATGAAGCTTATCAAGGTTAGTCAAAAATTATATATCTTTTGCTGGTTTGTTACGATCGCTAACTTTTGCTGCTGGGGAATGGCTTGTGTTTCTGGCAATTGTGGTAAGCTAATATAATGCTATATTGTGTTTTCGCTGTAAAACACTTAAGAAATCGGAAATATTGGCTGGAATCACAAGATGCCTGTCTTTCATTTGCTGTACACCATGTATTTTTCAGAAATGTTTTATGATGAGTATTTAGGTATTTGACGTTGGTGTCTGTAATTACTCTGGCTTCTTCGGTGCTATTTCTGACGGTAGCTGTGATGGTAGCTGCAATGTAAAACTGATTTATAGCTCAAATATGCACATTTTTCGAACAAAACATAGATTTATTGAATAACATGTTATAAGACTGTCATCTGATGAAGTTGTTTCTTGGTTAGTTTGGTTGGTTCTTGGTTAGTTAGGTTGGTTTTGTGCATGCTACCTGTGCTGTGAAAAAATGTCTGTTCTTTTTTGTATTTGGTGGTGAGCTAACATAAATATACGTGGTGTTTTCGCTGTAAAACATTTTCGTAACGGCATTCCTCCTCCTCTTCAACCGAAGAGGAGGAGTAGTGATTGAACCAAGGCGCAGCGTTGTGAAATGACATGATTTATTTAAGACACGACAAAACAAAGAAGACAGAAAACGAACTATAATTGAATTAACTAATAAAATAACAAAACGAATGTGTAGACAGACCTGAACTATACAAACTTACATAATACACGAAGAACGCACGAACAGGGAAAAATAGACTACACAAAAAGAACGATGTACAAACAAACCGAACAGTCCCGTATGGTGCGACAAACACAGACACAGGAGACAACCACCCACAACGAACACTGTGAAACAACCTACCTAAATATGACTCTCAATTAGAGGAACGCCAAACACCTGCCTCTAATTGAGAGCCATACCAGGCAACCCTTAAACCAACATAGAAACAGACAACATAGAATGCCCACCCAAACTCACGTCCTGACCAACTAACACATACAACAAACTAACAGAAATAGGTCAGGAACGTGACATAACCCCCCCCCCTAAGGTGCGAACTCCGGGCGCACCAGCACAAAGTATAGGGGAGGGTCTGGGTGGGCATCTGACCACGGTGGTGGCTCAGGCTCTGGGCGAGTTCCCCACCCCACCATAGTCAATCCCAGTTTACGTCTTTTTCCTTAGAATGACCACCCTCCTATTACACCCACTTAATTTACATGGTACCATCAAGATAAGGGGCAGCACCAGGATAAGGTAGCGCAGGACAGAGAGATAGCTCAAGACAGAGAGATAGCTCAAGACAGAGAGGTAGGTCAAGATAGAGAGGTAGTTCAGGATAGAGGGGCAACTCCGGACTGAAGGGCAGCTCCGGACAGAGAGACAGCTCTGGACTGAGGGGCAGTTCAGGATTAATGATCGCTCTGGGCTGAGAAGCAGCTCATGGCTGGCTGACGGCTCTGGACGCTCATGGCTGGCTGACGGCTCTGGACGCTCATGGCTGGCTGACGGCTCTGGACGCTCATGGCTGGCTGACGGCTCTGGACGCTCATGGCTGGCTGACGGCTCTGGACGCTCATGGCTGGCTGACGGCTCTGGACGCTCATGGCTGGCTGACGGCTCTGGACGCTCATGGCTGGCTGACGGCTCTGGACGCTCATGGCTGGCTGACGGCTCTGGACGCTCATGACAGACGGGCGGCTCTGGACGCTCATGACAGACAGGCGGCTCTGGACGCTCATGACAGACGGGCAGCGCTGGGCAGGCAGACAGTTCAGACCACGCTGGGCAGGCAGGCAGTTCAGACAGCGCTGGGAAGGCAGACAGTTCGGGCAGCGCTGAGCAGGCAAGCAGCGCAGGCGGCGTTGGGCAGACGGCCGACTCTGACCTGCTGAGGCGCACAGTAGGCCTGGTGCGTGGTGCCGGAACTGGAGGCACTGGACTGGAGGCATGCACCACAGGGAGAGTGCGTGGAGGAGGAACAGCGCTCTGGAAACGCACTGGAAGCCTGGTGCGTGGTGTCGGCACTGATGGTACTGGGCTGGGGTGGGAAGGTGGCGCCGGATCTACCGGACCGTGAAGGAGGACACGTGCTCTTGAGCACCGAGCCTCCCCAACCCTACCAGGTTGAATGGTCCCCGTAGCCCTGCCAGTGCGGTGAGGTGGAATAGCCCGCACTGGGCTATGCAGGCGAACCGGGGACACCACCTGTAAGGCTGGTGCCATGTACGCCGGCCTGAGGAGACGTACTGGAGGCCAGATATGTTGGGCCGGCTTCATGGCACCCGGCTCGATGCCCAACCTAGCCCTACCAGTGCGGCGAGGTGGAATAGCCCGCACTGGGCTAAGCACGCGTACTGGGGACACCGTGCGCTTTACCGCATAACACGGTGTCTGACCAGTACGACGCCCTCTCACTCCACGGTAAGCCCGGGGAGTTGGCTCAGGTATCCAACCCGGCTTCGCCACACTCCCCTTTAGCCTCCCCCCAAGAAATTTTTGGGTGAGCCTCTCGGGCTTCCGTGCTAGCCGCGTACCCTCATACCTTCGGTTCCTCTCTCTGGTTGCCTCTGCTCTCCTCGCTGCCTCCAGCTGTTCCCATGGGAGGCGATCCTTTCCAGCCAGGATCTCCTCCCACGTGTAGCAACCCTTGCCGTTCAAGACGTCTTCCCATGTCCATTCCTCTGTCTGTCTCTGCTGCTGTCGCTGCCCTTCTCCACTCCGCTTGGTCCTCTTGTGCTGGGTGTTTCTGTTACGGCTGTCCTCGCTGACAGAAGGTGTGGACCAAAACGCAGAGTGGTTAGTGTTCATTCTTTTAATGAAAGTCAACAAAACAATACAAAATACAAAAACAACCAACGTGACAAAACCGAAACCGTCCTGTGTGGCAACAAAACCTCCACAGGAACAAACACCCACAAAACACAAGTGAAACCCAGGCTGCCTTAGTATGATTCTCAATCAGGGACAACGATAGACACCTGTCTCTGATTGAGAATCATACCAGGCCGAACGCCAAAATCCCAACATAGAAATAGAAAACATAGGCTGCCCACCCAAAACTCACGCCCTGACCAAACAAAACAAATACATAACAAATGAAAACAGGTCAGGAACGTGACAATTTTAAAAATCGGACATGTTGGCTGGATTCACAAGATATTTATCTTTCAAATGCTGTATTGGACTTGTTAATGTGTGAAAGTTAAATATTCAAAAAAATATATTTTGAATTTCGCGCCCTGCACTTGAGCTGGCTGTTGTCATAAGTGTACCGACCTCGGGCTTGCAGCCAGAAGAAGTTAATAAACACCTGTTGTGTTCAGTGATTTAAGCAAATAAACACCGGAGCTATTAATTTAAATTTTATTGTATGCCATTTAGCAGACTCACTATCCTGGCATTGTAAGTACCCTGTTCTATCAACTAAGCTACAGAGGACTTAATAAACATAACAGAATACAATAATGATAATTCATTGCATTAGATATTGCTACCAAATACTTCTATACTTCTATCCAGCGCATGGCATCCTTGTGAGCCTAAAGTACAGTAAGCTGTACTCAATATGTTATCAGGGGAGCCGGTGTTGAAATGCAAACAGTCTCTGACCTAACACCTGAATTATGTAACATTGTGTTACTAATGTAGAGGGGGAAAAGCCAAAGCAGAGATTGAACCAGCAACCTTGTGGTTAGAGGGCGTGAAGGCCTCTTTGGAGAAGCTGTAGCACTCACATACAGGGAGGTTATTTAATGGTGGTAAACCCACAAAACGGTACCTGTGGTTTAACAATTTACAGAAGGGATTGGTCTTAAGCGACAGAGGAAAGGAGGATGAGGAGGAAGATGGATGGTAGGGGTAATGCCGACAGTCAGCCAAAACTTGTTAGTGGCTGGCTGTTGCCCAGTATTATTTTTGTTCAAGCTATTAGCAACAGGAATGGAGGATAAGGAGGAGAGGGGTGGAGGGAAGAACTGTTGGATGACAGACGCACAAAAAGCTGTCTCCCTGTGGATGGTAGAGTATATGTCTGTCAGGAAGTCATCGCGTGCCACTGTCACTGCTCGGCATAGTGTAACTGAGGCAATGTACCCCATAAAATATTCACTAAAGTTGTCTTTGTTAAAAGTAAAATTAAAAGGGGATGGGAAAAAAACTATGAAAAAAAAAACAGCAGCCTACAGTGAGGAGGTGAGGGCACTGGCGGAATGGTGTCAGGAAAAATAACGGCTCCCTCAACGTCAACAGAACACGTCGACGGGGCCACAGTGGAGAAGGAGAAAAGCCTCAAGTTCCTCGGCTTACACATCACTGACAATCTGAAATGTGCAACAGCAACTGCAACGTCCACAACCGCAGGGCTCTCCAGAAAAGCTGTCACAGAAAGGCCAAGAAGATCAACAAGGATCTCAGCCACCCGAGCCACGGCCTGTTCACACCGCTACCATCCAGAAGGTGAGGTCAGTACAGGTGCTTCGAAGCTGTGACCGAAAGACTGAAAAACAGCTTCTATCTCAAGGCCATCAGACTGTTAAACGGTCACCACTACCCGGCCTCCACCCAGTACCCTGACCTGAACTTAGTAACTGTCACTAGCCAGCTACCACCTGGTTACTCTACCATGCCCCTTAGAGGCTGCTGCCCTATGTACATAATCATGGAACACTGGTCACTGGGATGGGTGTCGCTAAACTGGGACGGTTGTTGCTAACGTGCGCTAATGTGACTAGAATGATGTTGTATACAACAGCCAACTTTCCAAGTCAAAGACATGTCTTATAGGGGCAGAAAGCTTAAATTCTTGTTAATCTATCTGCAGTGTCCAAATAACAGTAGCTATTTCAGTGAACAAACACCATGCTATTATTTGAGGAGAGTGCACAACAACAAAATACTTTTATCAGGGCAACTGGTCTGATACATTCACATCTGAAGGTAAATAATGTACTTACATTCAGTAATCTTGCTAAGATTTGTCATCCTGAGGGTCCCAGAGATAAAATGTTGCATGGTTTTGTTTGATTTTTATATAGGAACTGGGGTCTACAGTTTGACCACACTGCTGTCTATGGCTCCACATCCACCCTGCCCGGCCATCTGTGTGAAAGGTAGTGTATAAGCTAATGATCGATCATGTATGACATTCCTGGGAGTGTGTAAACATTTTATTACCATAGCATTTTTGTATTTTCTCTATGGTTATGTACTTGAAAATGTATAAATTGACCAATTTGGTAATGTTATTCTTCACTGGATCAGTCTAAAACTTTGCACACACACACACACACTCCAGCCATCTGGTGGCCAAAATCTAAATTACACCTAGACTCCTATCTGAAAGTATGGCCTTTCTCCTGCATTTCAAAATAGACGCATTATTTTTGGTTTGTATTATCTTTTACCAGATCTCATGTTTTATATTCTCCTACAAACTTCTAAACTTCTATTTCCACAAACTTCAAAGTGTTTTCTTTCAAATGGCATCAAGAAAATGCATATCCTTGCTTCAGGTCCTGAGCTACAGGCAGTTAGATTTGGGTATGTAATTTTAGGCAAAAATGGGTACAATCCTTAAGAGGTTTTAATTGTGTTTACATATTGTTTTAACCACTTCATATGTATATACTGTATTACTGTCAGGGCCTACCTTATACATCCCATCACATATACAGTACCTGTCAATTGTTTTGCGACTGCACTTGAAGAAACCTCTGATTCATGTCTTAAAGTAATGATGGACTGTTGTTTCTCTTTGTTTATTTGATCTGTTCTTGCAATAATGTGGACTTTGTCTTTTACCAAATTGGGCTATCTTCTGTATACCACCTCTACCTTGTCACAACACAAATGATTGTCTCAAACACATTAAGACGGAAAGAAATTTCGCAAATTAACTTTCAACAAGGCACACCTGTTAATTGAAATGCCTTCCAAGTGACTACCTCATGAAACTGGTTGAGAGAATGACAAGAGTGTGCAAAGCTGTCAAGGCAAAGGGTGGCAACTTTGAAGAATCTAAAATCAAAAATAAATTTGTTTAGCACTTTTTTGGTTGCTACATGATTCCATATGTGTTATTTCATAGTTTTGATGGCTTCACTATTATTCTACAATGTAGAAAATAGTAAAAATAAAGAAAAATCCTTGAATGAGTAGGTGTGTCCAAACTTTTGACTGGTACTGTATATATATATATATATACACACTATATACACAAATGTATGTGGACACGCCATCAAATGAGTGGATTCTGCTATTTCAGCCACACCTGTTGCTGACAGGTGTATAAAATCGAGCAGCCAGCTATGTAATCTCCATTGACAAACATTGTCAGTAGAATGGGCTTACTAAAGAGCTCAGTGACTTTCAACTTGGTACCTTCATAGGATGCCACCTTTCCAAAAAGTCAGTTAGTAAAATTTCTGCCCTGCTAATGCTGCCTCGGTCAACTGTAAGTGCTGTTATTGTGAAATGTAAATGTCTAGGGTCAACAGCAGCTCAGCCGCGAAGTGGTAGGCCACACAAGCTCACAGAATGGAACCGGCGAGTGCTGAAGCACGTAGAGTGTAAAAATCATCTGTCCTGGGTTGGAACACTAACTACCGAGTTCCAAACTGCCTCTGAAAGCAACGTCAGCACAAGAACTTCATAAAATGGGTTCCATGGCCGAGCAGCCACACACAAGCCAAAGATCATGATGCACAATGCTAAGCGTCGGCTGGAGTGCTGTAAAGCTCGCCGCCATTGGACTCTGTAGTGATGAATCTCGCTTCACCATCTGGCAGTCCGACTAAATAATCAGGGTTTGGCGGATGCCAGGAGAATGCTACCTGCCCCAATACATAGTGCCAACTGTAAAGATTGGTGTGAGGATGAATAATGTTATGGGGCTGTTATTCATGGTTCAGGCCCCTTAGTTCCAGTGAAGGGAAATCTTAACACTCCTGCATACAATGACAAAGGGGGGACAAACTCCCTATTAATGCCCATGATTTTGGAATGAGATGTTCGATGAGCAGGTGTCCAAATACTTTTGGTAATGTATTGTATATAAACAGTGCATTTGGAAAGTATTCAGACACTTTGGAAAAACACATTTTGTTACGTTACGGCATTATTCAAAAATTTATTAAATCAGTTTTGCAGAGTTATTACAAATATAAACTGAAATATCACATAAGCATTCAGGATCCTTTACTCAGTACTTTTCTGAAGCACAGCTGGCAGCGATTACAGCCTTGAGTCTTCTTTGGGTATGATGCTACAAGCTTGGCACAGCTGTATTTGGGGAGTTATTCCCATTCTTCTCTGCAGATCCTCTAAAGCTCTGTCAGGTTGGATGGGAAGCGTCGCTGAACAGCTATTTTCAGGTCTCTCAGAGATGTTCGATTGGGTTCAATTCCGGGCTCTGGCTGGGCCACTCAAGGACAATCAGAGACTTGTCCCGAAGGTTTTCATCAAGGTTCTCTCTGTGCTCTGATTCGTTCATCTTTCCCTTTATCCAGACTAGTCTCCCATCCCCACAGCATGATGCTGCCACCACCATGTTTCACCGTAGGGATGGGGCAAGGTTTACTCCAGATGTGACGCTTGGCATTCAGGCCAAAGAGTTCAATCTTGGTTTCATCAGATCAGAGAATCTTGGTTCATGGTCTGAGAGTTTTAGGTGCCAAGCGGTTGGTCACGTACATTTTAATGAGTAGTAGCTTCCGCCTGGCCACTCTACCATAAAGGACTGATTGGTGGAATACTCCAGAGATGGTTGTCCTTCTGGAAGGTAATCCCATCTCCACAGAGGAACTCTGGAGCTCTGTCAGAGTGACCATCGGGTTCTTGGTCCCCTCCCTGACCAAAGCCCTTCTCCCCCGATTGCTCAGTTTGGCCGGTCGGCCAGCTCTAGGCAGAGTCTTGATGGTTACAAACTTCTTCCATTTAAGAATGATGGAGGCCAATATGCTCTTGGGGACCTTCAATGCTGCAAAAAATGTTGGTACCCTTCCCAAGATCTGTGCTTCGAAACAATCCTGTCTCGAAGCTCTACGGATAATTGCTTCGACCTCATGCCTGTGGCACTTTATATAGACAGGTGTGTGCCTTTCCAAATCATGTCCAATTAATATAGTGTATCACAGGTGGACTCAAATCAAGTTGTAGAAACATTTCAAGCACGAACAATGGAAACAGGATGTTTCTGAGATCAATTTTGAGTCTCATACCAAAGGGTCTGAATACTTATGTAAATTAGGTATTTCTGTTTTTTTTTTTTTTTTTTTTTTGTGTTTTCGCTTGGGGCAGTATGTGTAGATTTATAAGGAAAATTGTATATTTAATCCATTTTAGAACAAGGCTGTAACGTAACAAAATGTGGAAAAATGGGGGTCTGAATATTTTCCAAATGCACTGCACATGATCCCGAAATCTCCCTTGTGACTTACGCGACAGGTCGTGACCTTTTGAAATGTCTGTTTGTAAATAGAAACCCCTCGAGAGGCTGGGAGCATTTTGGCAAAGATCAGCATTGGGCCAGATTACACTTCACTTGCAGGCCACATGTCCTCCTAACCACAAACACTGAATGCGCCTTTACTGAAGCACACATACTGAAATGCACTCAATGAAATTAACTCAAATGAAAACGTAGATCTGCCTTCCTTACCATACCAACTTTGTCCCTGAAAATATGGCTCCTGTTCTGCCATTACACAATAGAATCATTTCAGTCCTTTCTGTCTTCTTGCTTAGCTTACTGTCTAGAAGTCTGCATGCAGCAGGTCTGCTTGTCACAAAGGAAGAAATCTCCAGTGATGCCCCTCCACACCCCTCCACCCCCCCCCCCCCTACCCTTTCCTTCCCATCCCCGGTGTGCCTGCTTCAGACAGGGCTACACCTGGGACCCCCTTGCCTCTGTGTCATTTCTGTCATTGGATCAACGGCTCTTTCCTGGGAATCCCTGGCTCTCATTATTTCCCAATGTGTTAACCTTGAGCCAGATGAAAGGGAGAGGAAACGGGGGAAAAGCTGAAAGGAAGAAATTAAAATGAAAATAGATCAAGCTCCCAGACAACAAAAATAGAAGATGAGATCTAAATGTTCCTTATGTAATCGGTCCTCTGTTGCGTGAGTCTTCCGAGGGCGACACTCCATGGCAAGACGGCATTGTTTTTAGACATTTCTATGGGGTTTCTGAGGCGTCTCACGGTTGTATACCGCAAGCAGCTTTCTCGCCAATCAACGTAACAGCTATACCTACACAATTGACTTCATCAATCGAAAATTACATGGCATTTCTGGTGCGGTTCTTTCACTTACTCGCAAGACGAGAAGACTGCAAAGGTCAATACTGAAGTACTGGTGCACCTAGCCTTGCTCACTAACAGAGTGAGGCAGGGGGATGGAAATGTTTGTGGAAGTAAAAGGCTAATAACATAAAAGTAAAGGTCATAGATGAAGCGGCATGAACCAAGGCGTTCTTATGGAACACACTGATAGAGTGTGATGTGGGTGTACACTCTGATCTCCCCCCACAATTATACCCATAAATATTTACATTTTGAGCAGGGTGCAAACGTCTCGATTCAGGAGCTTTCCCTTAAATCTTGAGCTCAACAGAATTCCAAGGAAAATACATCCCTGGCTCTCACGAGCTTGGCTATACCTGATCCAGCAAATGTCAGTCGGATAAAAATCGAGTTTGACAGACAGACCTGGGAGTTTTGTAATCTGCTCCCTCACCAGCGAGCCAAATCCGAACACTCTCGAATGGTAGCAAAGAGAGGGAAACGTTATTTTGGCTTACACTACATTTTGGTCCGACTACTTCAAGCCAAAATAGCAATGGCCTTGACAGTGGTCCTGTGTTCTTGGATAGCTTGTTGATATGGTTTTATTTGTCATACACTGGGGTAGTCATGGAGACCACACAAAACACATTTCCTGTTCTACACAAAGGATTCAGGGTTATTCACCTAGCCTCCTGTCTGTCTGTCTGTCTGTCTGTCTGTCTGTCTGTCTGTCTGTCTGTCTGTCTGTCTGTCTGTCTGTCTGTGTCTGTCTGCCTGCCTGCCTTTTGATGCTGTTGTGATCTGATTTGATTTGAGCTTAAATGTAAATACAAAACTTTGTCAACTCAGCTTCTCCTTTGACACAAGTCTATCAACTGGAAGTGTCAAGTTATTGTTTTCTCCTTTAGCCAAGACATACTTCATACAAAACAGCATCAAATAAACACACATAAAAAGCAAAACTAATTTGCTGGTAGATAGGTACTAAACAAATTGAGGTAATAGCTTAAGGGGCATTTTATTTTCAATTTAAGCAAGTATGCAGAATGTGTAATGAAAAAAAGTGTACAAATATTCAACAAACACGTTTATGGTCAACTATCATATCAATGTGGTTCCTGAGATGAGGAACAAGTATCCAGGCATTGTGAGATCTGATCATCTTTGCAGTGTGACTGCAATAACTACGACCTGGAACGCTCCCATTATATGACTCTGATGCTACCTACTTGTCTCATTCCTGCCCATTCAGTGACCCCCTGACCCTTACCCATGATGCAAAGCAGGAGGATTACAGAACATTTGGGCTCTAAAACCCTCTTATATCAGCCATGTTAATGCCCTGTTTTCACAGCATAGTCACCCGGGTGATTAAGCTAAGTATGCGGTGCTGTGTGAGACGCGTTGTAATGCTCGTCTTCCTCCTCTTGAGGAAGGAGAAGTAGGAAGGATCGGAGGACCAATGCGCAGCGTGGTAAGTTTCCATATTTTAATAAAGCAAATAGAACACTAAACAAAAACAACAAGTGAACGAACGAAAACGAAACAGTCCCGTATGGTAACAACACAGACACAGGAACAATCACCCACAACCCACAATGACAAACAGGCTACCTAAATATGGTTCCCAATCAGAGACAACGACTGACACCTGCCTTTGATTGAGAACCATATTAGGCCAAACACATAGAAACAAACAAACTAGACAAACAACATAGAATGCCCATCCACATCACATCCTGACCAAACAAAACATAGAAACATACAAAGCAAACTATGGTCAGGGCGTGACAGTACCCCCACCCCCCCCAAAGGTGCGGACTCCGGCCGCAAATCTGAACCTATGGGTAGGGTCTGATTGGGCATCTGTCCGCGGTGGCGGTTCTGGCACGGGACGTGGACCCCACTCCACCATAGTCTTAGCCCGCTTAAGAACCAGTGTATCTTTCATTTGCCATACAGCAAGTATTTTTTAGTAAAGTTTATGATGAGTTCTTTGGTCAGATTAGGTGAGTGTCCAAAATAGCTCCTGACATTCTGGGGAAATGTTGCTACATTTTCACAATGTATAACCACGGTTTGCAGCTCTGATGAAGTTGTTCAAGGTTAGTGATTAATTTTATATATTTAGCTGGTTTTTGCGAATGCTGTCTGTGCGGTGAATAAATGCTGTCACGAATTCCGCCGAAGTCGGCCCTTCTCCTTGTTCGGGTGGTGTTCGGCGGTCGACGTCACCGGCTTTCTATTCACCACCGATCCATTTTTCAGTTTCGTTTTGTTTTGTCTGTATTACACACACCTGGTTTCAATTCCCCTATCATGTTCCCTATTTAACCCTCTGGCATTCATTTCTGTTCTGTCCGTGATTGTTTGTTTCGTTAGTGGTTGTTGTTAGTGCTTGTGTGTTTGTTATATTCCCATTGAGGAATTTTTGCTTATATTTTGAGTAAACGCCATTGTTTTGCTCAACACCTGTGTCCTGCGCTTGACTCCGCTACATCTCTGCACACAACCCTGACAAATGCGTTTGTGTGTTTGGCTATTGTGGCAAGCTAATATAATGCTATATTGTGATTTCGCTGTAAAACACTTAAACATCTTGTGAATCCAGCCAATATTTCCGATTTTTTATCTTTCATTTGCTGTACACCATGTATTTTTCATAAATGTTTTATGATGAGTATTTAGGTATTTCACGTTGCTCTCTGTAATTATTCTGGCTGCTTTGGTGATATTTTTGATGGTAGCTGCAATGTAAAACTATGACTTATACCTCAAATGTGCACATTTTCGAACAAAACATACATTTATTGTATAACATGTTATAAGACTGTCATCTGATGAAGTTGTTTCTTGGTTAGTGACTAATTATATCTCTATTTGGTCGGTTTTGTGATAGCTACCTATGCGGTAGAAACATGGTGAAAATATGCGGTTGAGTCTTTGGCTATTGTGGTTAGCTAATAGAAATACATATTGTATTTTTTAAATTAAAAAAATCGGAAATGAAGGCTGGATTCACAAGATGTTTTTTCTTTCATTTGCTGTATTGGACTTGTGATTTCATGAAAATTATATTATATGATATCCCTGTCCCGTTAGGCTAGGCTATGCTAGTCAGCTTTTTTGATGAGGATGCTCCCGGATCCGGAATGGATATTAAGTAAAGGTTAAGTGGCGTCTTTGGAGCGGCTACCCTCGCCACCGACCTTGGACTGGGGACCCTAATAAAGGGCGCCTCTGGACTGAGGGGCGCCTCTGGACTGAGGGGCAGCTCCGGACTGAGGGGCAGCTCCGGACTGAGGGGCAGCTCCGGACTGAGGGGCAGCTCCGGACTGAGGGGCAGCTCCGGACTGAGTGGCAGCTCCGGACTGAGGGGCGGATCCGGACTGGAGGGCGGATCCGGACCGGACGGAGACTCTGGCGGATCCGGACCGGAGGGAGACTCTGGCGGATCCGGACCGGAGGGAGACTCTGGCACCCGTCAGTCAGGCTCCTGACTGACGAGCGGCTCGGGCGGCTCAGGACAGACGGGCGGCTCGGGCGGCTCAGGACAGACGGGCGGCTCGGGCGGCTCAGGACAGACGGGCGGCTCGGGCGGTGCTGGACAGGAGGGCGGGTCAGGTGGCGCTGGACAGGAGGGCGGCTCAGGTGGCGCTGGACAGGAGGGCGGCTCAGGACAGACGGGCGGCTCAGGCGGCTCAGGACAGACGGGCGGCTCAGGCGGCTCTGGACAGGCGGGTGGCTCAGGCGGCGCTGGACAGGAGGGCGGCTCAGGCGGCGCTGGACAGGAGGGCGGCTCAGGCGGCGCTGGACAGGAGGGCGGCTCAGGCGGTGATGGACAGGAGGGCGGCTCAGGCGGCGCTGGACAGGCGGGAGCACCTGTAGGGAGGAGACGGAGAGACAGCCTGGTGCGTGGGGCTGCAACAGGACCCACCAGGCTGGGGAGACCTACAGGAGGTCTGGTGCTTGGAGAAGGCACCGGAAGGACCGGGCTGTGGGGGAGCACTGGAGCTCTGGTGCGCAGCCTTGGCACCATTCCCCCAGGCTGGATGACTACTCTAGCCCGGACCCTCCAGAGTGCAGGCACAGGTTGAACCGGGCTGTGGGTGAGCACTGGAGATCTAGTGCATACTACGCGCACCTCTCCCTTAGGCTCAAATCCCACATTCGCCCGGCATGAGCGGAGCGCAGGCATAGGACGCACTGCACCCGCCCCGGAGACACAGCACGCAAAGCCGGCGCAGGATACCCTGGACCGAGACGGCGTACCGGAGACCAGACACGCTGAGCAGGCACAATACGCCCTGGCTGGATGCCCACACTCGCATGACACTTACGGGGGGCTGCCCTATAGTGCACCGGGCTATGGGCGCGTACTGGCGACACCGTGCTCTTAACCGCATAACACGGTGCCTGAACAGTAACGTGCTGCTTATAATAAGCAGGTCTCCAACCTGACTCTGCCACACACCCAAAAATGTGGGGGCTGCCTCTTGTTCCTGTCGCGCTGCCATGCTGCCTCCTCATATCGCCGCCGCTCAGCTTTCGCTGCCTCCAGCTTTGCCTTGGGGCGGCGATATTCCCCAGCCTGTGCCCAGGGTCCTTTACCGTCCAAAATCTCCTCCCATGTCCAGGACAAACAACATAGAATGCCCATCCACATCACACCCTGACCAAACAAAACGTAGAAATATACAAAGCAAACTATGGTCAGGGCGTGACATGCGTCTTGAATATTCAATCAGACGCTCGTGGAAATTGGCTTTGTCGGCGCATGTTGCCTCGCTGGGGTGTCACGATGGTGGCAGTGATTACATCTTTACATTATGAAGCACCATTATTAGACGTCCTTTACATGTACAAATAAGCTTCCAAAGTGCCACTGGAAAATTGGAAGGGGGGCTAGGCTACCGCTGAAGGGGTGGTAGGGAGCGAAGGTAAGATAGTTGTTATTTGTTGGGGTTTATTTTGAATGCTGACAGAGCATCATGATGTTCTGTGTGTGTGTGTGTGTGTGTGTGTGTGTGTGTGTGTGTGTGTGTGTGTGTGTGTGTGTGTGTGTGTGTGTGTGTGTGTGTGTGTGTGTGTCCACCTCCATCAGGTTCAAGGACCACACAAAATGCCCCATCTTTCACCTGTCCTCTTCCCCCCTCTTGCCCTTTGACCTCACCCTAGCCCCATTACCTTGGTAACCTTTCGACCCCAATCTCATCCAATCTACACAGTTAAATAGCAATGACAAGAGGAGGCAGAGGATGAGAGGCGCAAGAAAACAGATTGAGGCCGACAGACTCTTCACATTTCCTGACACATTTAACCCCAAAAACGTAAATCCTCCACTCCTATCCCCAGCCCACCCCCTTACCCATAAAGGACACGACACAATACAATACAGGGTTTGAGCCGGTGGGTCACTGTTCATTACTTCGATAATACAAACCACATATCACCCACCTCTGGTTGGGGCCTGTCATTTCAAATGATAGAACTTGAAAGTACTCTAACCAGGCATGAAAAAACATGCCATGATTTGATGGGATGTGAGGAACGGTTCTGACAGGGGAGCTCAGACTACAGACTCCATTTTCCCTTGACATCCAGACCATAAAACGGTTTCCATAGACTCTATCCATATACAACCGCGAATGTATACTACACTGCTATGATACTGCAACCCTATACCGTATATGCTATTCAAGTATATTCCCTGTGGGATCAATACTACTTCCCTGGAACACTGCAGAACAATGCCCATACCAAGCAAACACTACTACCATAATATAGCAATGGTATACTGTAACAGTAATAGTAAGTATATGAATATCGCAAGCCAACACAACTATGCACGCCAAAGACAGGGCAGCCGTTTAAAGAAAGCCTATATACTATGCCCCTGCACTAGTCCAGTATCAAAATCCCAGGCAACACATTAGGTATTAAATCCTAGAAATTGTGTGAACTCGCACACAGCCCCCATGCAATTGAAAGACATTTATTTGAGGGAGAACAGAAAGAGAGTTAAAAAAAACAGTACCTCAGGCCCATGAAGACAAAGAGATTAAATGACCTGTTAATGTGACTTTAAATTAGTGTCTCTTCCACAAGTAGCCTGCTGCCTCCTGGTGGCTGGTGGAAAAGTAGTCGACATCTGCCCAAGAATGAGGGTTTTTCTTTCCCCAGCAGTCGTGCAGCTATTATTTGCATGGCAAACATAGACTGACACTAAACAGTCCTATTGGTTTGATGATATGTCATGACATTATATCTCACAAACTTAGTCAAATATAAGACTTTGCTCTGACAATGACCTCTAGTGAAAATCTAACTGGCATTGTGAACTATCTTGTTTCTGGTTAACCCCCTAGAGTCGATTGAAGCACCGGTGAGTCAATCTAAGTAACACAATTAAAAATCCCCCATCAAAATCCATCGGTTAAAGCTAGAGATATATTTTTGTTGCGTTGGATGCGTCTCAATCCACTACATCCGCTGATGTCCCGTTTCCGTATCTGCGGTGAAAGGTCGCAGAGCTAGAGCGCTGTTTATCAGACCATGAGACATCCCGATAATCTAGTCTTCTTACAAAAATGTCTGTAGGGTCCGAATGGTTTGACCTAACACTCTTTGAAAAGGGGAGACTCTCACAAACACAATGGTGTCAGGGGACTCGTCTTTAGTCGGTACCGTCGATGTGCCAGCTTCTGTTTGTAGCCTCCGAAGCATTTGAGCTACAAACTAATGTTTGTAGCTTTCCACTGTGGAAAGGGGAGATTCTCTTGGACCCGATAGTGTTCTTCGTTTTGATCTTTGACACCCGCAAGTGTCGCGGGAAATCTTCTTAAGGTAACTGGTACCGGGTTAAGTATGTGTAAATATATACAATGGGGCAAAAAAGTATTTAGTCAGCCACCAATTGTGCAAGTTCTCCCACTTAAAAAGATGAGAGAGGCCTGTAATTTTCATTATAGGTACACTTCAACTATGACAGACAAAATGAGAAAAAAAATCCAGAAAATCACATTGTAGAATTTTTTATGAATTTATTTGCAAATTATGGTGGAAAATAAGTATTTGGTCAATAACAAAAGTTTCTCAATACTTTGTTATATACCCTTTGTTGGCAATGACAGAGGTCAAACGTTTTCTGTAAGTCTTCACAAGGTTTTCACACACTGTTGCTGGTATTTTGGCCCATTCCTCCATGCAGATCTCCTCTAGAGCAGTGATGTTTTGTGGCTGTTGCTGGGCAACACGGACTTTCAATTCCCTCCAAAGATTTTCTATGGGGTTGAGATCTGGAGACTGGCTAAGCCACTCCAGGACCTTGAAATGCTTCTTACGAAGCCACTGCTTCGTTGTCCGGGCGGTGTGTTTGGGATCATTGTCATGCTGAACGACCCAGCCACGTTTCATCTTCAATGCCCTTGCTGATGGAAGGAGGTTTTCACTCAAAATCTCACAATACATGGCCCCATTCATTCTTTCCTTTACACGGATCAGTCGTCCTGGTCCCTTTGCAGAAAAACAGCCCCAAAGCATGATGTTTCCACCCCCATGCTTCACAGTAGGTATGGTGTTCTTTGGATGCAACTCAGCATTCTTTGTCCTCCAAACACGACGAGTTGAGTTTTTACCAAAAAGTTCTATTTTGGTTTCATCTGACCATATGACATTCTCCCAATCTTCTTCTGGATCATCCAAATGCTCTCTAGCAAACTTCAGACGGGCCTGGACATGTACTGGCTTAAGCAGGGGGACACGTCTGGCACTGCAGGATTTGAATCCCTGGCGGCGTAGTGTGTTACTGATGGTAGGCTTTGTTACTTTGGTCCCAGCTCTCTGCAGGTCATTCACTAGGTCCCCCCGTGTGGTTCTGGGATTTTTGCTCATCGTTCTTGTGATCATTTTGACCCCACGGGGTGAGATCTTGCGTGGAGCCCCAGATCGAGGGAGATTATCAGTGGTCTTGTATGTCTTCCATTTCCTAATAATTGCTCCCACAGTTGATTTCTTCAAACCAAGCTGCTTACCTATTGCAGATTCAGTCTTCCCAGCCTGGTGCAGGTCTACAATTTTGTTTCTGGTGTCCTTTGACAGCTCTTTGGTCTTGGCCATAGTGGAGTTTGGAGTGTGACTGTTTGAGGTTGTGGACAGGTGTCTTTTATACTGATAACAAGTTCAAACAGGAGCCATTAATACAGGTAACGAGTGGAGGACAGAGGAGCCTCTTAAAGAAGAAGTTACAGGTCTGTGAGAGCCAGAAATCTTGCTTGTTTGTAGGTGACCAAATACTTATTTTCCACCATAATTTGCAAATAAATTCATTAAAAATCCTACAATGTGATTTTCTGGATTTTTTTTCTCATTTTGTCTGTCATAGTTGAAGTGTACCTATGATGAAAATTACAGGCCTCTCTCATCTTTTTAAGTGGGAGAACTTGCACAATTGGTGGCTGACTAAATACTTTTTTGCCCCACTGTATATACACTACTGGTCAAAAGTTTTTCTTCATTTTTACTGTTTTCTACATTGTATAATAATAGTGAAGACGTCAAAACTATGAAATAACACATATGGAAACATGTGGTAACCAAAAAACTGTTAAACAAATCAAAATATATTTGATGTTTTAGATTCTTCCAACAGCCACCCTTTGCCTTGAAGACAGCTTTGCACAATCTTGGCATTCTCTCAACCTGCTTCATGAGGTAGTCTGTATTTTTTGCCATTTATGAATGTGTTGTTAAAAGCTAGGCTGAGTGTGACCTTGAGGGACGAGGGGGCGATGCCAAGCCATGGAGTGTGTGGCGTTGGGTCGAGGGATCGACAGTGGTATGAGAGAGAGCTGACACATCACATTGAAACTAGGACGTGCCGTGCCGTTGCTATAACGTTAGGTGTTCACAGGTGCAGGTTGCGGCTATGTTTCCTTGGACGTTAAAAACGACATGATGGGATGGGAATGTAGCTAATAAGCTACACGCTTGCGTTCAGCATGTCTCCAATACAAACGTCTATCTACTGACTTTTTACTCATTAAGGATTGGTGAGAACGAGCACAACGGGTGCAACAGTGTTCATTACGGGGAGTCCTTGCAATTAAGGTGCTTATTTTTTCCTTAGTCCATGATACCACTGATTGTCTACCTTATAACAGAACAGTGATTCCCTGTATATAATTCTGTGGCATTGTCCTGTTAGCCAGTGATCCCATAACAGTGAGTGGCATTACCGTAGCTTGCTACAGGAAATGAGGCGAGAAGAGGGATGGCTTTTTCCTTACCTCTCTCTCACCTAAAATGGGCACCTGAACCATCAAAAGAAGGGCTAGCATGGCATGTTTTCTTCTTTGTGTTGTTCATGTTTGATTTCTTATGGAGGCAACCAAGAGGTTTCCAATAGCAGATAAATGTGTATTTTAAAATGATATGTAGCTTTTTGATGAGGTACTGAGACCTTATGTACATGAGCGTGTATGATATGCACATCAGTGTTGTTCGTGTTCATTGAATTTTATTTAGATAGTTTTGCATATCCTGTTTGGGCTGCAAGCCCGAAATCGGAACGACAATGACAACAGCTGCAGGGCGCGAAATTCAAAATCTATTTTTTAAAAATATTTAACTTTTACACATTAACAAGTCCAATACAGCATTTGAAAGATAAACATCTTGTCAATCCAGCCAACATGTCCGATTTTTTAAATGTTTTACAGAGAAAACACCACATATATTTATGTTAGCTCACCACCAAATACAAAAGTGGACAGACACGTATGGATATGATTATGATGTATGAATTATGATTCAAGTAGCATGCACAAGCCAACCGAAATAAACTAAAACCAACCTAAAGAACCCAGAAAAAACTACCTCAGATGACAGTCATATAACATGTTACACAATAAATCTATATTTTGTTCATAAAAAGTGCATATTTTAGCTATAAATCAGTTTTACATTGATGCTACCATAAATGCTAACACATAGCTAGAGTCTGAATCCAGACGGGAGTAGCCAGAGAAAATACATACACCAACGTCGGCTACTAATTACACCTCATAAAACATTTCAGAAAAACATATGGTGGATAGCTAATGAAAGACAGATATCGTGTGAATAAAGCCAACATTTCCGATTTTTGAAGTGTTTTACAGCGAAAACACAATATATCGTTATATTAGCTAACAACATAAGCTAGCATAAGGCAGCACTAGCATTGGTCAAGCGCTAGCCTAGCACAGTTAGCCCAGTTAGCACAGCACAGCTCGACAGATATATGAAAAAGCATCCCAAATTGGGTCTTATCTTTGTTGATATTCCATCAGAATGTTGTAACGGGGTCCAATGTCCAGTAGAGTCTTTAGTTGGGTTCCAGAACGAATTATTTCCCTCTTTGGTTAGCAAGCACAATAGCATTGCGGCGCTACTCTACCTTTCTTCAAAAAATTCTTCCGTCGTATCACATCTAAAGTCCAGAATAAATTGCAATAATATAATTAAAGTATATTGAAAAAACATACTTTAGGATGATTTTGTGACATGTATCAAATAATATCGTAGTCAGAGATCATATTCACCGTTATCGACCTTCTTCCAGAAGCCGAGACCAAATTCTGCTTCGCGCCCGGATTTTTTTTTTAACTGCGCAGGTCTCACAAGAAGGTGTGTTATTCAGTCCATGGACGAGATATTCGACAGCTTTCAATTCTCACTTCCGCATTACAGCCTGATGAAGGCGTGTGACGTGTTTCTATGGTCCTAAGTCAAATGGCCTTTTATAGAGAAGGTCTTAAAGAGACACATCGCATTTTGGAAATCTCAATTCGGCTGGGAAAATGGCTGTAAAAATATTTCTGTTCGACTTAGAGAAACAATTCAAACCTTTTTAGAAACTATAGACTGTTATCTATCCAACAGTAGTAAATATATGCATATTGTAAAATAAAAAGTTTCTTAGGAGAACGTTTGAAAATGTGCACATATTTTCCAGTTTTTTCAATATTCAGCTTGCAGCCCAAACAGGATATATAGCGTTTGTGGACACCCCTTCAAATTTGTGGATTTGGCTATTTCAGCCACACCCGTTGGTGACAGGTGTATAAAAATGAGCAATCAATAATGCAATCTCCATAGACAAACATTGGAAGTAGAATATCACATACTGAAGACTTTGAAAATGGGACTGGGTGACTTTCAACGTCGCACCGTCATAGGATGCCACCTTTCCAACAAGTCCGTTGGTCAAATGTCTGCCCTGCTAGACCTGTCCCGGCCAACTGTAAGTGCTGCTATTGTGAAGTGGAAATATCTAGGAGCTACAACGGTTCAGCCGCGAAGTGGTAGGCCACACAAGCTCACAGAACACAACCACTGGGTGCTGAAGTGCGTACTGCGTGAAATCGTCTGTCCCAAAACTCACTACCGAGTTCCAAACTCACCTCCTCGCTGTAGGCTGTCTCATCATTGTTGGTAATCAAGCCTACTACTGTTGTGCCGTCTGCAAACGTGATGATTGAGTTGGACGCGTGCTTGGCCATGCAGTCATGGGGAACAGGGTGTACAGGGGGGGGCTGAGCCCGCACCCTTGTGTGGCCCCAGTGTTGAGGATCGGTGTTGTCTCCTACCTTCACCACCTGGGGGCGACCCGTCAGGAAGTCCAGGACCCAGTTGCACAGGGCGGGGTTCAGATCCTTGGGCCTCAACCTTGATGATGAGTTTGGAGGATACAATGGTGTTGAAGGCTGAGCTACAGTCAATGAACAACATTCTTTTATAGGTATTCCTCTTGTCCAGATGGGATAGGGCACTGTGCAGTGTGATGGCGATTGCATCATCTATGGACCTATTGAAGTGGGTCAAGGGTGGCAGGTAAGCTGGAGGTGATATGAACCTTGACTAGTCTCTCAAAGCGAGCGATGAAAGTGTTCAGCATGTCTGGAAGCAAGACATCGGTGTCCGTGACGTGGCTGGTTTTCCTTTTATTTTCCATATATGTCAAATAAACAAACTAGAACTTAGAAGGGAAGGGGGAGGGCAGCTAGAAAGAGAAGGGATAGATAGCCAGCTTTGTGGTTAGATTGTAGGTGACTAAAACATTGAAAATACATAGGCCCTTAAATGATGTGTCCTCCAACGTTATGTAATCGAAAATCTCACATTAGCTGGTAGAATTAAAAATATTAAATTAATCATAGAGGTCTTAAAAGTTATTCCATTCTACAGGTCAAATGTTTTTGGCTCATGTCTCTTTATATTCATATTGCCTAAGGGCTATGCAGCGTCTTAATTTTTCTTTACTGTTGACATGCCCTGGTCGTGTCAGTACTATTGGTCGTGTAGTGTATGTCAAAACTATACACAATGGATTATACAACTATCACTTTTTAAATGAATCACTTTTTATCTAATTATAATAGAAATGTAATTCTTTAAATAACAATGTACACAATACTCTTCTCCTTGATGAGTATAACTAGCCTATTCTAGTTTACATGAAATAAAATACATTTTTATTGGTCACATAGACGTGTTTAGCAGATGTTATTACAATAAGTAGCAAAATGCTTGTGCTTCTAGCTCCAACAGTGCAGTAATATTTAATAAGTAATATCTAGCAGTTTCACAACATATACCACAAAAACACGTACATCTAAGTAAGGAATGGATTAAGAATATATATACATATATATATATATATATATATATATATATATATATATATATATATATATATATATATACACACACACACATGTCAGGACGCATTGGACTAAGATACAGTGGCATAGTATAGAATGCAGTATATACAGTGGGGCAAAAAAGTATTTAGTCAGCCACCAATTGTGCAAGTTCTCCCACTTAAAAAGATGAGAGAGGCCTGTAATTTTCATCATAGGTACACTTCAACTATGACAGACAAAATGAGAAAAAAAAATCCAGAAAATCCCATTGTCAGATTTGTAATGAATTTCTTTGCAAATTATGGTGGAAAATAAGTATTTGGTCACCTACAAACAAGCAAGATTTCTGGCTCTCACAGACCTGTAACTTCTTCTTTAAGAGGCTCCTCTGTCCTCCACTCGTTACCTGTATTAATGGCACCTGTTTGAGCTTCTTATCAGTATAAAAACACACCTGTCCACAACCTCAAACAGTCACACTCCAAACTCCACTATGGCCAAGACCAAAGAGCTGTCAAAGGACACCAGAAACAAAATTGTAGACCTGCACCAGGCTGGGAAGACTGAATCTGCAATAGGTAAGCAGCTTAGACACAATAGAAGTGACTAAGATACCGTAGAATAGTAAAGAGTATAGTTTATACATATGAGATGAGTAAAGCAAGATACGAAGACATTATTAAAGAAGTAAAAAAAACAGGAGATAAAAGGGTTAAAAACAATTTCAAATCAAATCAAATTTTGTTTGTCACATACACATGGTTAGCAGATGTTAATGCGAGTGTAGCGAAATGCTTGTGCTTCTAGTTCCGACAATGCAGTAATAACCAACGAGTAATGATGGATGTCATAAGGTGAATGCACCAATTTGTAAGTCGCTCTGGATAAGAGCGTCTGCTAAATGACTTAAATGTAAATGTAAATGTAATCTAACCTAACAATTACAAAACTACTACCTTATACACACAAGTGTAAAGGGATAAAGAATATGTACATAAAGATATATGAATGAGTGATGGTACAGAACGGCATAGGCAAGATGCAGTAGATGGTATAGAGTACAGTATATACATATGAGATGAGTAATGTAGGGTATATAAACATAAAGTGGCATAGTTCAAAGTGGCTAGTGATACATGTATTACATAAAGATGGCAAGATGCAGTAGATGATATAGAGTACAGTATATACATATACATATGAGATGAGTAATGTAGGGTATGTAAACATTATATTAAGTGGCATTGTTTAAAGTGGCTAGTGATACATTTTTACATAAATTTCCATCAATTCCCATTATTAAAGTGGCTGGAGTTGAGTCAGTATGTTGGCAGCGGCCACTAAATGTTAGTGGTGGCTGTTTAACAGTCTGACGGCCTTGAGATAGAAGCTGTTTTTCAGTCTCTCGGTCCCTGCTCTGATGCACCTGTACTGACCTCGCCTTCACAGAATGACAGTATGAAAAACATTAACTGAGAAACATGAAGGAAAGAAGGGAGGTAGGAAGGAAGAAAGAAAGAAAAGGAAAGAAGGAAATGAGGGAAAGGGGAGAGAGAAAGAATGAATGAAAAGAAGGAAGAAGGGAACGGCAGAATGAGGAAAATATGGGAGCCATTGAGATACAGTATTATGTGCATTGATACAGTATTGATTGATGTGAGTTCCACACAGACACAGATACTGTTGAATAGATGGAGGGAAAGCTACAGTGGTTCCTCCTTTAAAAGTTGTGAGCTTGCACCGCGGGACTTAGAGGTACCCAGCGTCATGGCTTCATTGCTCCCTACCACCACAAGGGGGAGATAGGGTACTCATTATGCATTTGGGTCCAAAGGTTTTTATATGAACAATCCTATTGAGTGGTTCCAATGACGAATTTCGACGCGAGCCACCCTTGCCTTTGTGGCGTTCTTCAACAAAGATGGCTGACAAAACATTATGGTGGAACCAGATGTAAGAAGTTAAAGTCATAACACGTCAAGCTAAAAATGTACAATTGAAAGGAATATGTTAGTTAATGTAGAGACAAACGTGTGGATATGTTTTTGTCAAAGTTAATTTACGAAAATTGCTATTTAGCAAGTTAACTGACTAGCTAACATTAGCCATCTAGCTAGTGTTAGGAGAATTAATTTGTTATTCGTTTTGTTTAATGGTTTAGGGACTCCTGAGAGAACCAGCAAACCAGGCTGTCGTCTTGTGAAACAGTGGATGTAAAGAATCTAGCTAGCTAAAGCATTTACTGCAAATTGAATGTACAATTGTGTAAGCTTGCCCTGCAATGCAGCTGAAGTTACATAGCTCGCTAAATGTTTACTTGCTAATTGTGTAGAGGAGGATAAAAATAACTGTATGCCTATGGATGTGTAGCTAGCTACAGTATGTAGCCGATCTGTGTATAGACCCTAAAACGTTCGGTTCTGAACTGATATTCATACCAATCTATGAACCTCAGCTAGCATAGTTGTTGTATAAACTTCAAGTCTAAATGGCATTAATGAAGCCTATGGATTGAGTAGAATATAATAACTTTATTGTGCCAAGGATGCAAGTTCTAAATACACATGAATCTCTGAGACATTCTTTTTCAGTTATATCAAACTCCATTATTTGAATGATGCTTTGTCTGCATGTATGTATTACAATTATACACTTTAACAGTGTTTACCACTCCTGCTCCTGGAACATCAATGATTACACATTGTAACTATGCAATAGACTAGAAACATGATTGATTTGTAATTCATATTTACAGAAGAAAACGATGCATATCTATCTCCCTTCATCTGCATTAATCTGAGGACACAGGAGAGTATTTCAATGAGATACTTCATTTCAACCAGTGGAGAATGTGAAACGCTTTACTGAAAGAAGTTCATTATCCAGGTGTTATAAATACATAAATGCATTATAATAATGAGAATTGTAATATTATGAATACAAGTTCAATCTGTACTTCAATGCACATATGGTGTGCATTATAAAACGAGGAAGAAAGACGAGGTGGGGAGAGAGGTGTAGGAGAGAGAAAGGGAAAGAGGTAAGATCAGCGGCAGACAGCATATGATTCATGAATTACAGTGCTACCCTAATATTCTCTCAGTTCATCACAATTGCGGTGTCTCCTAACCAGCCTTGGGTCCCCAGTTGACGGGACTTGCTTCCTCTCTCACAACAAAACATCCCTGCAGACGAGAGAGCATGATTAAGCCTTGTTTTTTTTTCTAACATGGTCAGTCATCTTATATCAGGGGGTGAAATGCAAAACTGACCTTGGATCATTAACTTTGGGACTACTACATCTCTGTCTGTATTTCAATATAAAGCATCTCTTTAATAATACTTCCTGTTGACCCGACCAAGTGACATCTCACCTATGATCATGCTGTGCCCTCTGTGTCAGCCAGTTCAGATGCGGGAGGGTTTCACCAAAACAGCTGATGTAACCTAGAGGATTTAGGGAGAAAATGCGTTACGGCGAAAGCAAACAATGCTATTATCTGAGGATAGCACCCCAGCAAACAATCACAGACCATCATATTTCAACCTTCCCGGCGCGACACAAAACGCAAACATAAAGATATAATTTATGCCTTACCTTTGATAAGCTTCTTCTGTTGGCACTCCAATATGTCCCTTAAACATCACAAATGGTCCTTTTGTTCAATTAATTCCGTCGATATATATCCAAAATGTCCATTTATTTGGCGCGTTTGATCCAGAAAAAACAGTTCCAACTCGCTCAACGTGACTACAAAAGTTACCTGTAAGCTTTGTCCAAACATTTCAAATTACTTTTGTAATACCACTTCAGGTATTTTTTTACGTAAATAATTGATCAAATTGAAGACGGGATGATCTGTGTTCAATACCGGAGGAAAACAATGTGTAGCATGCTTTCTACTCACGCGCCTCTAACAAACAGTACACTTCACTGGAGCCTCATTCTGAACATGGCTACTTCTTCATTTCTCAAAGGAAAAACCAACCAATTTCTAAAGACTGTTGACATCCAGTGGAAGCGATAGGAACTGCAGGAAGGTCCTTTAGAAATCTGGATTCCCAATGAAACCCATTGAAAAGAGTGACCTCAAAAAAAAAAATTCTGAATGGTTTGTCCTCTGGGTTTTGCCTGCCAAATAAGTTCTGTTATAGTCACAGACATGATTCAAACAGTTTTAGAAACTTCAGAGTGTTTTCTATCCAATACTACATATATATTAACATCTGGGACTGAGTAGGAGGCAGTTTACTCTGGGCACGCTTTTCATCCAAACGTGAAAATGCTGCCCCCTATTTATATTAAGGTTTTTTTAATTAATGCATGTGAGACAGGTTCCATGTACAACAAGACAGGCAGAGATGGAGAAAAAGAACAAAGAACAGTTGTCACGTTCGTCGTATACATAATGAGCGAACCAAGGCACAGCGTGAGTAGAGTTCCACATATTTATTAAAGTGAACCTTAAAAAAAAAAAAAGAATAAACGAACGTGAAGTTCGTAGTGTACATAGCACTAAATCAAAATGAAACAATATCCCACAAACGCAGGTGGGAAAAGGACCACATTAAGTATGATCCCCAATTAGAGGCAACGATCATCAGCTGCCTTCAGTTGGGAACCATACTCACACCAACATAGAAATACAAGACTAGAACACCCCCTAGTTACGCTCTGACCTATTGCACCATAGAGAACCCCAAGGGCTCTCTATTGTCAGGGCGTGACAACAGTTTAATTACCTCTGGTTATGGACACTTTTGCCAGCAATGAAGCTTCCAGGGCCTGTTCCTCGGACAGTGAACATCTGGCCATATCTACATTTTTGACCCCTTGGCCAGCTCGCTCTCTGAAAGTAAAGAAAACAGCTTATTTTTTATAGATATGAAAACAATAACTGAGATATGGACCGAATCTAAAGAAGCAGATGTCATGTTTAGGATACGTCAATACAGCCTAGTGCTGCTTACCTGAGATGCCATCTTTGTAGGTGTCCACTTTGACTTCCTTTGTGTCGTAAAAAAAGTAGCTTCAGAATAATTATTTTTGATTGAAAATAAAAAAGGTTTTGCTCTCGACAAAAAGACACAAATGTACCTTCGTAGGTTATAACAATTTGCCTGTGAATAACCACACCTTCATACCAACGTGCTAGTGCATGCAGAATTCTTGACGCACAACCAAAGATGCTGCGATATCCTGCCAGCACGCCCACAAGTGAGCCACTCAGGAGCAGAATGATGAGGAGGGCTAATAGCTGAACAATAGACTATTCAACCTTTACTAAAGAATAGTCTAATAGCCGAGCCCCCCCCCCCCCCCCCCCCCCTCTTATCACAGACCAGATTTGCCCTAACAACCAAGGGGTAGCTTGCTACTCAATGTAATAAAGTAATGACTTTTCAAATAAGTTTTCTTACACGTTACATTGGCTGACAATTTGTTAGCAGCGCTGTTGTTACGAACCACATAGCCTATCATTACAGCAGTATGTACAGGTATGTTAGCTAGCTACATAATGTTAGTAGTTATACATCAAACTTGCCAGTATATTAACTATAGGCTATCTAACTACCCTACATGTATTGACTTGATGGAATCGAACTTTCGCAGAGCCTGTTCTGACTGGACTGATGCTTAGAATGCCATTAAAAATGTATCCCTTTTTTTTTACAACTACAATCTGTTTGTCGGACGAAACTGGAAAAAAACAAAAAAACAAAAAAACAACTGTGCTTATGTCTACGTAATGAAAAAGTAGGGGGAAAAACTATTTCTGGTCTAGCAATCGATGACAAACCAGCTCGCTGCCCAGACGTACATAGTTACAAAGAGGAAATTCTCCGTGCCTGTGTAACAGTTTTGCTTCCGCCCCTCTCCTCGCCCCTACCTGGGCTCAAACCAGGGACCCTCTGCACACATATACAACAGCCACCCTCTTAGCATCGTTACCCATCGCTCCACAAAAGCCGCAGCCCTTGCAGAGCAAGGGGAACAACAACTTCAAGGTCTCAGAGTGAGTGACGTCACCGATTGAAACGCTATTAGCGTGCACCCCGCTAACTAGCTAGCCATTTCACACCGGTTACACCGGACTTGAAAAAAAATCTAAATATACTGTACACGTTGCGAGATATTTGGCGAAATAGACAGACATGCTTATATTTCCCCCATAGGAAACAATAGGAAGACCAGAGTTACAATATACATTTTTGTTGTTTACATTTTAACTATAAAACAACATGAGCAGGTCTCATTGCCAACAAAACCGAGGCCAGGCTTTGTGACGTTGAACAATAAGCTGGGAATAGAACGTTCAGAAGGCGAGTTGATGCAACGGTGCTCAATAGAACTATAGGAGCTGGCAGGGTGAAAAATGCACTAAAATAATGCCTATTTTTTCGTGATTACTTCAAAATGACAGCAAGCAGCTAGGAAACATAATATTAATATTAATATTATGAAACTGGGCTCCACGTCGGATGAAATTAACTTGTTTTTATCAGAAAAGAACGTTGTTAATAATGTAAGACCACTATCTACACGGATTTCAGAGCACTCTCGTCTGAGTGTACCAGAGCGCAGAATATTTACTTTACGAGCGCTCAACGCCCGTTGAATATGGTCGGTGTCAGTAAAGTTTGTAAAAAATGCGTAATTCAATTGTTTCCAGGAGCACATTTACGGTCACCAACGCTCTGGTTAACACGAAAACTGCCTTACCAGGCTCTGCTAGGACGAGTAAAATGATTTGTGTCTGAAAGTAGCTAGCCAAAATTAGCTTGGGTGCTTGACAGCCGTTGTAAGGCCAGAACGCTCAAATCAACCCTACTGCGCTCCGAGAGTGAAACGGACTGAATTTACAAACTGACAATTTTTCTCTGGATGGAAACACCATAATATTAATCAATTTAATTAAGACAAATTTCTTAAAATCAATCCCATATACTATGATATTACAAAAAAGGTTTTACATTCCCTGGTAATGCCAATACGGAATACTATCAATTGCTTCTCAAAGATGCCCTTTGGTGGTCAAACTAGCAATAACTTGCATTAAAACACTTGCAGATATTTTAGCTTAAGAATATGTTTTTAATCGGCAATGGGGAGGTGACGGACGGCAGCTGAATAATGGTGTATGTCAAAAGGCTTAGTAATGCATTAGCCGCAGCACCACTAGCTAAAGACGCTGCCCAAGCATATCCTCCTGGATAAAGTCATATGTTTTAAAGCATATTTGGCATGCCCAGTTAGCTTGCACAGAATGTATTTATTTCAGGGGCGTTGGGGGGGAATTAGTGTGGATGAGGAAGCGGAGGTATAGGCGTATTGGAGATCCCCGCTTGGTTTCTCTAAAAGCCTATGAAGACATTTTCATATCTCACTGGGAAGCAAAATTGGTGCCATTCTCCATAAAGCAGACGGAGGAGGTTAACCTGTCTAGGATCAGCGTGCCGCTAGCGGCACTCCCCCCCCCCCCCCCACTGAAAAACCAGTGCCGCGAAATTCAAAAAAAATATTTTTTTAAAATATTTAACTTTCACACATTAAAGTCCAATACAGCTAATGAAAGACACAGATCTTATGAATCCAGTCAACATTTCCGATTTTTAAAATGTTTTACAGGGAAGACACAATATGTAAAGATGTACATCTATTACCTAAAAAACACATTAGCATATTCCACCATCTTTTATTTGTCCACCAACACCAGTAGCCATCACCAATTCGGCTAAACTAAGATATTTATAGCCCCTAACCAACAAAAAAACTCATTAGATGACAGTCTGATAACATATTTATGGTATGGGATAGGTTTTGTTAGAAAAAAGTGCATATTTCAGGTATATGGCATAGTTTACAATTGCACCCACCATCACAAATGGACTAGAATAATTACAATGAGCAACGTGTTTACCTAACTACTAATCATCAAACATTTCGTAAAAATACACAGCATACACGAATCGAAAGACACAGATCCTGTGAATACAGACAATATTTCAGATTTTCTAAGTGTCTTACAGCGAAAACACAATAAATCGTTATATTAGCTTAGCACATAGCAATTAGCAGCCCAGCATTGATTCTAGCCAAAGTGAGCGATAAAAGTCAACATCGCCAAAAGATATTAATTTTTTCACTAACCTTCTCAGAATTCTTCCGATGACACTCCTGTAACATCACATTACAACATGCATATACAGTTTGATCGAAAATGTTTATATTTAGCCACCAAAATCATGGTTAGACAATGTGAAATGTAGACAAGCTGGTAAAGAAAACGTCCTTGCGCCACTTAGACAGTGATCTACTCTTATACATAAATACTCATAAACGTGACTAAAAAATATAGGGTGGACAGGGATTGATAGACAATTTAATTCTTAATACAATTGCGTTATTACATTTTTTAATTTATCCTTACTTTTCAATACAGTTTGCGCCAAGCGAAGCTACGTCAAAAAACATGGCGTCCTAAGCCACTAAAATGTTTCGACAGAAACACGATTTATCATAATAAAAATGTCCTACCTTGAGCTGTTCTTCCATCAGTATCTTGGGCAAAGGATCCTTTCTTGGGAGAAATCGTCTTTTGGTGGAAAGCTGTCCTCTTGCCATGTGGAAATGTCAACTACGTTCGGGATGAACTGAAAAGCGTGACCAACTTTTCACATCGTTGCAAAAATAAATGTCCCAAAATCGCACTAAACGGATATAAATTGCTATAAAACGCTTTAAATTAACTACTTTGTGATGTTTGTAACTCCTATAACGAGTGAAAAGATGACCGGAGAAATATAACAGGCTAAACTAACGCTTGGAACAGGAGAGGGTCGGTGTCTTCCACGCGCGTTACGCAGCAAGAAAAGACTTGCTAGCTAAAGGTTTTTTTCATTTGTAGGGCCTGTGAACGAGCAATCGAGCCCGTTGGAATCGTCATCACGTAAAGGCATCCAGGGGAAGACGTAAGAAGTGTCCGTATAGTCATAGCAACGACAGTGCCCGTTTAAATGACTTCAGAAAAGTGGCCAACGTTTCTCAAATCTGACTCCATGTCAGGGAAATTGCTGTAGAATGGGCTCTGTTCCACTTAGAGACAAAATTTCAACTCCTATAGAAACTATAGACTGTTTTCTATCCAATAATAATAATAATATGCATATTGTACGATCAAGGATTTTGTGGGAAGCCGTTTAAAAAATTAGCCACATTAGCATAAATAGTCTAAACAGCGCCCCCATCCCCAACAGGTTAAACACTGCTCACAGCAGCAAGTTAGATGTCTCGTGGGGCGCAGTGGTGACAACAGGCCTGTCGAAGCCTTTCAGGCGGCAGATTATGAAATGCAAACAAGGCAATGAATTGTTTCCCGATGCTGAGGGAGAACAAAGGATCTGAGGTAGAACAAAGGATCTGAGGTGAGATAGTTGAGTGGGAGGGGATGTTTGCAGAGACAAATGACACTCAGGGCTTGATATTCAGGCAAATTTGCCAGTGGCACAACGGGTCAGTACTAGCAGTATTCTTCAATAACACAGACTCCAAAGCAAGTCAGGGGGAGAAAAATAGGTTTATTCAAAGAGAACAAATCACAAATGTTGTCGTGACGTGACTACCATTAATGTGATGATGGCTATTTTATCAAATCAATAAACTAATGTTTTATTATTATGTGAATAAATTAATCATGTAACAATTAACTCATTAGTAACTTGGGGCACCACGGAAAACTTTGTTTAATGAATTACCATTTCCCAAATTAACTCAAGAAAATCTCAGAATTTATCGTTATCATACCAGTCATCCATGATTCATTATTACCTCATATCAGTCTCATTCTGAACTTCGCAAAATTCTTGGATATTTGCACGAACCCTGGTCTAAATGATGATTCAGCGATACACAAATTGGCTTAATTAAAATTTAAAAAACTAACTAAACAATCACACAGGAATACAGAAACACAAACAGTATATGTTGAATTGATTATTAACATAAGGCAATGAAAAGTCCCTAATGGACTAACCCAATATGACACCTTGTTACACAATGAAAGGGGTGGGGAAAGAAATCGCAGGAGAGACAGAGAGTGGGCTTATTGTACATACATGTGGAAAATAGGCTCAACGTAAATATGGATCATTCGGATTAGAAATATAACACATATTAAAGCTTGTATGTCTTTGTCGTCACTCTGTTGAGATCACCCGGTCCGTCTATGGGGAGCCAGTTCGACAGAAGTCTCTGGTTTGTCCACCAGAGGTCACACTGCCCTTTGTAGTTGTAGTAGTAGGTTTTCTTTGTCTGAGTGTTCATTAGACTGGATCGTTCAGAGGTACACACGCGGTGGTCTTTGGCTCGAGTTTACTAGACTAAAGTACTTAAACAGCTGCAGACTGAATGTTCCGATGTACAGTGGCAAGAAAAAGTATGTGAACCCTTTGGAATTATGTTAATACATTTCTGCATAAATTGGTAAAAAAATTAGATCTGATCTTCATCTAAGTCACAACCACAGACAAACACAGTCTGCTTAAACTAATAACACACACATTTTTGTATTTTCTTGTCTATATTGAATAAATCATTTAAACATTCACAGTGTAGGTTGGGAAAAGTATGTGAACCCATAGGCTAATGGCTTCTCCAAACGTAAATTGGAGTCCGGAGTCAGCTAACCTGGATTACAATCATTGAGACGAGATTGGAGATGTTGGTTGCCCTATAAAAATCACTCACAAAATTTGATTTTGCTTTTCACAAGAAGCATTGTTTGATGTGAACCATGCCTCGACGAAAAGAGATCTCAGAAGGCCCAAGATTAAAAATTGTTGACTTGCATGAAGCTGGAAAGGTTTACAAAAGTATCTCTAAAAGCCTTGATGTTCATCAGTCCACAGTAAGACAAAATGTCTATAAATGGAGAAAGTTCAGCACTGTTGCTACTCTCCCTAGGAGTGTCCATCCTGCAAAGATGACCGCAAGAGCACATCGCACAATGCTAAATGAGGTTAAGAAGAATCCTAGATTGTCAGCTAAAGATTTACAGAAATCTCTGGAACATGCTAACATCTCTGTTGAATAGTCTACAATACGTAAAACACTAAACAAGAATGGTGTTTATGGTAGGACACCACGGAAGAAGGCACTGCTGTCCAAAAAAACTGTTTTGTAAAGAGGAATGGTCCAAAATTCCTCCTGACCGTTGTGCAGGTCTGATCCGCAACTACAGAAAGGTTATTGCTGCCAAAACAGGGTCAACCAGTTATTGAAACCAAGGGTTCACATACTTTTTCCACCCTGCACTGTGAATGTTTACACAGTGTGTTCAATAAAGACATGAAAACGTATAATTGTTTGTGTGTTATTAGTTTAAGCAGACTGTGTTTGTCTATTGTTGTGACTCAGATGAAGTTCAGATCACATTTTATGACCAATTTATGCAGAAGTCCAGGTAATTCCAAAGGGTTCACATACTTTTCTTGCCACTGTAGTCAAGAGATTTTCTTCTTCACTCGTGTTGAGAGTTTCTATCCATTTCGTAACATTCAGCTCAAGCTGTCGATCGCGCTGGTCTGTATTTAAATTGCAACCATTTCAATGTATTCAGCTGGCGCTACACGTATTGGTCTCTCTTTGATCCTCACCCAGGAGGGAAAGTCATGTCAATGTTATGCTGAGAAGTAGATGTTCATTCTTCCCTGTCCTCAGTGATTCTCCACAGAACAGAGACAGGATGTAATTTATATCCCCCAACCCTAGCCTGTGGTTACCAATTAGAATTCCTTGCAGTAAAATTGGGCCAATGGCCAAAGTATCCTGTTTCAGGCTCAATGTATAGATGTTTCAGACCAATGAAACCTTGCCACATGTAGCTATGAGTCCAGGACTGAAACCCCAAAACAGATTCTAACCAGCAGTTGGACTGAAAACAACTATTTCCATTGATCATTAATTCCCTATTGACCTCTAGGCCTCTGCGTTGTGTATTATCTTAAAATATTCTTACAGTTCCAAGTTAAATCTACTGGCCCGAATGAGAAAACAATTACTGGTCCGGGCCAAGATCACAAGAAAGTAAGTTATGCACACAGAATTTCAATAGTGGGTAATTTCATGTCTCATCTGCAGTCTGTAGCATATATTATAACCAACCATAAAATCAGATATTTACAGTACGCTGATTGTTCGGAAAACAAAAATATAACCACCCCCTATCTCAATGAAGACATATAGCCTTAACATATGAAACCGTTTAAAACCTCTTATGGCTGAGATCGGCTAAGATCCTGTTAAAGTGGTCCTAAGGACAGATACTCCAATCTCTGCTGTGGAGCTTTGCAGCTACTTCAGGGTTATCTTTGATCTCTTTGTTGCCTCTCTGATTAATGCCCTCCTGTCCTGGTCCGTGAGATTTGGTGGGCGGCCCTCTTGGCAGGTTTGTTGTGGTGCCATATTCTTTCCATTTTTTAATAATGAATTTAATGGTGCTCCATGGGATTACATTTACATTTACATTTAACCTGTTGAGGATGGGGGCGCTGTTGTGACTATTTATGCTAATCGTGTAATTTTTGAAACGGCTTCCCACAAAATCCTTGATCGTACAATATGCATATTATTATTATTATTGGATAGAAAACAGTCTATAGTTTCTATAGGAGTTGAAATTTTGTCTCTAAGTGGAACAGAGCCCATTCTACAGCAATTTCCCTGACATGGAGTCAGATTTCAGAAATTTTGGCCCCTGATCTGGAGTCAGTTAAAAGGGCACTGTTATTGCTATGAGTATACGGACACTGCTTACGTCTTCCCCTGGATGCCTTTACGTGATGACGATTTGAATGGGGTCGATTGCGCGTTCACAGGCACTACAAATTAAAAAACCCTGAGGCTAGTCACTCTTTTGGAGCTGCGTCATGCGCCTAGAGGACACCGACCCGCACCTGTTCCAAGCATTAGTGGAGGGAGTAATATTACTCGGGTCATGTTTCTACTCGTTATGGGAGTTAAAAACATCATAAGGTAGTTAATTTAAAGCGTTTTATAGCAATTTATATCCGTTTAGTGCGATTTTGGGACATTTATTTCTGAAACACTGTGAATTGCTGGGCACGCTTCTAGTTCATCCCGAACGCAGTTGGCATTTCCACATGGCAAGAGGACAGCTTTCCACCAAAAGACGATTGGACCCAAGAAAGGATCCTTTGCCCAAGATACTGATGGAAGAACAGCTCAAAGTAGGACATTTTTATTATGATAAATCGTGTTTCTGTCGAAAAATGTTAGTGGCTTAGGACGCCATGTTTTTTGACGTAGCTTCGCTTGGCGCAAACTGTATTGAAAAGTAAGGATAATTTAAAAAATGTAATTCCGCGATTGTATTAAGAATTAAATTGTCTATCAATCCCTGTCCACCCTATATTTTTTAGTCACGTTTATGAGTATTTATGTATAAGAGTAGATCACTGTCTAAGTGGCGCACGGACATTTTCTCACCAGCTGGGCTACATTTCACATTGTCTAACCATGATTTTGGTGGCTAAATATAAACATTTTCGATCAAACTCTATATGGATTGTGTAATATGATGTTACAGGAGTGTCATCGGAAGAATTCTGAGAAGGTTAGTGAAAAAATTTATATATTTTGGCGATGTTGACTTTTATCGCTCACTTTGGCTAGAATCAATGCTGGGCTGCTATGTGCTATGTGCTATGCTAATATAACGATTTATTGTGTTTTCGCTGTAAGACACTTAGAAAATCTGAAATATTGTCTGTATTCACAGGATCTGTGTCTTTCGATTAGTGTATGCTGTGTATTTTTACGAAATGTTTGATGATTAGTAAGTAGGTAAACACGTTGCTCATTGTAATTATTCTAGTCCATTTGTGATGGTGGGTGCAATTGTAAACTATGCCATCTACCTGAAATATGCACTTTTTTCTAACAAAACCTATCCCATACCATAAATATGTTATCAGACTGTCATCTGATGAGTTTTTTTCTTGGTTAGGGGCTATAAATATCTTAGTTTAGCCGAATTGGTGATAGCTACTGGTGTTGGTGGACAAATAAAAGATGGTGGATTATGCTAATGTCTTTTTAGGTAATAGATGTACATCTTTACATATTGTGTCTTCCCTGTAAAACATTTTAAAAATCGGACATGTTGGCTGGATTCACAAGATCTGTGTCTTTCATTAGCTGTATTGGACTTTAATGTGTGAAAGTTAAATATTTTAAAATATTTTTTTTGAATTTCGCGGCACTGGTTTTTCAGTGGGGGTGGGGGGGGAGTGCCGCTAGCGGCACCCTCATCCTAGACAGGTTAAGTCATTTAGCAGACGCTCTTATCCAGAGCGACTTACTAATTGGTGCATTCACCTCATGATATCCAGTGGAACAGCCACTTTACAATTACATTTACATTTACATTTTAGTCATTTAGCAGACGCTCTTATCCAGAGCGACTTACAGTAGAGTGCATACATTTTATTACATTTACATACTGAGACAATGATATCCCTACCGGCCAAACCCTCCCTAACCCGGACGACGCTATGCCAATTGTGCGTCGCCCCACGGACCTCCCGGTCGCGGCCGGCTGCGACAGAGCCTGGGCGCGAACCCAGAGACTCTGGTGGCGCAGCTAGCACTGCGATGCAGTGCCCTAGACCACTGCGCCACCCGGGCGCAGTGGTGCATCTAATAGCCAATAGTGCATCTAAATCTTTTAAGGGGGGGGGGGGGTTAGAAGGATTACTTTATCCTATCCTAGGTATTCCTTAAAGAGGTGGGGTTTCAGGTGTCTCCGGAAGGTGGTGATTGACTCCGCTGTCCTGGCGTCGTGAGGGAGTTTGTTCCACCATTGGGGTGCCAGAGCAGCGAACAGTTTTGACTGGGCTGAGCGGGAACTGTACTTCCTCAGAGGTAGGGAGGCGAGCAGGCCAGAGGTGGATGAACGCAGTGCCCTTGTTTGGGTGTAGGACCTGATCAGAGCCTGGAGGTACGGAGGTGCCGTTCCCCTCACAGCTCCGTAAGCAAGCACCATGGTCTTGTAGCGGATACGAGCTTCAACTGGAAGCCAGTGGAGAGAGCGGAGGAGCGGGGTGACGTGAGAGAACTTGGGAAGGTTGAACACCAGACGGGCTGCGGCGTTCTGGATGAGTTGTAGGGGTTTAATGGCACAGGCAGGGAGCCCAGCCAACAGCGAGTTGCAGTAATCCAGACGGGAGATGACAAGTGCCTGGATTAGGACCTTCGCCGCTTCCTGTGTGAGGCAGGGTCGTACTCTGCGGATGTTGTAGAGCATGAACCTACAGGAACGGGCCACCGCCTTGATGTTAGTTGAGAACGACAGGGTGTTGTCCAGGATCACGCCAAGGTTCTTAGCGCTCTGGGAGGAGGACACAATGGAGTTGTCAAGCGTGATGGCGAGATCATGTAACGGGCAGTCCTTCCCCGGGAGGAAGAGCAGCTCCGTCTTGCCGAGGTTCAGCTTGAGGTGGTGATCCGTCATCCACACTGATATGTCTGCCAGACATGCAGAGATGCGATTCGCCACCTGGTTATCAGAAGGGGGAAAGGAGAAGATTAATTGTGTGTCGTCTGCATAGCAATGATAGGAGAGACCATGTGAGGTTATGACAGAGCCAAGTGACTTGGTGTATAGCGAGAATAGGAGAGGGCCTAGAACAGAGCCCTGGGGGACACCAGTGGTGAGAGCACGTGGTGAGGAGACAGATTCTCGCCACGCCACCTGGTAGGAGCGACCTGTCAGGTAGGACGCAATCCAAGCGTGGGCCGCGCCGGAGATGCCCAACTGGGAGAGGGTGGAGCGGAGGATCTGATGGTTCACAGTATCAAAGGCAGCCGATAGGTCTAGAAGGATGAGAGCAGAGGAGAGAGAGTTAGCTTTAGCAGTGCGGAGCGCCTCCGTGACACAGAGAAGAGCAGTCTCAGTTGAATGACTAGTCTTGAAACCTGACTGATTTGGATGGGTGTTCTGATGGATGGGTGGGACTGACTGATGGATGAGATGTTCAAAGTGTTTGATATTTTTTATAACCCTAATCTGTACTTCTCCACAACTTTGTCCATGACCTGTCTGGAGAGCTCCTTGGTCTTCATGGTGCAGCTTGCTTGGTGGTGCCCCTTGCTTAATGGTGTTGCAGACTCTGGAGCCTTTCAGAACAGGTGTATATATACTGAGATCATGTGACAGATCATGTGACACTTACATTGCACACAGGTGGACTTTATTTATTTAATTATGTGATTTATGAAGGTAATTGGTTTCACCAGATCTTATTTAGGGGCTTCATAGAAAAGGGGTGAATACATATGCATTCAGCACTTTTCCGTTCCTTATTTTTGAGAATTTTTTGAAACAAGTAATTTTTTTTCATTTCACTTCACCAATTTGAACTATTTTGTGTATGTCCATGACATGAAATCCAAACAAAAATCAATTTAAATTACAGGTTGTAATGCAACAAAATAGGAAAAATGCCAAGAGGGGTGAATACTTTTGCAAGGCACTGTATGTGGTTGCAAATGGCATTGGTGTCTTAACAAGGCGATTTGCCAAGGCAGTATACTCTAAGCGCAGCCCAATCCAGAAATCTGGCAGTGGCTTCTGATTGAATTCAATCTTCACAGAACCGCTTGTTGCAATTTCGATGAGGCAGAGAATGAAAATAATGAATCCAGTTGTTTGTGTCATCTGTTTAGAGAAAGTACCTGCGTAATTGAGCACCCAACTCACTCAGGTGCTTCACTATATCACATTTGACATTGTCCATAAGCTTGAGTTCATTTGCACACAAAAGAATGCTTGCAACTGCTTGCACGTGCGTTACCACTCCACTATGTCTCCCTGTCATGGCTTTTGCACCACCAGTACAGATACCAACATGAGCAGTAGGTACTGTGAAAATGCCACATTGTGGGGGAGATTTTGACAATTTCCTCCTGAGGCGAGAGTCCGTTTGGATACATTTCCTCAACACTGACTCCAAGAGGTCTAAATGATGACCTAGACATACAACTTTTTTTTAAATGTGTTCGGCTCATAGGGAATGCTGTTTTCCCATTTTTCAAATATAATACAGTACCAGTTAAAAGTTTGGACACACCTACTCATTCAAGGGTTTTTCTTTATATTTACTATTTTCTACATTGTAGAATAATAGTGACGATATCAAAACTATGAAATGGCACATATGGAATCATGTAGTAACCAAAAAAGTGTTGAACAAATCAATATATATTTGAGATTCTTTAAAGTAGCCACCCTTTGCCTTGATGACAGCTTTGCACACTCTTGGCATTCTCTCAACCAGCTTCATGAGGTAGTCACCTGGAATGCATTTCAATTAACAGGTGTGCCTTGTTAAAAGTTCATTTGTGGAATTTCTTTCCTTCTTAATGTGTTTGAGCCAATCAGTTGTGTTGTGACAAGGTAGGGGTGGTATACAGAAGATAGCCCTACTTGGTAAAAGACATAGTCCATATTATAGCAAGAACATCTCAAACAAGCAAAGAGAAACGACAGTCCATCATTTCTTTAAGATATAAACATTTCAAGAACTTTGAAAGTTTCTTCAAGTGCATTCGTAAAAACCATCAAGCCCAATGATGAAACTGTCTCTCATGAAGACCGCCACAGGAAAGGAAGACCCAAAGTTACCCCTGCTGCAGAGGATAAGTTCATCACATTTTATTTTTTTATTTAACTTCTTTGGGGTAGGGGGCAGTATTTACACGTCCGGATGAAAAGCGTGCCCAGAGTAAACTGTCTGCTACTCAGGCCCATATCCTAGGATATGCATATTATTAGTAGATTTGGATAGAAAACACTTGAAGTTTCTAAAACTGTTTGAATGATGTCTGTGAGTATAACAGAACTCATATGTCAGGCAAAAACCTGAGAAAAAATCCAACCAGGAAGTGGGAAATCTGAGGTTTGTAGGTTTTCAACTCTTTGCTTTTCCAAGAAACCATGGAAATGGGGTCATGTTGCACTTCCTAAGGCTTCCACTAGATGTCAACAGTCTTTAGAACCTTGTTTGATGCTTCTACTGTGAAGGAGGGGGCGAATGAGAGGAGATTGAGTAAGGTCTCTCCCAGAGTGCCACGAGCTGAACATGCGCTGACCATGCGCGTTCATGTGAGAGTTAGCTGCGTTCCATCGCATTTCTGAAGACAAAGGAATTCTCCGGTTAGAACATTATTGAAGATTCATGTTAAAAACGTTCTAAAGATTGATTCTATACATCGTTTGACATGTTTCTACGGACTGTAACGGAAATGTTTTGACTTTTCGTCCGTACTTTCCGCTGGACTTGCACGCGCGTCGTGAGTTTAGACTGTGTACTGAACGCGTGAACAACAAGGAGGAATTTGGACATAAATGATGGACATTATCGAACAAAACAAACATTTATGTGTGGAACTGGGATTCCTGGGATTGCATTCTGTTGAAGATCATCAAAGGTAAGTGAATGTTTATAATGCTATTTCTGACTTTTGTTGACTGCACAACATGGCGGATATCTCTTTGGGTTGATTTGTCGTCTGAGCGCCGTACTCAGATTATTGCATGGTTTGCTTTTTCCGTCAAGTTTTTTAAAATCTGACACAGCGGTTGCATTAAGGAGAAGTGGATCTAAAATTCTATGCATAACAGTTTTATCTTTTAGCAATGTTTATTATGAGTGTTTCTGTAAATTGATGTGGCTCTCTGCAAAATCACTGGATGTTTTGGAACTACTGAACATAACGCGCCAATGTAAACTCAGATTTTTGGATATGAATATGAACTTTACCGAACAAAACATACATGTATTGTGTGACATGAAGTCCTATCATTGTCATCTGATGAAAATCATCAAAGGTTAGTGATTCATTTTATCTATTTTTCTGCTTTTTGTGACTCCTCTCTTTGGCTGGAAAAATGGCTGTGTTATTCTGTGACTTGGCTCTGACCTAACATAATCGTTTGGTTTGCTTTCGTCGTAAAGCCTTTTTGAAATCGGACACTGTGGCTGGATTTACAACAAGTGTATCTTTAAAATGGTGTGAAATACTTGTATGTTTGAAGAATTTTAAATATGGGATTTCTGTCGTTTTGAATTTGGCGCCCTGCAGTTTCACTGGCTGTTGACGAGGTGGGATGCATCCCACATACCCTAGTGAGGTTAATGTCATAGAGGAACTCCGAAAACAGTGAACAGGTGATGTAAAAGAAAAAACTGTTGAAACAATGGTCTCTGCCATTAAAGTGATGACCCATGAAGAAATGTCACTGAGCTGTTTTGTAAAAGTGTGAAAGGACTTACCATTCCAACAGGTCAAATAGCGGAGGTGAAATGTAGAATCATAGCCCGGCCAGAGGGAGGAACAGAGATGTTCGAGCCAACCATGGACAGCCATTGCCCAGAAGGTTTGGAGCTGTTTCTATGCCCCCTGTAGAGCCTCGAAGGTGGTAAAGATTCCAGTTCAGAACTCCACACTTGACATTTACCTCTCTCAGAGAACAGTGCTGGGTTGGGTAGAGCTGTCATCAAAGCACCTGACTGTCAGAAAAAGCATGTGAGTCAGTCTAGCGATGCTTCCTATGCTCCACTCAATTTCACCATGGTAGGCAGAGAAAAGAGAGTCACACACCAGTTGGGTCCAGAGAAAAATGGCACACACCTGTTGAAGAATGCTGTATGAAGGTAGCCTAGTGGTTAGAGCGTTGGACTTGTAACCGAAAGGTTGCAAGATCGAATCCCTGAGCTGACAAGGTAAAAACCTGTCGTTCTGCCCCTGAACAAGGCAGTTAACCCACTGTTCTTAGGCTGTCATTATAAATAAGAATTTGTTCTTAACTGACTTGGCTAGTTCCAATTTGTAAGTTGTAAGTCGCTCTGGATAAGAGCGTCTGCTAAATGACTTAAATGTTAAATGTTAATGAAGAATCTGATGTGTTCGCAAAGGAAGATGGAGATATCGGCTGCATTCCGAACCTTAAGCTGAAACTCAACTTGAAGGATCACACGACTGTCCAGAACTCCATTCCGAAACCTCTGTACAAAGGGGTTGAAAGAATGTCCAAAACCTAATGGAGAGAGCCTGGGAATCCACGTCTCCATATTCATCCCCGATGGTCTGCGTGCGCAAGAAGGACAGTAGCCTGCGGTTATGTGTCGACTTCAAGGAGCTGAAGTCAAGTCCATCCCTGACCGTCATCCGTTGCAACGGATACAAGACCTGCTGGATAACCTAGGGGAATACACATGGTTCGATACTCGACCAAGGCAGTGCTTACCATCAAGGCTTCAGAGATGAAAGCTCAACACAAGCCATCGCATTCAGCACACCTTGGGGGCTATATTAGTGGGTCCACATCCCTTTTGGCTATAACCAACGCCCCACCCGCTTTCCAGAGGTTTATGGAAGGAGTTCTAGAGGGCATGAGAGACGACTGCTGTTCTCCATATCTGGATGATGTTCTCTGCTATTCCAAGACGTTCAGTAAACATGTGGAAGACCTGAGAAGAGTGCTTAGTCGGATGCGGAAGCACGGTATCAAACTGCGGCCGAATAAGTGTGAAGTCTTCAGACGCCAAGTGAGGTACATAGGTCGGATCGTATCCAGAGAAGGAGTACAAATCGACCCAAAGACTTGGAGGCTGTGTTGCGGCTAAGGTAGAGGGAGCCACAGACATTTGGAAAGGTCAAAACACTGCTGGGATTCTTCGGCCACTACAAGTTGTTCATCCAAGGTTCCTCCAGGATGGCCAAACCCCTATTTGAGCTGCTACAAAGTCCATCAGAAGAAAAGGGGAAAACTGCCGAGCCCAAATCAACCAGAGGAAAAACCCAGGCCAAACAGGTTAGTAATGAACAACGGCATCCCATGACACCAGTCCAGTAGACGGCTGTACACAGAGCCATCGTAGCCAAGGTAGTGGACGTATTTTTATTTTTTTATTTTTTATTTCACCTTTATTTAACCAGGTAGGCAAGTTGAGAACACGTTCTCATTTACAATTGCGACCTGGCCAAGATAAAGCAAAGCAGTTCGACACATACAACAACACATAGTTACACATGGAGTAAAACAAACATACAGTCAATAATACAGTGAAAAATAAGTCTATATACAATATTAGCAAGTGAGGTGAGATAAGGGAGGTGAAGGCAAACAAAATATATATATAAATAAATAAAAATATAAAAAGGCCATGGTGGCGAAGTAAATACAATATAGCAAGTAAAAAAACACTGGAATGGTTGGTTTGCAGTGGAAGAAGGTGCAAAGTAGAGATAGAAATAATGGGGTGCAAAGGAGCAAAATAAATAAATACAGTAGGTAAAGAGGTAGTTGTTTGGGCTAAATTATAGATGGGCTATGTACAGGTGCAGTAATCTATGAGCTGCTCTGACAGCTGGTGCTTAAAGCTAGTGAGGGAGATAAGTGTTTCCAGTTTCAGAGATTTTTGTAGTTCGTTCCAGTCATTGGCAGCAGAGAACTGGAAGGAGAGGCGGCCAAAGGAAGAATTGGTTTTGGGGGTGACCAGAGAGATATACCTGCTGGAGCGCGTGCTACGGGTGGGCGTTGCTATGGTGACCAGCGAGCTGAGATAAGGGGGGACTTTACCTAGCAGGGTCTTGTAGATGACCTGGAGCCAGTGGGTTTGGCGACGAGTGTGAAGCGAGGGCCAGCCAACGAGAGCGTACAGGTTGCAGTGGTGGGTAGTATATGGGGCTTTGGTGACAAAACGGATGGCACTGTGATAGACTGCATCCAATTTATTGAGTAGGGTTTTGGAGGTTATTTTGTAAATGACATCACCGAAGTCGAGGATTGGTAGGATGGTCAGTTTTACAAGGGTATGTTTGGCAGCATGAGTGAAGGATGCTTTGTTGCGGAATAGGAAGTCGATTCTAGATTTAACTTTGGATTGGAGATGCTTGATGTGAGTCTGGAAGGAGAGTTTACAGTCTAACCAGACACCTAGGTATTTGTAGTTGTCCACATATTCTAAGTCAGAGCCGTCCAGAGTAGTGATGTTGGACAGGCGGGCAGGTGCAGGCAGCGATCGGTTGAAGAGCATGCATTTAGTTTTACTTGTATTTAAGAGCAATCGGAGGCCACGGAAGGAGAGTTGTATGGCATTGAAGCTCGCCTGGAGGGTTGTTAACACAGTGTCAAAAGAAGGGCCAGAAGTATACAGAATAGTGTCGTCTGCGTAGAAGTGGATCAGAGACTCACCAGCAGCAAGAGCGACATCATTGATGTATACAGAGAAGAGAGTCGGTCCAAGATTTGAACCCTGTGGCACCCCCATAGAGACTGCCAGAGGTCCGGACAACAGACCCTCCGATTTGACACACTGAACTCGATCAGAGAAGTAGTTGGTGAACCAGGCGAGGCAATCATTAGAGAAACCAAGGCTGTCGAGTCTGCCGATGAGGATGTGGTGATTGACAGAGTCAAAAGCCTTGGCCAGGTCAATGAATATGGCTGCACAGTACTGTTTCCTATCGATAGAGGTTAAGATATCGTTTATGACCTTGAGCGTGGCTGAGGTGCACCCATGACCAGCTCTGAAACCAGATTGCATAGCGGAGAAGGCATGGTGGGATTCGAGATGGTCGGTAATCTGTTTGTTGACTTGGCTTTCGAAGACCTTAGAAAGGCAGGGTAGGATACATATAGGTCTGTAGCTGTTTGGGTCAAGAGTGTCCCCCCCTTTGAAGAGGGGGATAACCGCAGCTGCTTTCCAATCTTTGGGAATCTCAGACGACACGAAAGAGAGGTTGAAAAGGCTGGTAATAGGGGTGGCAACAATTTCAGCAGATAGTTTTAGAAAGAAAGGGTCCAGATTATCTAGCCCGGCTGATTTGTAAGGGTCCAGATTTTGCAGCTCTTTCAGAACATCAGCTGACTGTATTTGGGAGAAAGAGAAATGGGGAAGGCGTGGGCGAGTAGTAGAGGGTAGGCCAGTGCTGTTGACCGGGGTAGGGGTAGCCAGGTGGAAACATGGCCAGCCGTAGAAAAATGCTTGTTGAAATTCTCAATTATAGTGGATTTGTCGGTGGTGACAGTGTTTCCTATCTTCAGTGCAGTTGGAAGCTGGGTGGAGGTGTTCTTATTCTCCATGGACTTTACAGTGTCCCAGAACTTTTTTGAGTTTGTGTTGCAGGAAGCAAATTTCTGCTTGAAAAAGCTAGCCTTGGCTTTTCTAACTGCGTGTGTATACTGGTTTCTAGCTTCCCTGAAAAGTTGCATATCACGAGGGCTGTTCGATGCTAATGCAGAACGCCATAGGATGTTTTTCTGTTGGTTAAGGGCAGTCAGCTCAGGAGAGAACCAAGGGCTATATCTGTTCCTGGTTCTACATTTCTTGAATGGGGCATGCTTATTCAAGATGGTGAGGAAGGCATTTAAAAAAAATATCCAGGCATCCTCTACTGACGGGATGAGATCAATATCCTTCCAGGATACCTCGGCCAGGTCGATTAGAAAGGCCTGCTCGCTGAAGTGTTTCAGGGAGCGTTTGACAGTGATGATTGGAGGTCGTTTGATCGCTGACCCATTACGGATACAGGCAATGAGGCAGTGATCGCTGAGATCTTGGTTGAAAACAGCAGAGGTGTATTTGGAGGGCAAGTTGGTTAGGATGATGTCTATGAGGGTACCCGTGTTTACGGAATTGGGGTGATACCTGGTAGGTTCATTGATAATTTGTGTGAGATTGAGGGCATCAAGCTTAGATTGTAGGATGGCTGGGGTGTTAAGCATGTTCCAATTTAGGTCGCCTAGCAGCACAAGCTCTGAAGATAGATGGGGGGCAATCAGTTCACATATGGTGTCCAGAGCACAGCTGGGGGCAGAGGGTGGTCTATAGCAGGCGGCAACAGTGAGAGACTTGTTTTTAGAGAGGTGGATTTTTAAAAGTAGAAGTTCAAATTGTTTCGGAACAGACCTGGATAGTAAAACAGAACTCTGCAGGCAATCCTTGCAGTAGATTGCAACACCGCCCCCTTTGGCCGTTCTATCTTGTCTGAAAATCTTGTAACCAATCCACCCATTCTAGCATACCCAGACTGACTTACCATTTGTACTACACACTCATGCTTCCAATGAGGGTCTAGGAGCTGTCCTTTAACAACATCAGAACGGGAGACTATGTGTAATCGGGTATGGGTCCAGAACGCTAACTCCAGCAAAGAAAAACTTCCACCTCCACTCTGGCAAACAGGAGTTTTTAGAGTGAAATGGGCAATCAGTTTCCTAAATTTGTCACAATCTATACTATGCATCCACCTTTACCGTATACACCAACAACAACCCTTTGATCTATGTTCTGAGCACAGCTAGACTCAACGCAGTAGGTCACCACTGAGTCAGGGAGATGGCAGACTTCCATTTAGATCTGAAATATTGGCCTTGGAAAATGAATGCAGGCGCTGACACACTGTCTCGTTGTCCTATCGTTCTCCACGTCCACTTGGGTGAGCACACAGAATCTCTGCCACCAGAGGTCATCTCGCTATGGTAAGGAAGCAGAGCAGTGAAATATGAGGATGTTCCATCGGTGGCTGTACTGCAAGTCAACTCTAGAGAGGGTGGTGTGTCACCTGAAAGCGGGCCTGTCATCACACCACAGGATATCAAGGTTGCACAGCACGAGGATACCTGAATCAGAGAAATCATCTCGCTGAAAAACAAAAGATGGAATCCAAATGAGGAAAAGCTCATGGGACCAGAAATAAGGAGACTAGTCCATGAGTGGAACAAGCAGGTCATGGAAAATGGAATCCTGTACAGACAAGCTGGACAATGAAAGCAACTTGTACTACCCAGCAAGCTGAAATCAGAGGTGCTGAAGAACTTTCATGATGACATGGGCCCTGTCGGAGCAGACAAAGTGATCCATCTAGTCAGGGAAAGATTTTACTGGACATTCATGCACCGTGAAGTAGAAGACTATGCTATTAGACAGTGTGCATGTATAAAGCAGAAACCTCCCTGTGTTCCAGAGAAAGCACCAATCAGTTCTATCATCACCAGTGTACCCTTTGAGCTTCTCTCCGTCGACTACATGCACCTTGAGCCAAGCAAAGGGGAATATGAATATATTATTGTACTGGTCGATCATTTTACACGCTTTGCATTGGCCTACCCAACGAAGAACAAATCAGGAACAACTGCATTCCTCGGTTTGGCTATCCCAATAAGCTTCACCACGACCAAGGGCAGGAGTTCGAGAACAACCTGTTCCAGAGACTCCAGCAGCTTGCACACTCTCAAACTACTCTATAACATCCACAAGGGAACCCTGTGGAAAGGATGAATAGAACACTCCTGCAAATACTCCGTACTCTGCAATAAGATAAGACATTTGGGAAAGACCATCTCCCAAACATTGTCCATGCCTATAACTGTACAAGGCACAAGGCAACGGGGTACTCACCATTTTTCCTCCTGTATGGCAGAACCACACTCCTTCTTATCAACCTACTGTTCAACCTTGAACCAGAAACAGTGACAAGAACCCAACAAACATTCGCAGTGAAGTGGGCAACAAAGATGCAGACTGAACCAGATTTTCCTCTAGGATTTTGCCATGCTTGAAAATACGAAGAGTGTTGTGTTGGATTTGCCCCAAAAGTAAATTTCTTTACCAGATTTTTTTTGCAGTTTTAATTTAGTGGCTTATTGCAAACAGGATGCATGATTTGTTTATATTTGTATTCTGTACAGGGTTCCTTCTTTTCTCTATGTCATTTAGATTAGCATTGAGGAGTAAGTACAATGTTGTTGATCCATCCTCAGTTTTACCCTATCACAGCTATTAAACTGTCACTGTTATAAAGTCACCATTGACCTCATGGTGAAATCGCTGAGCGGTTTCCTTCGTCTCTGCATCTTTGTAGTGACTGGGTGTATTGATACACAGTCCATCATTTCTTTAACCTGTTGGGGATGGGGGCGCTGTTTAGACTATTTATGCTAATGTGGCTAATTTTTTAAACGGCTTCCCACAAAATCCTTGATCGTACAATATGCATATTATTATTATTATTGGATAGAAAACAGTCTATAGTTTCTATAGGAGTTGAAATTTTGTCTCTAAGTGGAACAGAGCCCATTCTACAGCAATTTCCCTGACATGGAGTCAGATTTGAGAAATGTTGGCCACTTTTCTGAAGTCAGTTAAAAGGGCACTGTCGTTGCTATGACTATACGGACACTTCTTACGTCTTCCCCTGGATGCCTTTACGTGATGACGATTCCAACGGGCTCGATTGCGCGTTCACAGGCCCTACAAATGAAAAAACTCTGAAGCTAGTCATTCTTTGGGAGCTGCGTAACGCGCGTGGAAGACACCGACCCTCTCCTGTTCCAAGCGTTAGTTTAGCCTGTTATATTTCTCCGGTCATCTTTTCACTCGTTATAGGAGTTACAAACATCACAAAGTAGTTAATTTAAAGCGTTTTATAGCAATTTATATCCGTTTAGTGCGATTTTGGGACATTTATTTTTGCAACGATGTGAAAAGTTGGGCACGCTTTTCAGTTCATCCCGAACGTAGTTGACATTTCCACATGGCAAGAGGACAGCTTTCCACCAAAAGACGATTTCTCCCAAGAAAGGATCCTTTGCCCAAGATACTGATGGAAGAACAGCTCAAGGTAGGACATTTTTATTATGATAAATCGTGTTTCTGTCGAAACATTTTAGTGGCTTAGGACGCCATGTTTTTTGACGTAGCTTCGCTTGGCGCAAACTGTATTGAAAAGTAAGGATAAATTAAAAAATGTAATAACGCAATTGTATTAAGAATTAAATTGTCTATCAATCCCTGTCCACCCTATATTTTTTAGTCACGTTTATGAGTATTTATGTATAAGAGTAGATCACTGTCTAAGTGGCGCAAGGACATTTTGTGACCAGCTGAGCTACATTTCACATTGTCTAACCATGATTTTGGTGGCTAAATATAAACATTTTCGATCAAACTGTATATGCATGTTGTAATGTGATGTTACAGGAGTGTCATCGGAAGAATTCTGAGAAGGTTAGTGAAAAAATTAATATCTTTTGGCGATGTTGACTTTTATCGCTCACTTTGGCTAGAATCAATGCTGGGCTGCTAATTGCTATGTGCTAAGCTAATATAACGATTTATTGTGTTTTCGCTGTAAGACACTTAGAAAATCTGAAATATTGTCTGTATTCACAGGATCTGTGTCTTTCGATTCGTGTATGCTGTGTATTTTTACGAAATGTTTGATGATTAGTAGTTAGGTAAACACGTTGCTCATTGTAATTATTCTAGTCCATTTGTGATGGTGGGTGCAATTGTAAACTATGCCATATACCTGAAATATGCACTTTTTTCTAACAAAACCTATCCCATACCATAAATATGTTATCAGACTGTCATCTAATGAGTTTTTTTGTTGGTTAGGGGCTATAAATATCTTAGTTTAGCCGAATTGGTGATGGCTACTGGTGTTGGTGGACAAATAAAAGATGGTGGATTATGCTAATGTGTTTTTAGGTAATAGATGTACATCTTTACATATTGTGTCTTCCCTGTAAAACATTTTAAAAATCGGAAATGTTGACTGGATTCATAAGATCTGTGTCTTTCATTAGCTGTATTGGACTTTAATGTGTGAAAGTTAAATATTTTAAAAAAATATTTTTTTTGAATTTCGCGGCACTGGTTTTTCAGTGGGGGGGGGGGGGGGGGGTGCCGCTAGCGCCACGCTGATCCTAGACAGGTTAATTAAGATATAAACATTTCAAGAACTTTGAAAGTTTCTTCAAGTGCAGTCGTAAAAACCATCAAGCCCAATGATGAAACTGTCTCTCATGAAGACCGCCACAGGAAAGGAAGACCCAGAGTTACCCCTGCTGCAGAGGATAAGTTCATCACATTTTATTTTTTTATTTAACTTCTTTGGGGTAGGGGGCAGTATTTACACGTCCGGATGAAAAGCGTGCCCAGAGTAAACTGTCTGCTACTCAGGCCCATATCCTAGGATATGCATATTATTAGTAGATTTGGATAGAAAACACTTGAAGTTTCTAAAACTGTTTGAATGATGTCTGTGAGTATAACAGAACTCATATGTCAGGCAAAAACCTGAGAAAAAATCCAACCAGGAAGTGGGAAATCTGAGGTTTGTAGGTTTTCAACTCTTTGCTTTTCCAAGAAACCATGGAAATGGGGTCATGTTGCACTTCCTAAGGCTTCCACTAGATGTCAACAGTCTTTAGAACCTTGTTTGATGCTTCTACTGTGAAGGAGGGGGCGAATGAGAGGAGATTGAGTAAGGTCTCTCCCAGAGTGCCACGAGCTGAACATGCGCTGACCATGCGCGTTCATGTGAGAGTTAGCGGCGTTCCATCGCATTTCTGAAGACAAAGGAATTCTCCGGTTAGAACATTATTGAAGATTCATGTTAAAAACGTTCTAAAGATTGATTCTATACATCGTTTGACATGTTTCTACGGACTGTAACGGAAATGTTTTGACTTTTCGGCCGTACTTTCCGCTGGACTTGCACGCGCGTCGTGAGTTTAGACTGTGTACTGAACGCGTGAACAACAAGGAGGAATTTGGACATAAATGATGGACATTATCGAACAAAACAAACATTTATGTGTGGAACTGGGATTCCTGGGATTGCATTCTGTTGAAGATCATCAAAGGTAAGTGAATGTTTATAATGCTATTTCTGACTTTTGTTGACTGCACAACATGGCGGATATCTCTTTGGGTTGATTTGTCGTCTGAGCGCCGTACTCAGATTATTGCATGGTTTGCTTTTTCCGTCAAGTTTTTTAAAATCTGACACAGCGGTTGCATTAAGGAGAAGTGGATCTAAAATTCTATGCATAACAGTTTTATCTTTTAGCAATGTTTATTATGAGTGTTTCTGTAAATTGATGTGGCTCTCTGCAAAATCACTGGATGTTTTGGAACTACTGAACATAACGCGCCAATGTAAACTCAGATTTTTGGATATGAATATGAACTTTACCGAACAAAACATACATGTATTGTGTGACATGAAGTCCTATCATTGTCATCTGATGAAAATCATCAAAGGTTAGTGATTCATTTTATCTATTTTTCTGCTTTTTGTGACTCCTCTCTTTGGCTGGAAAAATGGCTGTGTTATTCTGTGACTTGGCTCTGACCTAACATAATCGTTTGGTTTGCTTTCGTCGTAAAGCCTTTTTGAAATCGGACACTGTGGCTGGATTTACAACAAGTGTATCTTTAAAATGGTGTGAAATACTTGTATGTTTGAAGAATTTTAAATATGGGATTTCTGTCGTTTTGAATTTGGCGCCCTGCAGTTTCACTGGCTGTTGACGAGGTGGGATGCATCCCACATACCCTAGTGAGGTTAATGTCATAGAGGAACTCCGAAAACAGTGAACAGGTGATGTAAAAGAAAAAACTGTTGAAACAATGGTCTCTGCCATTAAAGTGATGACCCATGAAGAAATGTCACTGAGCTGTTTTGTAAAAGTGTGAAAGGACTTACCATTCCAACAGGTCAAATAGCGGAGGTGAAATGTAGAATCATAGCCCGGCCAGAGGGAGGAACAGAGATGTTCGAGCCAACCATGGACAGCCATTGCCCAGAAGGTTTGGAGCTGTTTCTATGCCCCCTGTAGAGCCTCGAAGGTGGTAAAGATTCCAGTTCAGAACTCCACACTTGACATTTACCTCTCTCAGAGAACAGTGCTGGGTTGGGTAGAGCTGTCATCAAAGCACCTGACTGTCAGAAAAAGCATGTGAGTCAGTCTAGCGATGCTTCCTATGCTCCACTCAATTTCACCATGGTAGGCAGAGAAAAGAGAGTCACACACCAGTTGGGTCCAGAGAAAAATGGCACACACCTGTTGAAGAATGCTGTATGAAGGTAGCCTAGTGGTTAGAGCGTTGGACTTGTAACCGAAAGGTTGCAAGATCGAATCCCTGAGCTGACAAGGTAAAAACCTGTCGTTCTGCCCCTGAACAAGGCAGTTAACCCACTGTTCTTAGGCTGTCATTATAAATAAGAATTTGTTCTTAACTGACTTGGCTAGTTCCAATTTGTAAGTTGTAAGTCGCTCTGGATAAGAGCGTCTGCTAAATGACTTAAATGTTAAATGTTAATGAAGAATCTGATGTGTTCGCAAAGGAAGATGGAGATATCGGCTGCATTCCGAACCTTAAGCTGAAACTCAACTTGAAGGATCACACGACTGTCCAGAACTCCATTCCGAAACCTCTGTACAAAGGGGTTGAAAGAATGTCCAAAACCTAATGGAGAGAGCCTGGGAATCCACGTCTCCATATTCATCCCCGATGGTCTGCGTGCGCAAGAAGGACAGTAGCCTGCGGTTATGTGTCGACTTCAAGGAGCTGAAGTCAAGTCCATCCCTGACCGTCATCCGTTGCAACGGATACAAGACCTGCTGGATAACCTAGGGGAATACACATGGTTCGATACTCGACCAAGGCAGTGCTTACCATCAAGGCTTCAGAGATGAAAGCTCAACACAAGCCATCGCATTCAGCACACCTTGGGGGCTATATTAGTGGGTCCACATCCCTTTTGGCTATAACCAACGCCCCACCCGCTTTCCAGAGGTTTATGGAAGGAGTTCTAGAGGGCATGAGAGACGACTGCTGTTCTCCATATCTGGATGATGTTCTCTGCTATTCCAAGACGTTCAGTAAACATGTGGAAGACCTGAGAAGAGTGCTTAGTCGGATGCGGAAGCACGGTATCAAACTGCGGCCGAATAAGTGTGAAGTCTTCAGACGCCAAGTGAGGTACATAGGTCGGATCGTATCCAGAGAAGGAATACAAATGGACCCAAAGATTTAGAGGCTGTGTTGTGGCTAAGGTAGAGGGAGCCACAGACAATTGGAAAGGTCAAAACACTGCTGGGATTCTTCGGCCACTACAAGTTGTTCATCCAAGATTCCTCCAGGATGACCAAACCCCTATTTGAGCTGCTACAAAGTCCATCAGAAGAAAAGGGGAAAACTGCCGAGCCCAAATCAACCAGAGGAAAAACCCAGGCCAAACAGGTTAGTAATAAACAACGGCATCCCAAGACACCAGTCCAGTAGACGGCTGTACGCAGAGCCATCGTAGCCAAGGTAGTGGACATGCTAACCAATCCACCCATTCTAGCATACCCAGACTGACTTACCATTTGTACTACACACTGATGCTTCCAATGAGGGTCTAGGAGCTGTCCTTTAACAACATCAGAACGGGAGACTTTGTGTAATCGGGTATGGGTCCAGAACGCTAACTCCAGCAAAGCAAAACGTCCACCTCCACTCTGGCAAACAGGAGTTTTTAGAGTGAAATGGGCAATCAGTTTCTAAATTTGTCACAATCTATACTATGCACCCACCTTTACCGTATACACCAACAACAACCCTTTGATCTATGTTCTGAGCACAGCTAGACTCAACGCAGTAGGTCACCACTGAGTCAGGGAGATGGCAGACTTCCATTTAGATCTGAAATATTGGCCTTGGAAAATGAATGCAGGCGCTGACACACTGTCTCGTTGTCCTATCGTTCTCCACGTCCACTTGGGTGAGCACACAGAATCTATCTATGCCACCAGAAGTCCTCTCGCTATGGTAAGGAAGCAGAGCAGTGAAATATGAGGATGTTCCATCGGTGGCTGTGCTGCAAGTCAACTCTAGAGAGGGTGGTGTGTCACCTGAAAGCGTGCCTGTCATCTCACCACAGGACATCAAGGTTGCACAGCACGAGGATACCTGAATCAGAGAAATCATCTCGCTGAAAAACAAAAGATGGAATCCAAATGAGGAAAAGCTCATGGGACCAGAAATAAGGAGACTAGTCCATGAGTGGAACAAGCAGGTCATGGAAAATGGAATCCTGTACAGACAAGCTGGACAATGAAAGCAACTTGTACTACCCAGCAAGCTGAAATCAGAGGTGCTGAAGAACTTTCATGATGACATGGGCCCTGTTGGAGCAGACAAAGTGATCCATCTAGTCAGGGAAAGATTTTACTGGACATTCATGCACCGTGAAGTAGAAGACTATGTTATTAGACAGTGTGCATGTATAAAGCAGAAACCTCCCTGTGTTCCAGAGAAAGCACCAATCAGTTGTATCATCACCAGTGTACCCTTTGAGCTTCTCTCCGTCGACTACATGCACCTTGAGCCAAGCAAAGGGGAATATGAATATATTATTGTACTGGTCGATCATTTTACACGCTTTGCATTGGCCTACCCAACGAAGAACAAATCAGGAACAACTGCATTCGTCGGTTTGGCTATCCCAATAAGCTTCACCACGCCCAAGGGCAGGAGTTCGAGAACAACCTGTTCCAGAGACTCCAGCAGCTTGCACACTCTCAAACAACTCTATAACATCCACAAGGGAACCCTGTGGAAAGGATGAATAGAACACTCCTGCAAATGCTCCGTACTCTGCAATAAGATAAGACAGAGGGGAAAGACCATCTCCCAAACATTGTCCATGCCTATAACTGTACAAGGCACAAGGCAACGGGGTACTCACCATTTTTCCTCCTGTATGGCAGAACCACACGCCTTATCAACCTACTGTTCAACCCTAGAACAGAAACAGTGACAAGAACCCAACAAACATTCGCAGTGAAGTGGGCAACAAAGATGCAGACTGAACCAGATTTTCCTCTAGGATTTTGCCATGCTTGAAAATACGAAGAGTGTTGTGTTGGATTTGCCCCAAACGTAAAGCGTTGTATTCAGGACATAAAGTAAATATCTTTCTCCAGATTTTTTTTGCAAACAGGTTGAATGATTTGTTTATATTTGTATTCTGTACAGGGTTCCTTCTTTTCTCTATGTCACCAACTACTTTGCAGACAGAGTTCAGTGTGTCAAATCGGAGGGCATGTTGTCCGGTCCTCTGGCAGTCTCTATGGGGGTACCACAGGGTTCAATTCTCGGGCCGACTCTTTTCTCTGTATACATCAATGATGTTGCTCTTGCTGCGGGCGATTCCCTGATCCACCTCTATGCAGACGACACCATTCTCTATACTTCCGGCCCTTCCTTGGACACTGTGCTATCTAACCTCCAAACGAGCTTCAATGCCATACAACACTCCTTCCGTGGCCTCCAACTGCTCTTAAACGCTAGTAAAACCAAATGCATGCTTTTCAACCGTTCGCTGCCTGCACCCGCACGCCCGACTAGCATCACCACCCTGGACGGTTCCGACCTAGAATATGTGGACATCTATAAGTACCTAGGTGTCTGGCTAGACTGCAAACTCTCCTTCCAGACTCATATCAAACATCTCCAATCCAAAATCAAATCTAGAGTCGGCTTTCTATTCCGCAACAAAGCCTCCTTCACTCACGCCGCCAAACTTACCCTAGTAAAACTGACTATCCTACCGATCCTCGACTTCGGCGATGTCATCTACAAAATAGCTTCCAATACTCTACTCAGCAAACTGGATGCAGTTTATCACAGTGCCATCCGTTTTGTTACTAAAGCACCTTATACGACCCACCACTGCGACCTGTATGCCCTAGTCGGCTGGCCCTCGCTACATGTTATGGCTATGCTAGGTAAAGTGCCGCCTTATCTCAGTTCACTGGTCACGATGGCTACACCCACCCGTAGCACGCGCTCCAGCAGGTGTATCTCACTGATCATCCCTAAAGCCAAAACCTCATTTGGACGCCTTTCCTTCCAGTTCTCTGCTGCCTGCGACTGGAACGAATTGCAAAAATCTCTGAAGTTGGAGACTTTTATCCCCCTCAACAACTTTAAAAATCTGCTATCCGAGCAGCTAACCGATCGCTGCAGCTGTACATAGTCCATCTGTAAACTACCCACCCAATTTACCTACCTCACCCCCCATACTGCTTTTATTTATTTACTTTTCTGCTCTTTTGCACACCAGTATCTCTTCTTGCACATGATCATCTGATGATTTATCACTCCAGTGTTAATCTGCTAAATTGTAATTACTCGATTTATTGCCTACCTCATGCCTTTTGCACACATTGTATATAGATTCTCTTTTTTTTCTACCATGTTATTGACTTGTTTATTGTTTACTCCATGTGTAACTCTGTGTTGTTGTCTGTTCACACTGCTATGCTTTATCTTGGCCAGGTCGCAGTTGCAAATGAGAACTTGTTCTCAACTAGCCTACCTGGTTAAATAAAGGTGAAATAAAATAAAAAATAAAAGATTAGCATTGAGGAGTAAGTACAATGTTGTTGATCCATCCTCAGTTTTACCCTATCACAGCTATTAAACTGTCACTGTTATAAAGTCACCATTGGCCTCATGGTGAAATCGCTGAGCGGTTTCCTTCGTCTCTGCATCTTTGTAGTGACTGGGTGTATTGATACACCATCCAAAGTGTAATTAATAACTTCACCATGCTAAAGGGATATTCATTGTCTGCTTTTTTTGGTTTTACCAATCTACCAATAGGTGCCCTTCTTTGAGGCCTTAGAAAACCTCCCTGGTCTTTGTGGTTGAATCTGTGTTTGAAATTCACTGCTCGACTGAGGGACCTTACAGATAATTGTATGTGTGGGGTACAGACATGAGGTAGTCATTCAAAAATCATGTTTAACATTATTATTACACTCAAGAGTGAGTCCATACAACTTATTACGTGACTTGTTCAGCACATTTTCACTCCTGAACTTATTTTGGTTTGTCATAACAAAAGGGGTTGAATACTTAGACAAATGTAACAATTGCACTTTGACATTATGGGAAATTGTGTGTAGGCCAGTGCCCCAAAAAAATCTACATTTAATCAACACAACAAAATGTGGAAAAAGTAAAGGGGTGTTAATAGCTAGTATTCTACAGTATGTTGCTGTCTCTTGTCTACCCTCCTCTCTTGCCCTGTCCTGGTTGTAAAAAGTGTAAAAGTCAACTATTATATTAATTTCACAGGATTTTTCAGTTCACCTGCAAATTCTTTGTAAACCATTTTTTTTTCACTGTATTTCACCTCTTATAATTTGTGAAAATTAAAAAAAAATCTATAGAGCAGCTTGAATTGTTAAAGTCTACTTTGTGCTTAACCCACCTCTGTTCTCTCTCCGTCTGCCCTCTGTCTCTGTGTTTTGTCTGTTCCGGTCTCAGGTTCTTGATTGTTACGATCACCTTTGTCTATCGTCTTCTGTTATTTCCTGTTCTTCTGATGTCTCTCTCCATCATATCCTATTCTTCTGTTGCTATCTCTGTGTCTTGTCTGGTGTGTCTCTTGCCATCACCTTTTCTTCTGTTGCTGTCTATGTCTGGTCTGGTGTGTCCCTCCATCATATCCTACTCTTTTGTTACTGTCTATGTGTCTTGTGTGTCTCAATTACTTAACCTCAACCTGCTGTTCTCATCTGTCCTCCTCGGCTCATCTGAAAGGTAGCACAGTAGACGTGCAACATGTCATTAGTTAGTTTTAAAGAGCCACTGCATTTCCTGACTTGGCCACTTTTTAGATTTGGCTCATTAAGAAAAGGTAGCAGCCATGACTGAATTCAAACATGAGTTGGTTTTCAGGGTGTGGTTTGATGTGGGTGTGTGTTCGTAGGTGAGAAGAGTTAGCTTCAGCCGGCTGATGTGCGACCTGATTTCGGATACTTTCTCTCTGGGGCTAGTTAGGGGCTGTCAACAAATTAAGCATTTTGTTGCACACATTTTAGTTCTCATTAAATGCTTTCAATATTTTTGTTATGAATTTCTACAATTTATAGTTGGTTTGAGGTTAAGTAATTGAAATTTGGACCTATTGGAATTTTAACAAATGTTCATAGCGTAATTTACTGATGGTCCTTAACTAGCCCCATAGGGATATCCAAAGTCAACCCAAATTTACCACAGACGTTACTATCGGGTCTCATGCAGCCGCACTCCAAATTGGTGATTACTTGTGTGCTGCCAGATGTGGGCAGGATTGAAACTAACCCAACCTTAATTTAAGTTGTGATGCAGTCACGACCAAAAGTCTCATGCATTTTTAGGGGCAGTTGCTCTTTACTGTATACTGACACGACCAGAGCAACTCACTGTAAAGAAAAATTAAAGTGCCCTGATAACAACGCAACACAACTCAAGACATGATAGATAGGACGCTACATAGCCCCTAGGCAACATGAATATAAAGAGACATGCGCCTAAAAATGTAATAACTTATTAGACCTCTATGATGAATTCAATTCTTATTTCAATTCTACCAGCTAATGTGAGATTTTCGATGACATAACATTTGAGGACACATAACTTAAGGGCCTATGTATTTTCAATGTTTTGTTCACATACAATCTAACCACAAAGCTGGCCATCTATCCTCTCTCTTTCTAGCTGCCCTCCCCCTTCCCTACTAAGTTCACGTTTGTTTATTTGACATATTGAAGTGATAATGCCCTGGCTGGCAACGTTCTTATCCCTTGATTGCTAGCTAGCCAACTACGGCTAACGTACGGTCAGGTCAAAAAGTCCAGCCAGAATAACAGCAAAGAAATTGCATTTGCATAAACTGTTTTCTAGTGACATTTATTTGGATACATCCATAACAAATTACCGAATGAGGCACGATTTTGCCTGGCATAGAAAATGTGTTCACTCGTCAGGACACTTGTTCTTGTGGAGCTAGCCAACAACACAGCTAACACAATCACTTCAAACTGAAGCTGGAAAGACTGCAACCTCGCTGCATTTCATTTCCTTTTACCTTTTCAATTGACATTTCTTTGTATAGATCCATAAAAATCATGCCAGCTGATTCATGATTTGGTCTGGCTGAGAAACGCTGCATGCCTGCCTGTCTCGTCCCGACACGTTCATTACTATGGGACAGCTGGAGATCGAATTGAAACAATGTTCCGAATATCGGAATGACAGACAACAAGGTTTATACAAATCTCCGCTGTTGAAAATGACATGTTAGACTAAAAGAAATGTGAGATAATGTCTAGATTCTTTTCATAGTGGAGATAAAGTTTATAAATTGCTTGGCTGGACTGATGAGACAGTGGATTGAACAGTCAGATCAATCAGAGTTAATAGGCATTTTAACATCATAGATTTAGCCAGTGGTAACTTGTGGAATAGACACAGGCTGGATTGCAATTTTAACCAATCAGCATTCAGGATTAGACTCATAGAGTACACAGTGAAATTAAATGCTTACTTGCAGGTTTGCCTCTCGACAATTCAACAACTATAGAAAAAGTAAGTGTTTAAAAATAGTAATTGAAATAACTGGCAGTTAAAATAAAAAAATTGTTAAATAGCCTATATGGAAATAACAGACATGAGCCAAGCATGTTCACCTGTAGAATAGAATAGATAAGACCTTTATGATACATTTCATTTTGTCAGTTCTACCACCTCAACATTGCTAATTTTAAACAGGTTTAAATATGTTGTAAAGTTTAGCTTCAGTCCACTGTGTCACTGTCATAAGATAACTATATGGCCAAAAGTATGTGGACACCTGCTGGTCAAATATCTCATTCCAAAATCATGGGCATTAATATGGAGTTGGTCCCCCATTTGCTGCTATAACAGCCTCCACTCTTCTGGGAAGGCTTTCCACTAGCTGTTGGAACATTGCTGGAACATTCAGCCACAAGAGCATTAGTTAAGTCGGGCACTGATGTTGGGCGATTAGGCCTGGCTTGCAGTGGGCATTCCAATTCATCCCAAAGGTGTTCGATGGGGTTGAGGTCAGGGCTTTGTGCAGGCCAGTCAAATTTTTCCACACAGATCTCGACAAACCATTTCTGTATGGACCTCGATTTGTGCAGGGGGACTTTGACATGCTGAAACAGGAAAGGGCCTTCCCCAAACTGTTGCCACAAAGTTGGAAGCACAGAATCATCTAGAATGTCAGTGTATGCTGTAGCGTTAATATTTCCCTTCACTGGAACTAAGGGGCCTAGCCAAAACTATGAAAAACGGCCCCAACCCACTATATTCCTCATCTTCCAAACTTTAGTTGGCATGCATTCTGGCAGGTAACGTTCTCCTGGCATCCTCCATACCCAGATTCATACGTCGGACTGCCAGATGGTGAAACGTGATTCATCCCTCCAGAAAACGCGTTTCCACTGCTCCAGAGTCCAATGGCGGCGAGCTTTACACCACTTCAGTCAACGCTTGGCATTTCACACAGTGATCTTAGGCTTGTGTGTGGCTGCTCGGCCATGGAAACCCATTTCATGAAGCTCTGATGAACAGTTCTTGTGCTGACGTTGTTTCCAGAGGCAGTTTGAAATTATGTAGTGAGTTTTGAAACCGAGGACAGACTCGGCGATATCATTCTGTGAGCTTGTGTGGCCTACCACTTTGCGGCTGAGCCGTTGTCGCACCCAGACATTTCCACTTTACAATAACAGCACTTACAGATGACCAGGGCAGCTCTAGCAGGGCAGACATTTGATGAACTGACTTGTTGGAAACATGATATCTAATGACGGTGCCACGTTGAAAGTCACTGAACTCTCCAGAAAGGTCCATTCTATTGCCAATGTTTGTCTATAGAGATTGCATGGCTGCATGCTCGATTTTATACACTCGTTAGCCAAATCCACTACTTTGAAGAGATGTCCAAGAGGTGCTACAGAAACGAAACCTATCTAATACAGCCGCTGGAAATAAACACTTTCCAAATATCATGACCTACAGTATATCAACATCCTTAGCTGGCCCATTCATAAAATATACTGTTAAATAACTAATATCTTAAGGATGCTGAGAGCTAACGCTAGCTTATTGCACAAACTAACTCTGCTAACTCTGCTACTGCTGCTGCACTTCGACTTTCTGGCTGTTCAGCACTCTCCACCTTGTTCCCTTTTTTTGCCGCTCTTTCGGAAGAAGTTCAGAATATCCATATTAACTCTGTCCTATGCTTCAGTCTGACAGGCATTTTTTGCTGAATGATGACATTGACATCTAACCGTTGCTGTAGGGCTGGGGGAGGTGTCAATGGACGCGAGCGGTCCAATGCGTGGTGAAATCTCGACCAATCACAGCAGGCTCCGCATCACTCCAGAGGCTTATGCCGGACATTTTAGAGTTTCCTAGTTCCAAGTAGCAATATGTGTGTGCACTATATTGTATTGTTTTTCTATTTTTTATTCATAGAAATGTGTCAGTACAACATACATTCTACTGCACAGCACAAGTGATGTGTGGTTATGGAAACTCATAAGACTGAAATGTGGCAACAACAAAAAAAGATTACACCACTGGTTGTAAGTTTTGTTTTGTCAGATTTGTTTGAACACCATTAAGATATATTTGAAAGTGAGATGGTGGAAGAGCACTATTGAATTTCCATTTAAAACCTGTCTTTTAAAAACTGTCAGTTTAATTCAGCTAATCCTGATTGGCATAGGCTGATTCCACATAAAACCTTTTTATGTTTGTGCACAATTAATGTTAATAAACTGGTGCAATAACCCATGCAACGTTAATTATGAAGGAAGACATGGAAATTCTATTAGACAAAACTAAGCAAATTACTGTGTATATGCTAACCTATACGTGTTTGGTAAGTGTATATGGTGAACTTAGGGTGAGTGTATGGTTCTTTACCCGCCATCTCTATTGCTGTCCAACTCATGGGAAATGCTGATTGGAGACTCAGTGCTATTGAGACTTATGGGACCTGTGAACACAACATTTTTACAATTTGGTTATTGGGGAATCACCTGATGACATCGTAGGCTATTTCAATAATGTTAAGTATAGTTGTGAAGGGAAAAATCACACCTACCGCAACAATTTTTTTTAAAGTTACTCATGGAGTGAGTTACAATTTAACTCAATTCCAATGAATTCCCCTTTAAGTATGTCAAATATAATATCTAACATTGAACAGTCTAAACACAAGCAAAGTGCTGAGTCAAGGTACACCCAGTGCTTGGGCAATCAGGCGATAAGTCAGTCATACTGTGAGATAACATTTGGTTCCACTGTAGAAAAAGTGTGTGAGGATCCAGAATGCAATCAGGGAACTTTGTGCTGTGTGGTGGTGTGATGAAGTGATATCCCCTCTGTTTGCAATTGGCCCAAGTATTCAGGCACTGGGAAAAGGCTACACTCCCGTTCTCTTTCAGGAACCATGTGAGCCACATTCATTTTCTGATCACATTCAGATGAGCAAGAAAGGGGGAAGTTCACCGCCATTCATTACTAAACGAGTCTCTTATCATTGACTCAAAGCTCATAATCTAAAGGGCGCAAACTGTTTCCCCCAAAGATGGAGAAAAAACACTTTAAATAATGCTAATTACACATCTGTCGCAATGACTTTTGTCAATGATTTGGGTAATTATGGAAAAGCTCATTGAGAAATGATCAAAATGTTCCACCATACAGTAGGCCTATGTTTGCTGCAGTAAAAATCACTGTGTTTAGATATTTAGCAGAGTGAAATATGAACATGCAGTCCTTTGTTCAAAGATTCCCAAAGGTTACTGTGAAGAGAGGCCTTCACATGTTGCCTGCCATCTCTATCTAGAAAGGGGGATGAGTATAAAAGAGTGGATTTATGACTGTTTATTGTTATGTATTTATCCTTTATTCTCATGGTCAGCATCATAATCCATATTTCATCAACGTACAGTTAGAGTATATGCATACTTTTATCATTACACCACGATCCGTTATTCTTAGGTATATGGATGAATGGGAGTTATGTTATATGTTCTCTCTTTGTTCCCTCCCTCTGTCCCTGATCATAGGTGAGGAGCTGGACCTGTGGCAGAGCTGAATTATATATATTTAGGTGCTTTGGGGTGGGGCTTCGGGTCTCCTGGGTTCCGGGCTTGGGAGAACATGTTTGAAAGTGTTTCCGCAAGGAGGCCTTCTTATTGCGACCCTTACCATGTGTTTGTTATTTTCAGCCTGAGGGGCATGTATTTGTAATAAATATCCCTCAACTTTTGCATCAGACAATGTGGTCCTGCAATTCCTTCCATAAATGCAATCCAGGCAATGGCCTGTCACAATTACAAAACTCAAAAGGAGGAAGAATTATTAACCTGTCTGACTCTGGTGTTCCGCCAGCGGAACTCCTCCCACATTCCACTGAAAAGGCAGAGCGCTAATTCAAAATATATTTTTTCGAAATATTTAACTTTCACACATTAACAAGTCCAATACAGCAAATGAAAGGTACACATCTTGTGAATCCAGCCAACATGTCCGATTTTTAAAATGTTTTACAGCGAAAACACCACGTATATTTATGTTAGCTCACCACCAAATACAAAAAAGGACAGACATTTTTCACAGCACAGGTAGCATGCACAAAGCCAACCTAACTAGCCAAGAACCAACCAAACTAACCAAGAAACAACTTCATCAGATGGCAGTCTTATAACATGATATTCAATAAATCTATGTTTTGTTCGAAAAATTTGCATATTTCGGGTATAAATCATAGTTTACATTGCAGCTACAATCAGAAATTGCACCGAAAGCAGCCATAATAATTACAGACACCAACGTAAAATACCTAAATACTCATCATAAAACATTTCTGAAAAATACATGCTGTACAGCAAATGAAAGACAGGCATCTTGTGATTCCAGCCAATATTTCCGATTTCTTAAGTGTTTAACAGCGAAAACACAATATAGCGTTATATTAGCTTACCACAATAGCCAGAAACACAAGCCATTCCCCAGTAGTAAAAGTTAGCGATCGTGATAAACCAGCAAAAGATATATAATTTTTGACTAACCTTGATAAGCTTCATCAGATGACAGTCCTATTCCTAGTCCTCAGGTTATACATACACTTATGTTTTGTTCGAAAATGTGCATAGTTAGAGCTGAAATCAGTGGTTATACATTGTGCTAACATAGCATCTTTTTCCCACAACGTCCGGATATTTTTCTGACACTTTTTCTGACACATATATTCTGACCAAATGACTATTCATAAACATAACTAAAAAATACATGTTGTATGGAAAATGATAGATACACTAGTTCTTAATACAATCGCCGTGTTAGAATTCTAAAAATAACTTCATTACGACATCCAGCTTCGGTATAGCGAGAGAGTACCCAAAAGCTGGGCGCAAACGACTAGCACAACATGTTCGACAGATATATGAAATAGCATCATAAAATGGGTCCTACTTTTGCTGATCTTTCATCAGAATGTTGTACAAGGGGTGCTTTGTCGGGAACAATCGTTGTTTGGATTTAGAACGGCCTTTTTCCCTCTCGTTTTAGCAAGCACACTTGCCAAGTGGCGCGAATCTCTCCATGTAAACAAACGGAAGAGAACGGAACACGGCAAAACTCCCGAAAAAAATTCAATAATCTGATTAAACTATATTGAAAAAACATACTTTACGATGATATTGTCACATGTATCAAATAAAATCAAAGCCGGAGATATTAGTCGTCCATAACGGCAGCTTATGAGAAGGCAAATCCAGGTCCCTCCTCGCGCTCTCCAGAAAACAGGAAACTGGTGACACGTCATGCCAAGAGCTATAATTCGAGTCCAGATGAAGTTACACACTCAATTTATTCTCTCACTGCTTGTCGACATCTAGTGGAAGACATATGAAGTGCATCTAAACTAATAAATAACAAGGACTTTAATAGGCAGCCCCTAGAAGAGTGCATCGATTTCAGATTTTCCACTTCCTGTCAGGAAGTTTGCTGCAAAAGGAGTTCTGTTTTACTCACAGATATAATTCAAACTGTTTTAGAAACTAGAGAGTGTTTTCTATCCAATAGTAATAATAATATGCATATTGTACGAGCAAGAATTGAGTACGAGGCCGTTTAAATTGGGCGCGATTTTCCCCCATAGTGAAAACAGCGCCCTCTGTCCTTGACGCACAGATGCCTTTAGCGGGATCATTTTCATCAACAAACGCTGAATTACAGAGCGTCAAATTCCCAAATAATTGCTAAAAATATTTAGATTAATGAAATCACAAGTGCAATATAGCAAAACACAGCTTAGCTTGTTGTGTCGTGTCAGCGTTTGTGTGAGTTTATCGATCACTAGACAAAACATTACAAACACCTAGCCGCAATGTAGATTGGTCACGAAAGCCAGAAAAGCAATACAATTAATCGCTTACCTTTGATGATCTTCGGATGTTTGTACTCACGAGACTCCCAGTTACACAATAAATGTTCCTTTTGTTCGATAAAGATTATTTTTATTAAAAAAAACTCAATTTGTTTGGCGCGTTATGTTCAGTATTCCACAGCCTTATCAAGGTCATCAAGGCTTGATGAAAATTCCAAATAGTATCCGTAAAGTTCATAGAAACACGAGCAATGGACATTAGACCGGTGGAAATCTGTCCTTTGGTCTGATGAGTCCAAATTTTAGATTTTTGGTTCCATCTGCCTTGTCTTTGTGAGACGCAGAGTAGGTGAACAGATGGTTCCATCTCCGCATGTGTGGTTCCCACTGTAAAGCATGGTGGGGGTGTGATGGTGTGTGGTTGCTTTTCTGGTGACATTGTCTGTGATTTATTTAGAATTCAAGGCACACTTAACCAGCATGCCTACCACAGCATTCTGCAGCGATACGCTATCCCATCTGGTTTGCGCTTAGTGGGACTATTATTTGTTTTTCAACAGAACAATGATCAGGCTATGTAAGGGCTATTTGACCAAGAAGGAGAGTGATGGAGTGATGCATCTGATGACCTGGCCTCCACAATCACCCGACCTCAACCCAATTGAGATGGTTAGGGATGAGTTGGAACACAGAGTGAAGGAAAAGCAGCCAACAAGTGCTCAGCATATGTGGGAACTCCTACAAAACTTTGGAAAAGGATTCCAGGTGAAGCTGGTTGAGAGGATGAGCTTTGCATACCGTTGGCATTAAGGCATTAAGGAAAAGGGTGGCTACTTTGAAGAATCTAAAATATATTTAGATTTTGACAAATTTTTGGGTTACTACATGATTCCATATGTGCTATTTCATAGTTGAGATATCTTCACTATTATTGTACATTGTAGAAAATAATTTAAAAAAATACATTTAAAAAAACTTTGAATGAGTAGGTGTGTCCAAACATTTGACTGGTACTGAGTATCTTAACAATTCTAGGCATAATATTATATTCTGATCATTTTGTCTCGAGTTAATGTCTGGATAATATAATGAAATCAATGTGAATGACTTGTTCTTGGGTGTCAAGTGCACTTGACTGGTTTTTAAATCAAGTACTGTTGGCTTCATGGATGGGCCAAATGGAACCTCCAAGTGAACCCAATACCAGGGTTGACATTAAGAGGGTTCTTCAAAACAAACCACGCAATCAGTGCTCTCCCGCCCAGTAATGGGCCTGCTTTGTTATTCGAGGAGGATTTGACTCCAAACTCCCAACATGCTTTGCCAAACTTGAAGGCCTCCCGTCAAGACTGAATGCCGGGCACCATCATTTAGCCTAGCTAATGAATAAAATGCAAGATAACTTGGGTAATGCTGTCCACTCTCTGTCTTTTTCCTTTAAAGTGAAATTACCGCCGGTGGAGTTCAACATAGAGATCTAGGAATGCTAACTGATTGCGCTAAAGTTTGTGAACGCACGTTAATCTCACATGATTATGCACAAATGTTCTGGGCTTGGGTGGGGTTGTGTAGTTATCTTGCATGTATTAGGCCTCAAGAGAAGCTTTTGAAGGACCTGTTTTCCCAATTGCAACCAAGACAGAATAAAATGAACCTTCTTAACATTAGCCTACGATGATTGAAGATGGCTAACATACACAATTCACTTGCAGTGCTGCTCTAAAACGTGGGCAGCGTGTCAAAAACGACTGAGTAAGTCAATTGAGCACCCATTCCTAAAGTGCATTACTCTAAATCTTCTTATGGCTGCAAGGGGCAGTATTGAGTAGCCTGATAAAATGTGTCCATTTCAAACGGCCTCGTACTCAATTCTTGCTCGTACAATATGCATATTATTATTACTATTAGATAGAAAACACTCTCTAGTTTCTAAAACCGTTTGAATTATTTCTCTGAGTGAAACAGAACTCATTCTGCAGCACTTTTCCTGACCAGGAAGTGGAACGTCTGAAATCGATGCTCTGTTCTACTTCATGCCTATACATGGGCACAAGACCTATTAGTATACATACACGTCATACACCTTCCTCTGGGTGTCAAGAAGGCTGTGAGAGAAGAAATTAGGTTATTATCTCGATCTGGGATGGAATAAATCATCTTGGAATGACGTGTACCCAATTTCCGGTACTCTGAAGAACGCAATTTGGACAGTGGGGTTGCCTTTTGTTTTGCTGACATTATATGCGACTATTATTTCCGGCTGTGATTTTATTTAATACATGTCACCATATCATCGTAAAGGATGTTTTTTCAATATAGTTTCATCAGATTATTGACATTTTTTCGGGAGTTTTGCCGTGTTCCGTTTGTTTACATGGAGAGATCCGTGCAACCCGGCTAGCGCGCTTGCTAAATGGAGAGAGAAAGTTGCCATTCTGAATCCAAACAACGACTCATCTGGACAAAGGACACCTTGTTCAACATTCTGATGAAAGATCAGCAAAAGTAAGACCCAATTTATGATGTTATTTCATATATCTGTCGTAGTCGCCCAAGTGTTTCTGGCTATTGTGCTAAGCTAATATAATGCTACATTTTGTTTTCGCTGTAAAACACTTAATAAATCGGAAATATTGTCTGGCATCACAAGATGCCTGTCTTTCTTTTGCTGTACACTATGTATTTTTCAGAAATGTTTTATGATGAGTAATTAGGTATTGACGTTGGTGTCTGTAAATATTATGGCTCCTTTCGGTGCAATTTCTGAATGTAGCTGCAATGTAAACTATGATTTATACCTGAAATATGCAAATTTTTTGAAAAAAACATATGCTATACAATAAATATGTTATCAGACTGTCATCTGATGAGGTTGTTTCTTGGTTAGTGGCTATTTATATCTTTATTTGGCCGAATTTGTGATAGCTACTGATGGAGTCAAAAACTGATGGAGTAATAAAAGTGGTGTCTTTTGCTAACGTGGTTAGCTAATAGATTTACATATTTTGTCTTCCCTGTAAAACATTTTAAAAATCGGACATGTTGGCTGGATTCACGATATGTGTACCTTTCATATGCTGTATTGGACTTGTTAATGTGTGAAAGTTAAATATTTAAAAAAAAAATCTTTTGAATTTCGCGCCCTGCACTTGAAGTGGCTGTTGTCATAAATGTACCGACGTCGGGCTTGCACGCCAAACAGGTTAATGCCCCACTACCTTTCAAAACAGAAACTGCTAACATTAACCATGGAAGTCAATACCACCAATTACACATGCAGCTCTCCAATGCCACGCCTTGTCGTCTGTATTTTTTTACCATTAAATCTCGGAGGTATTGCCCCCTGACACACAACGTTGCTTTGTAATTTCCTTGGCGGGCACCAACAATTAATTCCCAATAACTGCATATGAACCCCCAGAGACGGGCTTGATCGACTGCAGCGCTAATCAAAGGAGAAGACTCAATTTTGGCTCAGAAAAAGCAACCCACAGGCAACATAGTATCCATAATGTCTACTTACCCCACTGTTGGAATTTCCAGTAATAAAAAGGTAGATGAATAAGGTGGTATGAAGAGTCAATGTTTCTATATTAGATAGGTATGTTTATATTGACAATGGAGCACAAACACATCAATGAAGCATGAGCACATCAGTCCAACCGAATTGCTCTGCATTTCTCCCCAGTAATTTGACTGCTTTCAAATTGCCAGTGGTTAAACCAGTGTACGTTTCATAGGCCAAATATAGAAATACTTGATTCATCTTATGTATTATATATATTTAATGATATAGGGTACATCAGTCATAGTACTAAAGCATCAGTAAAATGTATGAATTTATTTTCATAATTAAGTGAAATGTAGTAACCTATGTGCATAACAACAGTTGACAAATAGCTAGAAGTTCAAAGCATGTATATTTTTAGTTGCTTGGTATTGGACAGTTCTAATTTATTATATTGTCTTTGTTCATTTGCAGTTTCCTTGCAATTGAGGACTCCTAAAGGGCCATAGCGTCAAGCTATCGTGTCGGCGTGTCGACAGTGGGAAAGGGGTTGGCCACGGTGTCAAGAGTCATAAGGGATGGCCGTGTCAAAATGTACATGCCCGTACCAAAGCAGGTTGACTGGAGGGCCATTGCCAGTGAGTTCCAGGAGAGGTGGGATGCCTGGGATCGATTGACAGGAAGTATATGGTCATCCAAGCGCCCACATGCTTTGGATTCCGATTTTTTTCTGGATCATTGAGTGGTTTTGAAAACTGTAGCCTCTCTCTGCTGCACTGTATCAGCACAGCACCGTAGTGCTAGGCCGTTTTGGTAATGAATATAGGTTACAAGACTGGGTATCTATGTGAACGCAGCCATAGACACACCTGTCTTACCAAAATAATACAAACTAATAGCTTAGTTATTCATGCATGCAAACAAAAATACTGAATAGCACCTTGGTTTAGAATACCAATAACTGCGAATGAATGTAAAGAGAACAAAACTGCAGTACCAAGTTGTAGGCCTAGTAAACAAAATATCACATTGATAAAGGCATGACACAATCTATATTTAGGCTAGTTACATTAATAGTAAACAAAAGCAGAAAATAAAAGGCAAATAGAGATCCAAATAACCAAAACAGAGCATACAGCCTACTACCATGAGGTGAGGCCATGCACAACTGTCTTGCCAAGTAAATAGGCCTATACAGGCCCACTTCAAAGATGGAAAATCATGCCACTCGCTCATTAATTCAGCAACAAGTTGTGATAAGGCACAATACACTTCTGTGAATCAAATTTGACCCACGTAATCAATTAAGCAATGCTAGTCTACCATAAACACGTTTCCAATACGTATAGTTCCATTTACAGCGACGAAAAGCAATAGACTACCAAGAAAACCATAGAATGTAGCCTATATCTATGATGAAATATACCGATATGTAGCTTCTCCCAGGGGCATCATTTGGGCCATTGCATTGGAATCATAATGAATCTGCTTATATCACGCTATACCACAATAAACAAGGCTGTTTAATGCCAGTGGTAGGTCATGAGTAAAAAATAGTTGCGCTTTCCTCGGGTGTGCTTCTTCTATGATGACTGAACATGAGTTCTCCCATGTAGCTGTGGACACCCCATAAGTCAGTCAATGTTTCAGTGCAGTAAGCACGGTCAGCATTACAGAGGCCCAGAGAACTGTTGCAGGATATTAAAACCTCTTGACACTAGGGGGGCGCCATTTCGACTTTGTGAAAATTCGTTCCCAAATTAAACTGCCTCGTACTCAATTCTTGCTCGTACAATATGCATATTATTATTACTATTGGATAGGAAACACTCTCTAGTTTCTAAAACCGTTTGAATTATTTTTCTGAGTGAAACAGAACTCATTCTGCAGCACATTTACTGTCAGGGAGTGAGATTTCAGAAATCGAGGTCCCTGTTCTGAGGTCAGTTTATAAGTCCCCATGTAAGCCATCGGGCTACATGCACTGCATACGCCTTCCTCTAGATGTCAGTAAGCGGGGAGAATTTGAATGGAGTGGATTGCGCAATCTGGGGCCCTATATAAGACCGTGGAACGGAAGTACTGTTCTTTTCAACGGGGCGCCTGGCGCAGCAGGGACATCCAAATGGCCTCCTGCAAAGCTTTCGTTTTAGCAGTTCTATATCTCCGGTCATGTTTTTATTCGTTTTAGTTGTTAAAGACATCATAAGGTAGTTAATTTAAACCGACTTATAGCAGTTTATATCAGTTTATTGCGATTTTCCTGGATTTCTTTGTGATGCGCTTTCACGAGTTGGACACCTCTCCAGTGGGTGGCTATCGTTAGCTGCTATTTCCACATGAGAAGAGGACATCTTTCAACCAAAAGACGATTGTTCTGGAGAAAGGACACCTTGCCCAAGATTCTGATGGAAGCTCGGCCAATAGTAAGCAATCTTTATGTTGTTAATTCGTATTTATGTTGACAAATGTCAAATAATAATTCCGCCATGAATTTCGGTGCGGTCTCGCTTTAGCGCACGCTGTATGCTGAAGTAACGTTAATTTTAAAAATGTAACACAGCGATTGCATTAACAACTAATTTGTCTTTCATTTGCTGTCCAACTTGTATTTTTTTGTCAAGTTTTTGAATAGTTTTCGATTAGAATAGGTGCCTCTCTAAGATGACGCCGGACAGATTGCTTGAAGTTTTGGCCACTAATCACATTGTATAACCACGATTTGTGCCGCTAAATATGCACATTTTCGAACAAACTCTATATGCATTGTGTAATATGATGTTATAGGACTGTCATCTGAAGGATTCTGAGAAGGTTAGTGAAAAAATGTATATATTTTGGTGGTTTATGCATTATCGCTATTTTTGGCTTGAATCAATGCTGTTGTGATGTTTGCTATTGTGGTAAGCTAATATAACGCTAAATTGTGTTTTGGCTGTAAAAATATTATGAAATATAAAATATTGGCTGGATTCACAAGATCTGTGTCTTTCATTTGCTGTACGCTGTGTATTTTTAAGAAATGTTTTATGATGAGTAATTAGGTAATACACGATGGTCTCTGTAGTTATTCTAGTCGCTTTGGTGAGAGTTGTGATGGTGGCTGCAATGGTAAACTATGATTTATACCTGAAATATGCACATTTTCCTAACAAAACATATGCTATACAATAAATATGTTATCAGACTGTCATCTGATGAAGTTGTTTCTTGGTTAGTGGTTGTTTATCTTTATTTGGATCGAATTTGTGATAGCTACTGATGCAGTAAAAAAATGGTGGAGTAAGAAAAGTGGTGTCTTTTGCTAACATGGTTAGCTAATAGATTTACATATTGTGTCTTCCCTGTAAAACATTTTAAAAATCAGAAATGATGGCTGGATTCACAAGATGTGTATCTTTCATCTGGTGTCTTGGACTTGTGATTTAATGATATTTAGATGCTAGTATTCACTTGTGACGCTATGCTAGGCTATGCTAGTCAGCTTTTTTACTGATGGGGGTGCTCCCGGATCCGGGTTTGGGAGGAATTAGAGGTTAATGCAACTGCTGTGTCAGATTTCGAAAAAAACTTTACGGAAAAAGCAAACCATGCAATAATCGGAGTACAGCGCTACTCCAACAAAACCATGTTGGAGTCAACAGAAGTCAGAAATAGCGTTATAAATATTCACTTACCTTTGATGATCTTCATCAGAATGCACTCCCAGTAATCCAAGTTCCACGATAAATGTTTGATTTGTTCGATAAAGTACATCATCTATGTCCAAATACCTCCTTTTTGTTTGTGCGTTTAGACCAGTAATCCAAATTCATGAGGCACTAGCAGACAAAAAGTCCAAAAGTTCCGTGACAGTCCGTAGAAACATGTCAAACGAAGTATAGAATCAATCTTTAGGATGTTTTTAACATAAATCTTCAATAATGTTCCAACCGGAGAATTCCTTTGTCTTCAGAAATGCAATGGAACTCAAGCTAACGCTGACTTGAACGCGCATGGTCAGCTCATGGCGCTCTGGGAGAAACCTTACTCAATCCCATCTCATTCGCCCCCACTTCACAGTAGAAGCATCAAACAAGGTTCTAAAGACTGTTGACATCTACTGGATGCCTTAGGAAGTGCAATATGACCCCATAGACACTGTGTATTCGATAGGCCAAGAGTTGAAAACCTACAAACCTCAGATTTCCCACTTCCAGGTTGGATTTTTCTCAGGTTTTTGCCTGCCATATGAGTTGTGTTATACTCACAGACATCATTCAAACAATTTTAGAAACTTCAGAGTTTTTTCTATCCAAATCTACTATGCATATATTAGCAACTGGGACTGAGTAGCAGGCAGTTTACTCTGGGCACGCTTTTCATCCAAACGTGAAAATGCTGCCCCCTAGCCCAAACAGGTTACTAAATGTAATTGGTTAAGGTGTATGCAAACTTCCAACTTCAACTGTATGTAGCAGACTGAAGGACCTATAGAAAATGAAGAACCTATAGAAAATGAGCCCGGGGCAATGCCTTTGCCAGATCACTTCAAATATACAATCGAGGTAGACAGTTACTGATTGAAAATCTATACTTCTGTGATGTTTGCTTGCTCACTCGGTCGGCCCTGTGCGTTTTAATTTGTGGGAATGAAATCTGAATGCATGAGACTCCCTTATCAGCTTGCAACAACAAACAATAAAGCAAAGGGCTCATCGGGGATCCATAAAGTGCTGTTGATTTATCGTGTTGGCATATTAACAAGGCTTATTGGTTTAAGTCCTGTATTAATCAATGTGTAATGTCACGCATCCAATACTGCAGTCTGAGTGACGCCAAATGAACCGTTGATGGATTCCTAGAACGGCTTGTCGGCGGTGTAGGGGCAGGAAATTAAAATGGATAGGCGTAACGCCGTAGATGAGCTGGAACGGAAAGGATGGAAAAAGGGAGACTGTGTGCCCGAGACGACACCCACACGTGTGTCATTAACATTTCATTAAAAAGCGCCAGGAAAAGGTCAGCTGGCACCATGGGAGGCTGATGGATGGGGGCTTAGTGCTACCGCCAAAGTCAAGTGACCTTTTCACTGGCCAGATCCCAAACGTTTCACCAGGGGCGGCATGATGGCCCCGACACCAACAGCAAATCAATCTTGCAGTGTTAGAATGTGGAGAAGGACAGATGTAAATGAAAAGAAGAGTAGGGGGGGGGGGGGGGGGGAGTAGGGTACAATACCACAGAAACGGTTAGGCCGTACTAATACCAGACACAGGCTACCTAAAATGGGGTCCTATTAGATTATGTCTCCATTAAGGTTGGGTGACAGGGGTGGGTAGGAAAGAAAGGGAATGTTTGATAAAGTGATTGGAATTTCTTGGCTCACGCTCTCTGTCCCCACTTTGCTGCTACTGGCTGTTAATTATGCAAACTTAACAGAGGTCCAATTTTTATCTAATTAAAAAATCTAAATGTTTGCTTTGCCTCCCACATATTGGATTTGGAGTCCTTGTACAGGGAGTGTAAATGACGAGTGTCTCAATTTCCCCAACCAACCCAACTTGCCCTAACCCCAGAACAGCAGTTCTAAATACATTTCTCGTAAGTACACTGTGATAAGGGTATTTATCCTATGAGTCAGAATATACTTGTCGCTCAAGGTTTTAGGGTGTACAGGAAGGATGCAGTACTGAATGTTTCACAGCACTCCGATACATGTATTTATATAATGCAGCAAGCACCTGTTTAACACCCCTTGCCAGTGACCTTCCAATATGTCACCCTAACTACTGCCCTGCAGGGTTGGGGTCAATTCACTTCCATCAAAGTCAACTGAATCAAAATGGAATGGAGCACAACCCTGTTACTCTACCCGTGCCCCTGGCTAACTCTAACAGTGACCTTAGCCTGACCCTGGGCCCCAACATTAATACTATTATCTTAGATCTAACCTTTACCCTAGCACTACCCTAACCACATCAATTACACAATCCCTGACTATGTAACCCTGTCATTACTCTATTGTGTGTCATGACACTTACTGATCTCTGAGTGTGTCCACCTCGTCTTTCCTCCTTCTTCCTTCCTGATATTGTCAAGTTGGGTCTGTAAGTTGTCAGAGACCAGCTGCAGGTCTCGAAGCTGGGCCTAAGCAGAAAAAAAAGAATATTGAGGTGAATAGTGCACAGGTTCAGAGGAGATCACAATGTTGTGTAACCTCATGGAAAACATAATCGTGCAATGCATCAACGCAATGCAACACGCACATGGCAACCTAACACAAGTCATTACAACATATCACAATATATCATAATTCTTACATTACTACTTTGGTCAATGACAATCACGGCCTACAAAGGGAAAACCAGACACGTCGTGGACACTGACGTCACTTACGTCTTAAACACCTTCTTCGACCCGTTTTGAGGATAACACAGTGCCACCGATGCGGCCCGCAACCAAGGACTGTGGGCTCTCCTCTGTGGCCGACGTGAGTAAGACATTTAAGCGTGTTAACCCTCGCTAGCCACGTCCTCAGAGCATGCACAGAACAGCTGGCTGGAGTGTTTACAGACATATTCAATCTCTCCCTATGCCCATCTGCTGTCCCCACTTGCTTCAAGATGTCCACTATTGTTCCTGTACCCAAGAAAGCAAAGGTAACTGAACTAAATGACTATCACCCAGTTGCAATCACTTCTGTCGTCATGAAGTGCTTTGAGAGGCTAGTTAAGGATCATATCACCTCTACCTTACCTGACACCCTAGACCCACTTCAATTTGCTGACCGCCCTAATAGATCCACAGACGATGCAATCGCCATCACACGTCACACTACCTTATCCCATCTGGACAAGAGGAATACCTATGTAAGAATGCTGTTCATTGACTATAGCTCAGCATTCAACACCACAGTACCCTCCAAGCTCATCATTAAGCTCGGGGCCCTGGGTATGAACCGCGTCCTGTGCAACTTCAGCTCTAGACTTCCTGATGGGCCACCCCCAGGTGGTGAAGGTAGGAAACAACACCTCCAATTTGCTGATCCTCAACACAGGGGCCCCACAAGGGTGCGTGCTCAGCTCCCTCCTGTACTCCCTGTTCACCCATGACTGCGTAGTCATGCAGGCCTCCAACTCAATAAAGTTTGCAGACAGCAAAACCGTAGTAGGCCTGATGACGAGACAGCCTACAGAGATGAGGTGAGGGCCATGGGAGTGTGGTGCCAGGAAAATAATCTCTCACTCAATGTCGACAAAACAAAGGAGCTGATCGTGGACTTCAGGAAACAACAGATGGAGCACGCCCCTATCTGCATCGACGGAACGAACCGCAGTGGAGCAGGTGGAAAGCTTAAAGTTCCTTGGCGTACACATTTCTGACCATCTGAAATGGTCCACCCAACAGACAGTATGGGCAACAGCAGTGCTCTCCATAGAGTGGTACGGTCTGCCCTACGCATCACCGGTGGCAAACTACCTGTCCTCCAGGACACCTACAGCACCTTACTGCACAGGACGGCCAAAAAGACAACAACCACCGGAGCCACTGCCTGTTCATCCCGCTATCATCCAGAAGGTGAGGTCAGTACAGGTGCATCAAAGCTGGGACCGAGAGGTTGAAAAACATCTATCTCATAACCATCAGACTGTTAAATAGCCATCACAAGGCGGCTTCCACCCGGTTACGTAACCCTGCACCTTCGAGGCTGTTGACCCATATACATACCCTTGAAATCACTGGCCACTTTAATAATGATACACTAGTCACTTTTGTAATGTTTACATATTTTGCTTCACTCATCTCATATTTATACACTGTATTCTATTCTTCTGTATTTTAGTTTATTAACCTGTTGGGGATGGGGGCGCTGTTTAGACTATTTATGCTAATGTGGCTAATTTTTTAAACGGCTTCCCACAAAATCCTTGATCGTACAATATGCATATTATTATTATTATTGGATAGAAAACAGTCTATAGTTTCTATAGGAGTTGAAATTTTGTCTCTAAGTGGAACAGAGCCCATTCTACAGCAATTTCCCTGACATGGAGTCAGATTTGAGAAACGTTGGCCACTTTTCTGAAGTCATTTAAAAGGGCTCTGTCGTTGCTATGACTATACGGACACTTCTTACGCCTTCCCCTGGATGCCTTTACGTGATGACGATTCCAACGGGCTCGATTGCTCGTTCACAGGCCCTACAAATGAAAAAAACCTTTAGCTAGCAAGTCTTTTCTTGCTGCGTAACGCGCGTGGAAGACACCGACCCTCTCCTGTTCCAAGCGTTAGTTTAGCCTGTTATATTTCTCCGGTCATCTTTTCACTCGTTATAGGAGTTACAAACATCACAAAGTAGTTAATTTAAAGCGTTTTATAGCAATTTATATCCGTTTAGTGCGATTTTGGGACATTTATTTTTGCAACGATGTGAAAAGTTGGGCACGCTTTTCAGTTCATCCCGAACGTAGTTGACATTTCCACATGGCAAGAGGACAGCTTTCCACCAAAAGACGATTTCTCCCAAGAAAGGATCCTTTGCCCAAGATACTGATGGAAGAACAGCTCAAGGTAGGACATTTTTATTATGATAAATCGTGTTTCTGTCGAAACATTTTAGTGGCTTAGGACGCCATGTTTTTTGACGTAGCTTCGCTTGGCGCAAACTGTATTGAAAAGTAAGGATAAATTAAAAAATGTAATAACGCAATTGTATTAAGAATTAAATTGTCTATCAATCCCTGTCCACCCTATATTTTTTAGTCACGTTTATGAGTATTTATGTATAAGAGTAGATCACTGTCTAAGTGGCGCAAGGACGTTTTCTTTACCAGCTTGTCTACATTTCACATTGTCTAACCATGATTTTGGTGGCTAAATATAAACATTTTCGATCAAACTGTATATGCATGTTGTAATGTGATGTTACAGGAGTGTCATCGGAAGAATTCTGAGAAGGTTAGTGAAAAAATTAATATCTTTTGGCGATGTTGACTTTTATCGCTCACTTTGGCTAGAATCAATGCTGGGCTGCTAATTGCTATGTGCTAAGCTAATATAACGATTTATTGTGTTTTCGCTGTAAGACACTTAGAAAATCTGAAATATTGTCTGTATTCACAGGATCTGTGTCTTTCGATTCGTGTATGCTGTGTATTTTTACGAAATGTTTGATGATTAGTAGTTAGGTAAACACGTTGCTCATTGTAATTATTCTAGTCCATTTGTGATGGTGGGTGCAATTGTAAACTATGCCATATACCTGAAATATGCACTTTTTTCTAACAAAACCTATCCCATACCATAAATATGTTATCAGACTGTCATCTAATGAGTTTTTTTGTTGGTTAGGGGCTATAAATATCTTAGTTTAGCCGAATTGGTGATGGCTACTGGTGTTGGTGGACAAATAAAAGATGGTGGATTATGCTAATGTGTTTTTAGGTAATAGATGTACATCTTTACATATTGTGTCTTCCCTGTAAAACATTTTAAAAATCGGAAATGTTGACTGGATTCATAAGATCTGTGTCTTTCATTAGCTGTATTGGACTTTAATGTGTGAAAGTTAATTATTTTAAAAAAATATTTTTTTTGAATTTCGCGGCACTGGTTTTTCAGTGGGGGGGGGGGGGGGGGTGCCGCTAGCGCCACGCTGATCCTAGACAGGTTAATTAAGCCATGCCGACATCGCTCATCCTAATATTTATATATTCCTTAATTCCATTATTTGACTTGTGTGTATTGTGTGTATTGTTTTGAATCGTTAGATATTACTGCACTGTTGGAGCTAGAAACACAAGCATTTCGCTACACCTGCAGTAACATTTGCGAAACATTTGTATGTGGCAAATCAAATTTCATTTGATTTATATTATATATCTTGGGCCATCTTTATGGTCAAGCATGAATACTTTTTTGTACATGAATTGCTGCATGAAAAGGAAAGAGTGGGTGCAAAATGTGTTTTATAGAAGTGATGGAGTGGGTACAAATGTACCACCAATGCTTTCTGGAGCATGTTACTCGCTTGATTTATGGAGTCCATTTTGAGCTAACAAGAGCATACCTTCTCCACTTAACACACGTTAAGCCTTAACAACTAGCCTAAGTCTAACATGCTAGCATGACTAGCTACCATCTACAAAACAAGCATAAAAATGCAAAGAAAAGAAAGTGGGTGGCATCTAAACTTACCAAAGATATTACTTGATGGCAATCTGTGATGACAGATGAACAAAAGAGGAATGTCCTACACTCTCTTTCACTGCATTTATTGATACCGAACACAAGCATTCAATCTAGTACTCAACTTTTTGCAAAAACATACAACACCATTTTTTTTGTATTATGCAGTAAGTTGGAAGGAACTGTTGACTCAACATGAAAAATGACCTGCACAATTCCAATAGGCTATATTATTCTAGTAATGTCTCTAAATGTCAGGTGTTCTTCTAACATTTGACCCTTAGGATAGGTTCCTTTGGAGTTATTGTGTAAGAACAGAGCGGAGCTGCTCCCTGCTATGAGGGAGGCCAGTGCACAGGGTGAATACGCTTTCATCAGCTATGATCACCTTGTAGTGAGGCCCAGGAATGATGAAGAATCACAGAGAGTGAAGAGATCATAAGTCGATCTCAACAGTGATCATAAAAACATGACTCTGTATTCTCTCATTCTCAGTCATTGTGTCAGTCACTTAATTTCATCATGACTGATATTGACAACATGAACTCTTTATCATGTCAGACAAATCGCTGCTAATTTCTTCCCAATAATGATATGATTGATAATTCATGTTTATGGGACATACAGTTGAAGTCGGAAGTTTACATACACCTTAGACAAATACATTTATACTCAGTTTTTCACAATTCCTGACATTTAATCCCAGTAAAAATTCCCTGTCTTAGGTCAGTTAGGATCACCACTTTATTTTAAGAATATGAAATGTCAGAATAATAGTAGAGATAATGATTTATTTCAGCTTTTATTTCTTTCATCACATACCAATTGGGTCAGAAGTTTACATACACTCAATTAGTATTTGGTAGCATTGCCTTTAAATTGTTTAACTTGGGTCAAACATTTTGGGTAGCCTTCCACAAGCTTCCCACAATAAGTTGGGTGAATTTTGGCCCATTCCTCCTGACAGAGCTGGTGTAACTGAGTCAGGTTTGCAGGCCTCCTTGCTCGTACACGCTTTTTCATTTCTGACCACAAATTTTCTATAGGATTGAGGTCAGGGCTTTGTGATGGCCACTCCAATACCTTGACTTTGTTGTCCTTAAGCCATTTTGCCACAACTTTGGGGTCATTTGGAAGACCCATTTGCGACCAAGCTTTAACTTCCTGACTGATGTCTTGAGATGTTACTTCAGTATATCCACATAATTGTCCTGCCTGATGATGCCATCTATTTTGTGAAGTGCACTAGTCCCTCCTGCAGCAAAGCACCCTCAGAACATGATGCTGCCACCCCCGTGCTTCACGGTTGGGATGGTGTTCTTCGACTTCCAAGTCTCCCCCTTTATTCTCCAAACATAACGATGGCCAAACAGTTGTATTTTTGTTTCATCAGACCAGATGACATTTCTACAAAAAGTACGATCTTTGTCCCCATGTGCAGTTGTAAACCATAGTCTGGCTTTTTTTATGGCGGTTTAGGAGCAGTGGCTTCTTCCTTGCTGAGTAGCCATTCAGGTTATATCGATTTAGGACTCGTTTTTACTGTGGATATAGATACTTTTGTACCTGTTTCCTCCAGCATCTTCACAAGGTCTTTTGCTGTTGTTCTGGGATTGATTTGCACTTTTCGCACAAAAGCACGTTCATCTCTAAGAGACAGACTGCGTCTCCTTCCTGAGCGGTATGACGGCTGCGTGGTCCCATGGTGTTTATACTTGCGTACTATTGTTTGTACAGATTAACGTGGTACCTTCAGGTGTTTGGAAATTGCTCCCAAGGATGAACCAGACTTGTGGAGGTCTCTTGTGAAGGTCAAGCAAAGAAGCACTGAGTTTGAAGGTAGGCCTTGAAATACATCCACAGGTAGACATCAAATTGATTCAAATGATGTCAATTAGCCTATCAGAAGCTTCTAAAGCCATGACATAATTTTCTGGAATTTTCCAAGCTGTTTAAAGGCACAGTCAACTTAGTGTATGTAAACTTCTGACCCTCTGGAATTGGGATACAGTGAATTATAAGTGAAATAATCTGTCTGTAAACAAGTGTTGGAAAAATAACTTGTGCCATGCACAAAGTAGATGTCCTAACTGACTTGCGAAACAATGTTTTTTTTGCAAGAAATTTGTGGAGTGGTTGAAAAATGATTTTGAATGACTCCAACCTAAGTGTATGTAAACTCCCTACTTCAACTGTATACTGAGATCATGTGACAGATCATGTGACACTTAGATTGCACACAGGTCGGACTTTAACTAATTATAGGACTTCTGAAGGTAATTGGTTGCACCAGATCTTATTTAGGGGCTTCATAGCAAAGGGGGTGAATACATACTTTATGCACACCCCATTTTTCGGGTTTTATTTTATTTTTTATTTTTATTTTTTCACTTCACCAATTTGGACTATTTTGTGTATGCCCATTACATGAAATCCAAATAAAAATAAATTTAAATTCCAGGTTGTAATGCAACAAAATAGGAAAAACGCCAAGGGGGATGAATTTTCCATCTACGTAACATTGCAAAAATCTGAATATTTCTGTCCAAAAAAAATTCTGTCCAAAAAGGATGCAGAAAAATGTATCCATGCTTTTGTCACTTCTAGGTTAGACTACTGCAATGCTCTACTTTCCGGGTACCCGGATAAAGCACTAAATAAACTTCAGTTAGTGCTAAACACGGCTGCTAGAATCTTCACTAGAACCAACATTTTTTATCATATTACTCCAGTGCTAGTCTCTCTACACTGGCTTCCTGTTAAGGCAAGGAGTGTGAAGGTGAACGGAAAGGCACTGGAGCAACGAACCGCCCTTGCTGTCTCTGCCTGGCCGGTTCCCCTCTCTCCACTGGGATTCTCTGCCTCTAACCCTATTACAGAGGCTGAGTCACTGGCTTACTGGTGCTCTTCCATGCCGTCCCAAGGAGGGGTGCGTCGCTTGAGTGTGTTGAGTCACTGACGTGATTTTCCTGGGGTTGACGCCCCCCTTGGGTTGTGTCATGGCGGAGATCTTTGTGGGCTATACTCAGCCTTGTCTCAGGATGGTAAGTTGGTGGTTGAAGAGATCCCTCTAGTGGTGTGGGGGCTGTGCTTTGGCAAAGTGGGTAGGGTTATATCCTGCTTGCTTGCTGTTTGGGGTTTTAGGCTTGGTTTCTGTAGAGCACTTTGTGACATCAGCTGATGTAAGGGTTTTGTAAATAAAATTTGATTGATTTATTGAATACTTTTGCAAGGCACTGTAAGAGCTCTCACCAAGCTGTAAGGAAAAACCACCAACTCTAAGTGGCTTCTTTCAAGGAGGGCTTATGAGAAGACAAGAAGGAAGAGAGAAAGAGAAGAAAAAGAGGGAAATGGAGAAGGGGAGGGGGTAAAAAGCTTCTAGTGTCAGACACAAACCCTTCCTCCCACCCTTCCTTCCTCTCTTTTTCCATCACCCGCCATTGCCGCATGCCATCAAAAGCCACAAGGAAGGCCCGTGACGGGGGAGTTGATAACAGGAAGCGTTACGTTTTTTTAAGGCGGGCAGCTCCCAGAGAAAAGAGGGAGGGGGGTCAAAAACTATCTAATTAAAGGATTTACAGTGGGAGTGTGGGAGAAGGAGGGGAGGGAGACTTGAGGATGAAAACAAAATGCTGTTCAAGGGAGAAGTAGGAGAATGGGGAGAGGGGAGGTCTTGTATGCTCTGTTAGGCCTCCTTGTCTCTCAGTTTGTTTCCTCAACAAAAGGGAGGTATAACAACCTCCAAGCTGTCAATCTTGTGTTCTCACACAAAGAGGAGAGCCAGCCAGTGGGACATCACTGAGAAAGTGTTCTTCCTACTCAAGTGGAGTGCACTCACACTGTAGTCAGAACTGATGTGGCTAGTCTAGTTTGGGTATCATAATGGACAGCAATATGATCATTGTTCGAGGGAACAACACTTTCAGAGCAGTGAAGGATCAAAGGATTATTGTAAATAACTACAATTAGCCCGGGTCTTTGAACAACCTAATTTACATTTAGACCAGAAAATGTCTGGCTTACAAAAGTAGGAGTAGTTCCTCTTTGCCACTTACTTGTGTCAGTGACACTAAGAAATGTGTTCAACATGAATATAGTCTAGTCTAGTACAGTACACTACACTAGCCATGCACGATAGGGAAACCTTACCGCAGATGCTGTCATTGACACGTGACGATGGGATGTAGTGAGGGTGGTAACCAAGGTTGGTGCAGGCTAGAGCGCCTAGAGATGGCAAAGGTAAGTCTGTGATGACAATAAACTTCAAAGCATAATTTCTAATTACACTAAAAGGTTCACTCACTCAGTTGGCAAAAGAACAGTGTTCTTCCAGTAGAACACCCTATATTCCTTCATTGAGCCAGAAGATTAATTTAGTAGATTTGCTGCCTGCTAATTATCTATGTGTTTCAATTTGTCAATTTCAAATTATTTTCTAACAAGTTGTATTTTCTAACATGGAGACCTGGAGTGCCATCAGATGAAGATCATCAAAGGTAAGTGGATTCATTTTAAAGCTATTTCTGACTTTTGTGACACCTCTCCATGATTGGAAAATGGCTGTATGGTTTTCTGTGGCTAGGCGCTGATCTAACATAATCGCATGGTGTGCTTTCGTTGTAAAGCCTTTTTGAAATCGGACACTGTGGCTGGATTAACTTCTTATGGCTGGGGAGCAGCAACCTCTTGTTAATAGGGGGCGCTGTTTTCAATTTGGGAAAAAATCGTACCCAAATTAAACGGCCTCGTACTCTGTTCTAGATCATACGTTATGCATATTATTATTACTATTGGATAGAAAACACTCTGAAGTTTCTAAAACTGTTTGAATTATATCTGTGAGTAAAACAGAACTCATTTGGTAGCAAACTTCCAAACAGGAAGTGAAAATTCGGTAAATGGGGCTCTGTATAAGGCCTTGCCTATTCAATTGCCTTGTATTTATTTATCTGTATGCACTGCATAGGCATTCCACTAGATGTCAACAGGCAGTAGAATGTTGAATGGGGTGTCTAGCTTGATGTGAGCCCGAATGAGAGCTTTTGGAGTGACAGGTCCGCCATATTGGCAGTATTTTGCTGCGCACCAGGGAGCACCATATTATTTTCTGCAATGCGTTGGGTAGACACGACGAAATGCTCCGTCTTGGACGTTATTGGATACATATGAGAAAAACATCATAAAGATGGATTTTCTACTGAGTTTGACCAGTTTATTCGACTTTTATTATGACTTTTGGAATTTTTCGTTCCATGCGCCAAGCGTTCATGGACATGTGCGCTCCACCATGCTAGCCAAAGTTGCTAATTTGACAGAAGAAATGGACATTCTAAAACAAAACAACGATTTATTGTTGCACTGCATTCTGATGGAAGATCATCAAAGGTAAGAGAATATTTATGATGTTATTTCGTATTTTTGTGGAATATGTTGGCTCCAACATGGCGGAGAATGGCTGGGCGCTGTCTCAGATTATTGCATGCTGTGCTTTGTACTAAAGTTATTTTTTTTAAATCTAACACAGTGGTTGCATTAAGAACAAGTGTATCTTTCATTTGCTGTACAACATGTATTTTTCAGCAAAGTTTATGATGAGTTTTTTGGTTAGATTACGTCGCTGTGTAAAATTTCTCCGGACAATTTGGTGTTATTTGTGACGATGGCTGCGTTGTAAAACCCAGATTTGTAGCTATAAATATGCACATTTTCGAACAAAACATAAATGTATTGTATAACATGATGTTATAAGACTGTCATCTGATGAAGTTGTTCAAAGGTTAGTGATTAATTTTATCTCTATTTGTGGGTTTTGTGAAAGCTATGTTTGCGGTGAAAAAATGACATTGTGTGTTTGTGTGAACTGTAATGGAATTTTTGGACTTTTCGCCTGGCCTGCGCGTTGTGAATTTTGATTTGTGAACTGAAGGCGCAAACAAAAAGGAGGTATTTGGACATAAATGATGGACTTTATCGAACAAAACAAACATTTATTGTGGAACATGGATTCCTGGGAGTGCATTCTGATGAAGATCATCAAAGGTAAGTGAATATTTACAATGCTATTTCTGACTTCTGTTGACTCCACAACATGGCGGATATCTGTATGGCTTGTTTTGGTCTCTGAGCGCTGTACTCAGATTATAGCATGGTGTGCTTTTTCGGTAAAAAAAATCTGACACAGCGGAAATCTGACACAGCGGTTGCATTAAGGAGAAGTTTATCTAAAGTTCCGTGCATAACACTTGTATCTTTTATCAATGTTTATTATGAGTATTTCTGTAAATTGATGTGGCTCTGTGCAAAATCACCGAATGTTTTGGAAGCAAAACATTACTGAACGTAATGCGCCAATGTAAACAGAGATTTTTGGATATAAATATGAACTTTATCGAACAAAACATACATGTATTGTGTAACATGAAGTCCTATGAGTGTCATCTGATGAAGATCATCAAAGGTTAGTGATTAATTTGATCTATATTTCTACTTTTTGTGACTCCTCTCTTTGGCTGGAAAAATGGCTGTGTTTTTCTGTGACTAGGTACTGACCTAACATAATCAGATGGTGTGCTTTCATCGTAAAGCCTTTTTGAAATCGGACACCTTGGTGGGATTAACAACAAGTTTATCTTTAAAATGGTGTAAAATACTTGTATGTTTGAGACATTTTAATTATGAGATTTCTGTTGTTTGAATTTGGCGCCCTGCACTTTCACTGGCTGTTGTCATATCGATCCCGTTAACGGGATCTCAGCCGTAAGAAGTTAACAAGAAGTTTATCTTTAAAATGGTGTATAATACTTGTATGCTTGAGGAATTTTAATTATGAGATTTCTGTTGTTTGAATTTGAATTTGGCGCCCTGCAATTTCACTGGCTGTTGCCGAGATGGGAAGCTAGCGTCCCGAACGATCCCAGAGAGGTTAATTCATATAGAAGTAGCTCATTTCAGTGTTGCGGACAATTTATGTTTGAGGCTTTACTGAGCCGTTTAAATGGATAGGGGGCAGCATTTTCAAGTTTGGATGAAAAGCGTGCCCAGAGTAAACTGCCTGCTACTCAATTCCAGTTGCTAATATATGCATATTATTAGTAGTATTGGATAGAAAACACTCTTAAGTCTCTAAAACTATTTGAATGATGTCTGTGAGTATAAAATAACTCATATGGCAGGCAAAAACCTGAGAAAAAATCCAACCAGGAATTGGGAAATCTGAGGTTGGTCGTTTTTCAACTCATTCCCTATTGAAGATACAGTGGGGTATGGGTCATGTTGCACTTTCTAAGGCTTCCACTAGATGTCAACAGTCTTTAGAACCTTGTTTGATGCTTCTACTGTGAAGTGGGGCCGAATGAGAGGGGAATGAGTAAGGTCTACCATGACCTGACCATGCTCTGACCATGCTCTGACCATGCGCGTTCACATGAGAGGGAGCTCTGTTCCATCGCACTTCTGAAGACAAAGGAATTCTCCGGTTGGAACTTTATTGAAGATTTATCTTTAAAACATCCTAAGGATTGATTCAATACATCGTTTGACATGTTTCTACTGATTGTTACGGAACTTTTAGACATTTTGTCTGCTTTTAGTGAACGCGCTTCCTGACTTTGGATTTGTTTTCCAAACACGCTAACAAAAAAAGCTATTTGGACATAAATGATGGATATTACCGAACAAAACGAACATTTCTTGTGGAAGTGGGAGTCCTGGGAGTGCATTCCGACGAAGATCAGCAAAGGTAAGTGAATTTATAATGCTATTTATAACTTTTGTTGACTCCCCAATTTGGCGGGTAACTGTATTGCTTCCTTTTGTGGCTGAACGCTGTTCTCAAATGATTGAATATTGTGCTTTTGCCGTAAATCTTTTTTTAAATCTGACACAGCGGTTACATTAAGAAAAAGTGTATCTTTAATTCTATGTAAAACATGTATCTTTCATCAAAGTTTTTGATGAGTATTTTTGTTATTTGATGTGGCTCTCTGCAATTTCTCTGGATATTTTGGAGGCATTTCTGAACATGGCGCCAATGTAAACTGAGGTTTTTGGATATAAATATGAATTTTATCGAATCAAACATATATGTATTGTGTAACATGAAGTCCTATGAGTGTCATCTGATGAAGATTATCAAAGGTTAGTGATTCATTTTATTTCTATTTCTGCTTTTTGTGACTCCTGTCTTTGGCTGGAAAAATGGCTGTGTTTTTCTGTGATTTTGGGGTGACCTAACATAATGGTTTGTGGTGCTTTCGCTGTAAAGCCTATTTGAAATCGGACACTTTGGTGGGATTAACAACAAGTTTATCTTTAAAATTGTGTAAAATACTTGCATGTTTGAGAAATGTTAATTATGACATTTCTGTTGAATTTTGCGCCCTGCACTTTCACGGACTGTCGTCATATCGATCCCGTTAACGGGATTGCAGCCATATGCAACCGCTGTGTCAGATTTAAAAAACACTTTACGGAAGAAGCAAACCATGCAATAATCTGAGTACGGCGCTCAGAGACCAAAACAACTCAAACAGATATCCGCCATGTTGGAGTCAACAGAAGTCAGAAATAGCATTATAAATATTCACTTACCTTTGACGATCTTCATCAGAATGCACTCCCAGGAATCCCAGTTCTACAATAAATGTTTGATTTATTCGATAAAGTTCATCATTTATGTTCAAATACCTCCTTTTTGTTTGAGCTTTTAGCCCAGTATTCCAAATTCATGACGCGCGATCACTAGGAGCAGACGAAAAGTGAAAAAGTTCCGTTACAGTCCGTAGAAACATGTCAAACGAAGTATAGAATCAATCTTTAGGATGTTTTTAACATAAATCTTCAATAATGTTCCAACCGGAGAACTCAAGCTAACTTTCACGTGGACGCTCATGGTCAGCTCATGGCGCTCTGGGAGAGACCTTACTCAATCCCCTCTCATTCGCCCCCACTTCACAGTAGAAGCATCAAACAAGGTTCTAAAGACTGTTTACATATAGTGGAAGCCTCAGGAAGTGCAATATGACCCCATAGACACTGTATTCGATAAGCCAAGAGTTGAAAAACTACAAGCCTCAGATTTCCCACTTCCTGGTTGGATTTTTCTCAGGTTTTCACCTGCCATATGAGTTCTGTTATACTCACAGACATCATTCAGACAGTTTTAGAAACTTCAGAGTGTTTTTGTTCCGTGAATTATGTTATCAATGTTCATAAACTGATCTTCATTTAATCTTATGGCTGCATTCCCGTTAACGGGATCAATATGGCAACAGACAGTCGAAGTGCAGGGCGCCAAATTCAAAAAACAGAAATCTCATAATTAAAATTCCTCAGACATTCATGTGTCTTATATCATTTTAAAGGTAATCTTGTTGTTAATCCCACCAAAGTGTCCGATTTCAAATAGGCTTTTCAGCGAAAGCACTACAAACGATTATGTTAGGTCACCACAAAACCACAATAACCACAGCCATTTTTTTCAGCTAAAGATAGCTTTCACAAAAACCAGAATAGAGATAAAATTAATCACTAACCTTCGATTATTTTCATCAGATGACACTCATGGGACTTGTTACACAATACATGCATGTTTTGTTTGATTAAGTTCATATTTATATCAAAAAATCTGAGTTTACATTGAGGCGTTAGATTCACTAGTTGCAAAAACATCAAGTGACTTTGCATAGCCACATCGTTTCAACAGAAATACTCAACATAAATATAAATTATAATACAAGTAATACACATAGAATTATAGATATACCTCTCCTTAATGCAACCGCTGTGTCAGACTTCAAAAAAACTTTACGGAAATATAAACCATGCAATAATCTGAGACGGAGCTCAGATGATTAGCCAAATTAGCCACCATGTTGGACTCAACAGAACCCAGAAAATACATGATAAATGTTTCCTTACCTTTGATGAATTCATCAGAATGCAGTCCTAGGAATCCCAGGTCCACAATAAATGTTTGATTTGTTCGTTCATGTCCGTTATTTATGTCAAATTAGCTACTTTCGAATTGTTTACCAAATACCCTAACCAAAGTCTCAAAGCGCGACCACTATAACGTGACGAAATGTCCAAACGTTCCGTTACAGTCAGTAGAAACATGTCAAACGATGTACTGAATCAATCTTTAGAATGTTGTTAACCTTTCTCGCCCCGGGGTTCCGCTAGCGGAACACCCACAACATTCCGCTGCCTTCGCAGAGCGCGAAATTCAAAAGAATATTTTTTAGAAATATTTAACTTCCACACATTAACAAGTCCAATACAGCAAATGAAAGATAAACATCTTGTGAATCCAGCCAACATGTCCGATTTTTAAAATGTTTTACAGCGAAAACACAATATATATTTATGTTAGCTCACCACAATAGCCAAACACACAACGCTATTTATCCACCGCATAGGTAGCTTTCAAAAAACCAACAAAATATAGATATAATTAGTCACTAACCAAGAAACAACTTCATCAGATGACAGTCTTATAACATGTTACACAATACATTTATGTTTTGTTCAAAAAATTTGCATATTTGAGGTATAAAATCATAGTTTTACATTGCAGCTACAATCACAAATAGCACCGAAGCAGCCAGAATAATTACAGAGAGCAACGTGAAATACCTAAATACTCATCATAAAACATTTATGAAAAATACATGGTGTACAGCAAATGAAAGATAAACATCTTGTGAATCCAGCCAATATTTCCGATTTTTTAAGTGTTTTACAGCGAAATCACAATATAGCATTATATTAGCATACCACAATAGCCAAACACACAACCGCATTTATCAGCAGCAAAAGGTAGCGATCGCAAAAAAACAGCAAAAGATATAAAATTAATCACTAACCTTCACCAACTTCATCAGATGACAGTCCTATAACATCAGGCTATACAATACACTTATGTTTTGTTCGAAAATGTGCATATTTTGAGCTGAAAACCGTGGTTATACATTGTGAAAATGTAGCAGCTTTTTCCCAGAATCTCCGGATATATTTCTGAAACTCACCTAATCTGACCAAATAACTCATCATAAACTTTACTAAAAAATACATGTTGGACAGCAAATGAAAGATACACTAGTTCTTAATGCAACCGCCGTGTTAGATTTTTAAAATGGACTTTACCATAACAAACAGCTTACGTTATAGCGAGACAGCGCCCGCAAAAAGTGCGGAAAATATGACTCTACATTTTCCACAGAAATACGAAATAACATCATAAATGGTTCTTACTTTTGCTGAGCTTCCATCAGAATCTTGTACAAGGAGTCCTTTGTCCAGAATAAATCGTTGTTTGGTTTTAGAATGTCCTCTTCTCCTGTCGAATTAGCAACATTAGCTAGCCATGTGGCGCACACATGCCCAAATTCTCCTGACGCAAAGAAAAGAAAATTCCAAAACTCGCACTAAACGTTCAATAAACTGATACAACTCGGTTGAAAAAAACTACTTTATGATGTTTTTCTAGTATGTATCGAATAAAAACAAAGCCAGAGATATTAGCCGTCTATACCGAACGCTTTTCAGAAGCCAATGCTGATGTCCTTCCCACGCCTAGGGTAGAGAAAGGATATTGTGGTCACGTCATTCCAAGAGCTCTTGTTCGACCTCAGATCAAGCTAGACACCCCATTCCACCTTCCACTGCCTGATGACATCTAGTGGAAGGCGTATGCAGTGCATGTATATCCATAGATTTCAAGCAATTGAATAGGATGGCCCTGGAACAGAGCCTCGATTTCAGATGTTTCACTTCCTGTCAGGAAGTTTGCTGCAAAATGAGTTCTGTTTTACTCACAGATATAATTCAAACGGTTTTAGAAACTTGAGAGTGTTTTCTATCCAATAGTAATAATAATATGCATATTGTACGATCTAGAATAGAGTACGAGGCCGTTTAAATTGGGCACGATTTTTTCCCAAATGAAAATAGCGCGCCCTACACACTAACAGGTTAACATACATCTTGAATAACAATCCAACCGGAGAATTAAATCGACTTCAATTGAGAGATGGAACGGAGCTGCCTCTCACGTGAACGCGCGTGTTGAATGCATGGTCACCTCATGGCACCTCATATTAAATTCTGTCTCCTTCGACCCCCCTTCACATTTGAGTCATCAGACTTAGTTCTATTGACATCTAGTGGAGGCCGTAGGAAGTGAAAACCCATCAATATCTCTCTGTATTTTCAATAAGAGCTTGGTTGAAAATATGGCACCCCCAGAAAAAATACAAACGGGAAGTGGAACTTCTCAGGTTTTTGCCTGCCATATGAGTTCTGTTAATCTCACAGACTTAATTCAAACAGTTTTAGAAACTTTAGAGTGTTTTCTATCCAATACTCATAATAATATGCATATATTAGCAACTGAGACTGAGGAGCTGGCCGTTTACAATGGGCACCTTTCATCCAAGCTACTCAATACTGCCCCTTCAGCCATAAGAAGTTAATTAATTATGTGACTTCTGAAGTTAATTGGTTGCACCACATCGTATTTGGGGGCTTCATAGCAAAGGCGGTGAATACATATGCACGCACCACTTTTCCGTTTAAAATTTTTTAGATTTTTTTTAACAAGTCATTTTTTTTTCATTTCACTTCACCAATTTGGACTATTTTGTGTATTTCCAATACATGAAATCCAAATAAAAATCCATTTAAATGACAGGTTGTAAAATAGGAAAAACCGCAAGGGGGATGAATACTTTTGCAAGGCACTGTACCTTCCTCCTATAACCATTAACTTCTGGTGTAGACCCTCTAAACCGCTGCACTCCATCAGTGTCACGAATAAGTATATTTTATATTCTCAGAACCCAACAGTGCATTGTCTTGAGGCCTAATTTTTTATTTTATTATTTATTTAATCTTTATTTAACCAGGTAGGCTAGTTGAGAACAAGTTCTCATTTGCAACTGCGACCTGGCCAAGATAAAGCAAAGCAGTTTGACACATACAATAACACAGAGTTACACATGGAATAAACAAACATACAATCAATAATACAGTAGAAAAATCTATATACAGCATGTGCAAATTAGGTATGCACAATCGAGAGCATCCTGTCGGGCTGTATCACCGCCTGGTACGGCAACTGCTCCGCCCACAACCGTAAGACTCTCCAGAGGGTCAGGACACCTATCCCACCCGATGTCACAGGAAGGCCATAAAGATCATCAAGGACAACAACCACCCGAGCCACTGCCTGTTCACCCCGCTATCTTCCAGAAGGCGAGGTCAGTACAGGTGCATCAAAGCAGGGACCGAGAGACTGAAAAACAGCTTCTATCTCAAGGCCATCAGACTGTTAAACAGCCACCACTAACATCGAGTGGCTGATGCCAACATACTGACTCAACTCCAGCTCACTTTAATAATGGAAATTGATAAAAAATGTATCACTAGCCACTTTAAACAATGCCACTTAATATAATGTATATGTATATACTGTACTCTATATCATCTACTGCATCTTGCCATCTTTATGTAATAAATGTATCACTAGCCACTTTAAACTATGCACTTTTATGTTTACATACCCTACATTACTCATCTCATATGTATATACTGTACTCGATACCATCTACTGCATCTTGCCTATGCCGTTCTGTACCATCACTCATTCATATACCTTTACGTACATACTCTTTATCCCTTTACACTTGTGTGTATAAGGTAGTAGTTGTGGAATTGTTAGGTTAGATTACTCGTTGGTTATTACTGCATTGTCGGAACTAGAAGCACAAGCATTTCGCTACACTCGCATTAACATCTGCTAACCATGTGTATGTGACAAATAAAATTTGATTTGATTTTGATTTGAGGTAGGATAAGGGAGGTAAGGCAATAAATAGGCCATATTGGCGAAGTAATTACAATATAGCAATTAAACACTGGAATGATAGAACGTGCAGAAGATGAATGTGAAAGTAGAGATACTGGTGTGCAAAGGAGCAAGATAAATAAATAAATACAGTATGGGGATGAGGTAGTTGGATGGGCTATTTACAGATGCGCTATGTACAGGTGCAGTGATCTGTATGCAATAAAAAATAACAATATATGCAGGGGGGTGCTGGTACAGAGTCAATGTGTGGGGGCTCCGGTTAGTTGAGGTAGTATGTACATGTAGGTAGAGTTAATTAAAGTGACTATGCATAGATGACAACAGAGTGGCAGCGGTGTGGAGAGGGGGGGGGGGGGGGGGCAATGCAAATAGTCTAGGTAGCCATTTGACTAGATGTTCAGGAGTCTTATGGCTTGGGGGTAGAAGCTGTTTAGAAGCCTCTTGGACCTAGACTTGGCGCTTTGGTACCGCTTGCCGTGTGGTAGCAGAGAGAACAGTCTATGACTAGGGTGGCTGGAGTCTTTGACAATTTTTAGGGCCTTCCTCTGACACCGCCTGGTATAGAGGTCCTGGATGGCAGGAAGCTTGGCCCCAGTGATGTAATGGGCCGTTCGCACTACCCTCTGTGGTGCCTTGCGGTCGGAGGCCGAGCAGTTGCCATACCAGGCAGTGATGCAACCAGTCAGGAAGCTCTCGATGGTGCAGCTGTAGAGGTGCGGTAGAGGTGCAGTGTGTAGGGCCAGAGTAGGGTTTCTGTGGAGTCTGTTGTGCAGTATTAAAACCGGAGAGGGTATGGAGGCAAAAGACAGAGGTGGGGTGTAACTAGTGTCTTTCAGGCTTCTGTAGGAGTGCTGTGTGGCGCCTGGTCCCAGATCATTTGCCACACCACACACAGGCCATGATGGTAGCCCATAGCACATAGCCCTTGGGCTCTACAGTGGGTGGCAAAGCCAGCTATGTAAGGGTTGCGGAACTGGTGGCAGTGAAGTCAGACGCAGGAGAGCAGAGATAGGTATTAGCCAGAGCAGTTTAATTACAAAACCCACGGCAATACAAAAATAACCTACATGGGTACAAAACCCGACGCGCACCAGTAAGTACAAGCACTTACAAACAAACAATTCCACACAAGGACATGGGGTGAAACAGAGGGTTAAATACACAACAATTAATGATGGAAATTGAAACCAGGTGTGTAAGAAAACAAGACAAAACAAATTGAAACTGAAAAGTGGATCGACGATGGCTGAAAGACCGGTGACGCCGACCGCCGAACACCTCCCGAACAAGGAGAGGAAACGGCTTCGGTGGAAGTCGTGACACTGTAGGATGTACAGTATGCAATGACAGGTGTGTAATCGCCCTCTCAGAGTTGGTACGCACCGTCAAAGCTGGAAAATAAATATGGAAGGGTACACTGCTACAGATAGGAGTAGATTTGAAGGAGCAGCTAAAACTAGGCAACTCCTCAACACCCCAAGTGGCTATTGAAATGACACTGGAAAGGGTCTGGTTATTTGATGTGATCGAGTTTTATGAGTTATTGGGTAATGTCTTTTAGAACGGACACTTGTTTTCTTTTTAAATATCTCAAGATTCCACCTGTGACTTTGAGGCCAAAGAGAGAACAGCTTGTAGTATCTCTTTAACTAACAAATAACCTGACATTTCAATTTGTGCCATCGTATCACATTCTATGAGAATAGTCTTGTCACATGCTACACACAAAAAAGGAGGGTTCCTCAAGGGTTCTTTGGGAAGGGTGATGGATTTATGTGGAACCAAAATGACTCAATGAACCATTTGAGCTCTCCAATGGTTCTTTGAGGTTCACAAAAGGGTACTTTGCTCTTGTAGTCATCATTAAATATTGCCTCATTGCCAAGTCTGAGGACTATTACGGTATTTTTACAGCAGCACAGGTTTTTTCTTTCTTTTAATGAACCAGCTGATTCTTGTCTGCTTACTGTTACTGTATATGTTTTGTCTGTCTTTATGCATGGTTTAGTGGGAATACAACTGTGTTCTGTACTAAGAACATGCAGTGCATGGTATTCATATTGTAAAGTAATTTTGAATCAGGGGCCGTATGTATCAAGTGTCTCAGAGAAGGAGTGGTGATCCCCCCCATTAAATCTTATTAATTGTGATCTAAATGAAAAAACTGATCCTGTTGTTACAGTAAAGGAAACAAGTGAACATGTATGATCTCATTCAGCCACTAGATGGCATCCTGGTCCATAGGAGGGTCAGAAATTATCCCCGCATAATTACGCTGGTCACCTTGTTTATGCTTAGAATGTATGTCAGTGTATTTTTATTTCTGTTAGGGGAATGCCCATACTATTCCATCAGAAGAAAATTGCTTTTAAAAGAGTCCCCTAAACTTTCCAAAAGTGTGTTTTTAAATGAGAATGTATATCACATCATAGTCACTATCTTCAGTGGCTTTTGACATTTGCACTGATACACTGTAGATGGTAAATCAAACCATTTTATTGCACACATGTTATTACAATGGCCTGTTCTCAAAAATAGATGATTCTTAGATAATTCTAAGTCAGTCCTGGATTTGATAACTGTGGTGAATAGCATTTGTTCAGTGCCTCTGATTTCCAATGCTGTCTTCACTCATTAACGAACTCAAGACAAATGCATGTACAAAAAGACATTGTACAGTAAACATTGCATGAAATGGCAATGTTAGATGTGTGGGATTGTTACAGGTTACAATATGGACCTAAATGTTTAAGTTGATAGGGCCTTAGTAAAAAATTACTTCAACAGTGTAGTAATTTATTCGTATTACCGCATGAAACTCAAAATACAGTACCAGTCAAAAGTTTGGACACACCTACTCATTCAAGGGTTTTTCTTTATTTTTACTATTTTCTACATTGTAGAATAATAGTGAAGACATCAACACTATGGAATCATGTAGTAACCAAAAAAGTGTGCATTTTAATTAACAGGTGTGCCTTGTTAAAAGTTCATTTGGTGCCAGGTTTCCTCTGGATGTTGAGGCTTGGCATTCAGACCAAAGAGTTCAATCTTGGTTTCATCAGACCAGATAATCTTTGGGTGCCTTTTGGAAAACTCCAAGTTGGCTGTCATGTGGCTTTTACTGAGGAGTGGCTTCTGTTTGGCCACTCTAACGGAAAGGTCTGATTGTTGGAGTTCTGCAGAGATGAATGTCCTTCTGGAAGGTTCTCCCATCTCCACAGAGGAACTCTGGAGCTCTGTCAGAGTGACCATCGGGTTCTTGGTCATCTCCCTGACCAAGGCCCTTCTCTCCTGATTGCTCAGTTTGGCCGAGCGGCCAGCTCTAGGAAGAGTCTTGGTGGTTCCAAACTTCTTCCATTTAAGAATGATGGAGGCCACTGTGTTCTTGGGGACCTTCAATACTGCAGACATATTTTGGTCCCCTTCCCCAGATCTGTGCTTTGACACAATCCTGTCTCGGAGCTCTACGGACAGTTCCTTCGACCACATGGCTTGGTTTTTGCTCTGTCATGCATTGTCAACTGTGGGACCTTATATAGACAGGTGTGTGCCTTTCCAAATCATGTCCAATCAATTGAATTTACCACAGGTGGACTCCAATCAAGTTGTAGAAACATCTCAAGGGTGATCAATGGAAACAAGATGCACCTGTTCTCAATTTCGAGTCTCATAGCAAAGGGTCTGAATACTTATGTAAATAATATATTCAGACTCTTTTTTTATTTTTTTTATATAAATGTGCAAACACTTCTAAAAAAACAGTTTTTTCTTTGTCCTTATTGTAACGGCAGCCTTCCCTCTCTTCACTAGAAGAGGGGGTATAACAGGGATCAGACCAACACGCAGCGTAGCCAGTGCTCAACATGTTTAATACGAACGTTAAACGTGAACACTTAACAAATACAATATAATAAATGTGGCAAACCGATACAGTCCTAGCTGGTGCATAGAAAACACAGAGACAGGAAACAACCACCCACAAAATCCCAACACAAAACAAGCCACCTATATATGATTCTCAATCAGGGACAACGATTGACAGCTGCCTCTGATTGAGAACCATATTAGGCCGAACACAGAAACAGACAAACTAGACACACAACATAGAATGCCCACCCAGCTCACGTCCTGACCAACACTAAAACAAGCAAAACACATAAGAACTATGGTCAGGACGTGACACTTATTGTGTGTAGATTGATGAGGAAAAAAAGTTAATTAATAAATGTTGGAATAAGGCTGTGATGTATCAAAATATGGAAAAAGGAATACTACTGAACACTTTCACTGTATATTGCTGCGATGTGGCCCTTTCCTGCAGTCAGTGACCAAAAGCGCCCTATTTGGCCTCATGGGTGGAATGTTATTCATCTTTTTCATAATTCATAATTCATAATAAATAAATAAATAAATATGACGAAAATTCAGTGTTTCTATGTGAAACAGTTTTGTTATATTTCATTATTCTGTGATGTATATAACATTTAAAATTGGGATGCAAACTCAAAATATATACATTTTTAACTCTACACTGAGTATGCCAAACATTAGGAACACCTTCCTAATATTGAGTTGCACCCCCCACCTTGTACCCTCAGAACTGCCTCAATTTGTCAGAGCATGGACTTTACAAGGTGCCGAAAGCATTCCAAATGGATGCTCTGGCCCATGTTGAATCCAATGCTTCCCACAGTTGTGTCAAGTTGGCTGGATGTCCTATGGGTGGTGGACTATTCTTGATATACACAGAAAACTGTTGAGCATGAAAAACCCAGCAGCATTGCAGTTCTTGACACCAACCAGTGCGCCTGTCACCTACCATACCATACCATACCATAGTTATTTGGATTTGTGAGGAAAAATGCATAAAAGAAAGTCTTTGTCACATCTCCTCATGGAAACCAGACTTATCTCCAAAATGGCAATGAGCTAGCCTTCTTATTTGATGAGCTAGCTACTGTAGCAAGCAAAACAGCAATGGCTAGCAGCAGGATAGCTAGCTATCTAACATAACCACTTGATCATCAGCTGACTGCCAGATGTTGGCTAGCTAGCTAACGCTATCTAGCAAAGATAAGATATCTAGTTATTAATCTGTGTTGTTAACTAAGCAACAAGCTAACCACACATGTCACTTAAGGCCAGAGACATCTCCACCTCTGGTAAAGCACAAATCTGAATATTTTCCTGAGATGTACATTCAATAGTTAGCATTACATATTATTCTGTATGTAAATCTGAGATACTCCATTTAGTGTGATACTTTATGTTACGTTTCATAAGATATGTATTCATTTGTATTCATCTCCCATTTCATATGATATGTTACGAATTACAATTCGTATTATATCTTACGATTTGCAAATTGTACAATAATGTTACAAATTTGCAAAACATACAATATGTTAAAAATTTGCAAACATACAATATGTTACAAATTTGCAAAACATACAATATGGTATGAATTTGCAAAACACATGATATGCTATGAATTCTAGCTAAGTGGCTAACGTTAGCTAGCTGGCTTACATTAGCTAGGTTAGCAGTGAGGGTTAGGGTTAAAGTTAGGGTTAAGTTTAGGAGTTAGGTTAAAGGGTTATGGTTATGAGGAAGGGTAGCTAACATGCTAAGTAGCTAAAAAGTAGTAAGTAATAGAAAATGTGATATTTAGGTAAAATGCTAAAGTTGTCCATGATGAGATTCAAACTTGCAATATTTGGGTTACTAGACGTTCTCGTTATATGACCAACCACAGTGCTTTAGTTTTAACCATCTGTGTTATGTAACCATACTAAATGGAAAATATCATACTAATTTCAGTGTCCTGGATTTACATCTGCTATTGTCATGACGTGCCCTTGGGGGGATCATAGTATAAACTCCAGTATAAAAAAAACAGCGACAAAATTTACATTACACCAGAGAGCATGGAGCAGTAGCTACGTGTTGAAATGGTTGTGAATTTAAACAAAGACCAGTTACGTGCAGCGCCAGCTGAATACATTACAAATGAAGAAGAAATCTACCACTCTAAAGACCAGAGGACCACTCAGTCTGCAGCTGTTTAAGTAAATTGGTAAATGAGACCGATCAAACGACCGAATGGTACTCTAAAAGATCCAGTCTGGAGAATATTTCACTATCGAACGACCTGACGTATCATTATAACAAGCTACAACTACGAAAACTTTGATCTCTGGTGGACAAACCAGAGACTTTCTGTCGATGGACTCTCCAGCAGATGGACCGGCGATCACAGAGAGAGACAACAAAGGCCTACACTCAAAAATATGTAAATAGCAATTTATTTTCGAATGATCGGCTATACATGTGCAAAGTGTTAGCATTTCCATGAGCCTAGTTATCAGATGTGTGTACGATAGTGGAGTCCTTTTCTTTCCCACTCTTTATCTGTCCCCACCCCTTTCCATTGTCTACCAAGCTGTCATATCGGGCTTAGTCCACTAGGGACTTTTCATTGCATTATGTAGTAACCAATGTATAACCTATCCTGTGTGTGTGTTTATGTAATTCTGTGTGATTATTTAGTTAGTTAATAAATAAATAATTAAGCCAATTTGTATATCGCTGATTCATCATTTATGCTAAGGTTCGTGTAGATATGCAAGGGTTTGCGACATTCAGAATGAGACTGATAAGGTAATAATACCTTAATAAGTGACTGTAATCGATAAGATATGAAAATATCTGAAGAGCGTTAAATTCAGGAAATAGTAACTCTTTAACTTTTCTGCGCTACGGATCCCGTTAGCGGGATTAAATTCAACAACATATGGTGAGCGCCACATAAATAGTCATATTAAACATTCCTGAAAATACAAGTGTCTCACATGGTTCAAAAGCCTAGAATCTTGCTAATCCAACTGCGTTGTCAGATTTAAAAAAGGATTTACTGCGAAAGAATACGATGTGATTATCTGAGGACAGAGCCCCATACCAAAATACTATTTCAACCAGCACAGGCGTAACAAAATCACAAATTGCAATAAAATAAATTGTTTACCTTTGAAGATCTTGCTCTGTTTGCAATCCCAAGGCTCATTGTTACACAATAAATGGTATTTTGTTCGTTTAACTTCTTATGGCTGCAAGCCCGAAGCCGGGCACAATATGACAACAGCCACTTCAAGTGCAGGGCGCGAAATTCAAAATATATTTTTTTGAAATATTTAACTTTCACACATTAACAAGTCCAATACAGCATTTGAAAGATAAATATCTTGTGAATCCAGCCAACATGTCCGATTTTTTAAATGTTTTACAGCGAAAACACCACGTATATTTATGTTAGCTCACCACCAAATACAAATAAGGACAGACATTTTTCACAGCACAGGTAGCATGCACAAAGCCAACCTAACTAACGAAGAACCAACTTCATCAGATGACAGTCTTATAACATGTTATTCAATAAATCGATGTTTTGTTCGAAAAATTTGCATATTTGAGCTATAAATCAATTTTACATTGCAGCTACCATCACAGCTACCGTCAGAAATGGCACCGAAGCAGCCAGAGTAATTACAGACACCAACGTCAAATACCTAAATACTCATCATAAAACATTTCTGAAAAATACATGGTGTACAGCAAATGAAAGACAGGCATCTTGTGATTCCAGCCAATATTTCCGATTTCTTAAGTGTTTTACAGCGAAAACACAATATAGCATTTTATTAGCTTACCACAATAGCCAGAAACACAAGCCATTCCCCAGCAGCAAAAGTTAGCGATCGTAACAAACCAGCAAAAGATATATCATTTTTGACTAACCTTGATAAGCTTCATCAGATGACAGTCCTATAACATCAGGTTATACATACACTTATGTTTTGTTCGAAAATGTGCATATTTAGAGCTGAAATCAGTGGTTATACATTGTGCTAACGTAGCACCTTTTTCCCACAACGTCCGGATATTTTTCTGGCACTCACATATTCTGACCAAATAACTATTCATAAACATAACTAAAAAATACATGTTGTATAGGAAATGATAGATACACTAGTTCTTAATGCAATCGGCGTGTTAGAATTCTAAAAATAACTTCATTACGATATGCAGTTTACGTTATGGCGAGAGCGTGCCCAAAACCTGGCCGCAACCTACTAGTACAAAATGTTCGACAGATATATGAAATAACATCATAAAATGGGTCCTACTTTTGATGATCTTTCATCAGAATGTTGTACAAGTGGTCCTTTGTCGGGAACAATCGTTGTTTGGATTTAGAATGTCCTCTTCTCCAGTCAATTAGCACGGAAAGCTAGCAAAGTGGCGCTAAGCTGTCCTTTGTGAACATACGCAGACAACGCAACACGCCTAACGTCCCGAAAAAATGTCAATAATCTAATGAAACTATATTGAAAAAACATGCTTTACGATGATATTGTCACATGTATCAAATAAAATCAAAGCCGGAGATATTAGTCGTCTATAACGACAGCTGTACAGAAGGCAAAACCAGGTCCCTTCGCGCGCTCTCCAGAAAACAGGAAACTGGTGACACGTCATACAAAGAGCATTTATTCGAGCCCAGATCAAGTTATACACTCAATTTCTTTTCTCACTGCCTGTCGACATCTAGTGGAAGACGTATGAAGTGCATGTATTCTAATAAATATCAAGGACCTTTATAGGCAGCCCCTAGAAGAGAGCATCGATTTCAGATTTTCCACTTCCTGTCAGGAAGTTTGCTGCAAAATGAGTTCTGTTTTACTCACAGATATAATTCAAACGGTTTTAGAAACTAGAGAGTGTTTTCTATCCAATAGTAATAATAATATGCATATTGTACGAGCAAGAATTGAGTACGAAGCCGTTTGAAATGGGCACCTTTTATCCGGCTACTCAGTACTGCCCCTGCAGCCCAAACAGGTTAAATCTATTTTTATAGCCTAACACGAAACATTTTGTGAACGCTTATCTCGTTGAATTCCGTGTCATTCAATTTTCGGCAAAACATTCGACGTAAATACACAGACTAAACGTGACTTTATCCAGTCATGTTTGGTTTCATTGGAATCAACTGTTTGTTTGTAACACAACCAAATAGATGGGTCATTTCACGGGACGTATTGACCGAAAGAAACCGATTGGAAGACAACAAGTAATGACCTCATTGTGCACCAATTATATGACCGCTGTTTCGTTGATTGACTGTATTTTAACCCAATGACCACTGATCGTCTTGAAACCTAGCTGGGTAGATAGACAATGAGCAGAGGTAAACGGCAATATGTAATGTTTCTGTGTTGGAAGACCAACCCATGTAGTAAACTCCGGCCTAAAGACGGTCTATCGCCATTGAAGATTCATACTGGAAGGAGCCAAGCTTGTTACGCACAGCACTGTTTCGGTAATGCGCATCTTCAGCTGTTTATATATCGAACATCATGGCGAATAAGTCAGGGAAAGCTAAATCTAAGACTAGATATACGAATGTAGACAAAATTATAGAGGAAATTGATCGTGAAAGTGAGACAGATATGCTTTTGGAAGAGGACTCAGTTAGCGACCGTGAGCTATGACTCCAAAATGGAAGCATATTTTTTGAACGGAGAGGACATTGTTTTGGACTGGTAAGTTCTTCTCATGCTAATGCCGTTGTTTGAAATTAATAATATAAAATATTATTTGTGATTGTTTTTACATTTTATTTGCAATATATAAAAATGTAATGAAATGTGTAAAGTACACATTGGCTATACATTGTGGGTGGGGGTATGTTTGTATGTATGTGAATGACCCATAGCCTATGTTTGTGTGTGTATATATATATATATATATATATATATATATATATATATATATATATATATATTTATATATATGTATATATATATAAATGGAATGGAGTAGAATGTAACAGCAAACCCACACATCTCAACACAGCGACCATGCTTCCTCCACTCAGTCTACATATTATGGATTAGAGGGAGCATGGTCGAGGTGCGTGTGTCTGCCGCTCCACCCCACCCCCACATGAAATAGCCTATTTGAGGCAGGCCCACAACAATGGCCAAAGTGGAATGGAACAGCACTTTATGTTCCCTGTACTCTATATATCTGTTTATTATACCTGTTGATACAGGGCTCATATGTGAAACTATTCTAACTGAACATTTTCTTTCACAGTGACACTGACTCCGACTGGGAGCCCCCAGTGCCAACGTGTCCATCCCCCTCTGAAGCTGGTTCATCCAGCTGGACCCCTGCTGACTCCTTGCTGCTGTTACAGTTTCAACTGTTCTGCCTGCGGCTATGGAACCCTAAACTGTTCATATTTACTCTTGAGGTGCTGTCTTGTTGCACCCTCTACAACCACTGTGATTATTAGTGTCTGACCATGCTGGAAAATCTGTTCTGTTATAATCTCCACCCGGCACAGCCAGAAGAGGACTGGCCACCAATCATAGCCTGGTTCCTCTCTAGGTTTCTTCCTAGGTTTTGGCCTTTCTAGGGAGTTTTTCCTAGCCACCGTGCTTCTACACCTGCATTGCTTGCTGTTTGGGGTTTTAGGCTGGGTTTCTGTACAGCACTTTGAGATATTAGCTGATGTACGAAGGGCTATATAAATTGATTTGATTTGATAGAGGACTGAGGGTCTTCCAAATATTGAAAGTGTGTAAATAGTTATCCATGTTATTTTGTTATTTTTTTTATTTTTTTTCTTCATATTTTTTTTCCATATTTTCTTCTCCATTTTTTGGGGGGGTGTGTTAGAATACCATTTTGGTATTTTGTATATAGTTATTTGTTTCAAAATGTATACCTTCACCAATTTGGCCACTTGGGTACATTTGGGCTACTTGTGTGGGACACCTGGGTGACTTCATGATAAATGTCATGTAGCACACTCATTTTGGAAGTTATCATTCTGAAACTTTGCACAAGTACTGTTGCCCTCTGATGTTTTTCACTGAAATTGTCCCCATATTCATATCTGAATGTTCGTTTTATCTTGTTCATTTTAAAGATGATGATACAACAATTAAAAAGAAAAAAACGTATGGTTTTTTCATTGTATTATCTAAACCAGATCTATTGTGTTATATTCTCCTACATTCAAATCACATTTACACAAACTTCAGAGTGTTTTATTTCAAATGGTACCAAGAATATGCATATCCTTGCTTCTGGGCCTGAGCTAGAGGCAGTTAGATTTGGGTATGTCTTCAGGCAGAAATTGAAAGAAGGGGGGGTAGCTGTAAGAGGTTTTCATGGTGCTCTGTGGGATGTTCAAAGTTTCTGATATTCTTTTATGACTTAACCCTGATCTGTATTTCTCCACAACTTTGTCCCTGTCCTGTTTGCAAAGAAGGGCATCTGACTATTAGGTACCTACCCAGGATTTAAGCAAATGAATGTAAAATGAAACACATAATGGTATAACTTTTGTAAATACTATGTACCTGCCTTTATCTGGCTTCAAAGTTGTAATGTAAGTGAAATGTTGTTCAAAATAATGTAATGTATCATTTTAATGTAGGTACTCATGAGCAAGCAGCTTCAAGAAATATGAAACACAGAAGGGTAAACTTTTTATTACAATCATTGGAAAAATACAATTAAATGTAGTAGTATAACTGTTGTTACAGCACCTATAAGTGTAATTACAATGCACTCTCAATGCAATTACATATTTCACAGGATATATCAAAATGTCAGTTATTACAATGTTCTTTACAGTCCATTATGTCTTTGTCCATTTTCCTACCAGTACACCAGCAGCATGAGAGAAGTTTGGATGGGATCTCCTCCATGCTCACTCCACGTGGACTCATGTCGCACTCCTGAGAGAAAAGGAAGGAGACAAAAGGCAGTTGATAGCGACTTGATGCCCTCTACAGGTTGATAGCTCGGACTCAGGTCTCATATCCTTGCTTCAGGGCCTGAGTTAAAGGCAGTTAGATTTTGGAATGTCATTTTAGTCGAAAATTGAAAAAAAGGGGTGGATACTAAAGAGGTTATCTTCTTATGGGCAGGTGGGACATCTGGTGAAATTGCAGAGCGCAAAATTCAAACTACAGAAATATCAATATTCAACTTTTATAAAATCACAAGTGTAATACATCAAAATAAAGCTTAACTTCTTGTTAATCCAGCCGCTGTGTCAGATTTCAAGAAGGCTTTACGGCGAAAGCACACCATGCGATTATCTGAGGACAGCGCCCCGCATACAAACACATGAAAATCATTTTTCAATGAGACAGGTGCGACATAAAAGTCAGAAATAACGATATAATAAATGCCTTACCTTTGAAGATCTTATTCTTTTTGCAATCCCAAATGTCTCAGTGACACAATGAATGGTCGTTTTGTTCGATTCCTTCTTTATATCCCCAAAATGTCCATTTATTTGGCACATTTGATTCAGAAATACACAGGTTCCAACTCTCCCAACATGACTACAAAGTATCTAACAAGTTATCTGTAAACTTGGTCCAAACATTTCAAACAACGTTCCTAATCCAACCTCAGGTATCCTAAAATGTAAATAATCGATAAAATAATCTGTTTCCAATACCGAAGAAAAATAACACGGAGCGCGCTCCTGTTCAGGCGCACCAAAATACTAGAGACCTTCAGAGTGACACGTACAAAGAACAGCACTACTTCTTCATTTCTCAAAAGAAAAACAATGACCAATTTCTAAAGACTGTTGACATCTAGTGGAAGCCATAAGAACTGCAATCTCGGCCCTAATAAATCAGGATTCCCATAGAAAAGCATTTGAAAACACAATAACCTCAAAAAATGTTTTCGCCTGGATGGATTGTGCTCGGGATTTCGCCAAATCAGTTCTGTTATACTCACAGACATTATTCCAACAGTTTGAGAAACTTCAGAGTGTTTTCTATCCAAATATACTAATGATATGCATATCGTAGCTTCTGGGCCTGAGTAACAAGCAGTTTACTTTGGGCACGCTTTTCATCCGGACGTGAAAATACTGCAGGTGGGACATAAACATTACACAACAAGTTGGAAATCGCAAATTCAACAATGAGTGGTTTGGGAAGGAATCCGTGGCTAACTGTGAGTTCAAGACAACTGGGAAATGAGCTACAACTGGGAAAATACGTTTTGAATGGTTATTTAACTCGAAATTGTAAATCTAGCATCTTTCTCTTTGATGACAAAAATTGCCCACGAAGGACCGCCGCACCACTTTCCTGTCCAAGCACATCACAACGTGCGTCCAAAAATGGCTTACGTTGCTTCATAAATTATATAGGATGCCAGAGCGATATGTATACTGTAGCTAAAGTAAAACTAAGTGTACATTGTGTAGTAATGTACTTTACTTTACCAAGTAATTTGGTCTATTTTCACCAATGCGGTATTGTAAACACTTCGTTCGTGGCCGGTGTGTGCTGGTTTGCCTATAACCCGTTTTAGAGAAATGTAATCATCTAATATTGTAAGAGCTTATATGTAAGAACGGCCCATGTTCTGAATTCTGTCGCTGTACATTTCAAAAGTGCTGAACAAATAGTTATATTGACTACGTCCGTCGTCTCTCGCTCATTAATGTCTTAATCAAAATTACGGATTGCCTCTTATCGTCCCTTTAGGCCACAGTTTGTACATCTCAATTGTCAGTAGAAACCACATTTGTTTAATCAAGTGAGCCATATCAGCTATGTTTTTTTAAAAGGCAGTAAATGTGGCTGAATGAACTGGAGCAGTGGTAAGGTGTTGCGACTGCTGTTGCGACTCTGCTGTTGGGACAGCTTTATGTAGGCCGTAACAGTTTGTGGGCACCATTTGTCACCGTTATAGTGCAATTAATGAATTGTTTAGTGTTGTTGCTTTGCTGGCATGCATCCCACATTTTTTTGTATACCCCAGTAAGATTTACATGCTAAAATCAAGACATCAAATCTCTCATGAGATTAAAACACCCAAGGTTTTCTTAGTTTGCAAGGAGTATTTATTTATTCATTACCCTCTAGAAAATCTAGAACCTTAAAAAAGTGGATCCTGTCTCATCAGCGTAATGGTCAAAACTAGCTGCAATCCACTTTAATGACTGGACACTGTTCCACGTAATGGAAACAGATCATTTAAAAAAAATGACATTACCTTCTTGCTCAAATTCACTGGTGTTACATAACTTCTTATGGTTAGGGGGCAACATTTTCACGTTTGGATGAAAAGCTTGCCCAGAGTAAACTTCCTCCTACTCAGTCCCAGATGCTAATATATGCATATTATTATTAGTATTGGATAGAAAATACTCTGAAATTTCTAAAACTGTTTGAATGATGTCTGTGAGTATAACAGAACTCATATGGCAGGCAAAAACCTGAGACAAAATCCAAACAGGAAGTGGGAAATCTGAGGTTTGTAGTTTTTAAACTCAGCCCCATTGAATATACAGTGGGATATGGGTAATGTTGCACTTCCTAAGGCTTCCACTAGATGTCAACAGTCTTTAGAACGTTGTTTCAGGCTTCTACTGTGAAGGGGGGCTGAATGAGAGGGGAATGAGTCAGAGGTCTGCCAGCAGCCTCGGTCTCAGTCACGCGCATTCACATGACGTAGCTCTCGTTCCATTGCTTTTCTACAGCCAATGAAATTCTCCGGTTGGGACATGATTGAACATTTATGATAAAAAGATCCTAAAGATTGATTCTATACATCGTTTGATTTGTTTCTACGACCAGTAATATAACTTTTTGGAATTTTCGTCCGACATTTCCGCTGGATTTGCCCGCGCCTCGTGAGTTTTTTGTTTACTAAACGCCCTAACAAAAGGAGGAATTTGGACATAAATTATGGACTTTATGGAACAAATCAAACATTTACTGTGGAACTGGGATTCCTGGGAGTGCATTCTGACAAAGATCATCAAAGGTAAGTGAATATTTATAATGCTATTTCTGACTTATGTTGACTCCAACATGGCGGATATTTATTTTGGCTGGTTTTTGTGCTCTGAGCTCCGTGCTCAGATTATTGCATGGTATGCTTTTTCCGTAAAGTTTTTTAAAAATCTGACACAGTGGTTGCATTAAGGAGACAATTATCTAAAGTTTCATGCTTAATACTTGAATTTTCATCAACATTCATAATGAGTATTTCTGTAAATTGATGTGGCTCTCTGCAAAATCACCGGATGTTTTTGAACTACTGAACATAACACGCCAATGTAAAATGAGATTTTTGGAAATAAATATGCACTTTATCGAACAAAACATACATGTATTATGTAACATGAAGTCCTATGAGTGTCATCTGATGAAGATCATCAAAGGTTAGTGATTCATTTTATCTCTATTTGTGCTTTTTGTGACTCCTCTCTTTGGCTGGAAAAATGGCAGGGTTTTTCTGTGACTTGGTGGTGACCTAACATAATAGTTTGTGGAGCTTTTGCTGTAAAGCATTTTTTAAATCAGACACTGTGGCTGGATTAACGATAATTGTATCTTTAAAATGGTGCCTAATACTTGTATGTTTGAGAAATTTGATTTGAGATTTCTGTTGATTTGTATTTGGCGCCCTGCAATTTCATTGGCTGTTGGCCCAGTCCTAGACAGGATAAACTATGGAACTGAGTAATAATAATTCGAATTTGTCAAATAACATCTCCCATTCAACTTAGTCATCTCTCTACACCAAACTAAGCCACCTCGTTTCTTACAGCCCGCTCGAGTTCAGCAACACCTGTCGCTGACTCCCGCATACTAAAACATGGCATTAGTAGTCTATCCAAAAACAAACAATAACTAATAGCATATTTCCATTCAAATTATTAGAAGGCATTGTTTTCATTTCAGTCTACCCAAACAATATTACTCTATATTTTAATACCAACCTCTGCTTCACACTTATTAAACGTCTATTATATTATGATTAACCTGTAATGCACCAAATGTATAAAATACATCATTCAATTCATAAGGAAAAGATACATTTCGGTGGGCACAATACTACAGCCCCTTACTGCCTACAACTTCAACTGTAGCCTTGTTTTATCATGCAATAATTAATGCCCATGTTTAGTTATCAATTGTGGTCACAGCACTATCGCAATTGCCTATCCACTATTATTAGAATTCATTCGTTTTAGGTGACTGTCCTTTCTGATTAGGCTACAGGTAATAAAACAAACACTATGGTTGACAAGCATATATTCAGTTCATGATTCATATTATTAATATTTGATTCAGTGATTTAAATTACAACACCATTCTCTGTAGGTTCCTCCATTCTTGTTGAATAAATCAGAAACTACGATTTTAGGCAATACCATAGACCGAATGCTATTGAAATGACAAAGAAATTCCGCAATTAACCCAAGGATAATGGTTTGTAGTCTTATTAACATCTGGCACATAATAACGACGCAAATTACAGGAAAAAAATGCTTAAAGTTTGTTCAAGTGTTTCTTTGCAAAGATATTCACATGCGCAAAGGAGACTTTGCAGTCAAACAGATTCAATCAACATCCATTGATTTGGAAACAGATCTGGCGAGTTGAATAAAAACGGATGATCTTTTCCCTTGTGACATAATGAAATTCCTTTTTTACATCACATTCGCCCCGTAATTATTATTATCTTGATGAAAAACAATAAGTTAGGCTTTGTGCTACGACAATAAGTTATGTCGAGATTCCACCTTAATTCGCTCTAACTGTATAGAAAAAAGGGTTTATTCAATAAATATAGCAACTCCTTTCATACTGCGAGGGGGGAAAAACACATTTTCAAGCCTTATGGGCAATTTAATTTTATATGTAAAATCCCATAAGCGTTTTTATAGTTACATCGGTTTGGGTGTGCAAGTTAGTATATTATTTTCGTTTAGTTTCATCATGTCACGTTCCTGACCTGTTTATGTTAGTTGTTTTGTGTGTTAGTTGGTCAGGACGTGAGGTTGGGTGGGCATTCTATGTTATCTGTTTCTATGTTGGTTTTGGTTTGCCTGGTATGGCTCTTGATTAGAGGCAGGTGGTTTGCGTTTGCCTCTGATTAAGAGTCATATTTAGGTAGGGCATTCTCACTGTTTGTTTGTGGGTGGTTGTCTCCTGTGTCTGTGTCAATGTTTGCACCATACGGGACTGTTTACGGTTTGTTCATTTCATGTAGTCTGTTCCTGTTCATTTCGTTCTTCACGTTGTATGTAAGTTCGTCGTTCAGGTCTGTCTACTTTCGTTTTGTTATTTTGTATCATTTTCAAGTATAGTTCGTTTTGTCTTGTTAAATAAATTCATCATGTCATTTCAACGCGCTGCACCTTGGTTCAATCCCTGCTCCTCCTCTTCTGATGAAGAGGAGGAGGATTATCGTAACAGAACCACCCACCAAATGTCCAGAACCAAGCAGTGTGACTACGAGCAGCGACCAAATAATCAGGACTCGTGGACTTGGGACGATGTTCTGGATGGAAAGGGTGTCTACACATGGGAGGAGATCCTAGCTGGTAGAGATCGCCTCCCATGGGAACAGCTGGAGGCACTGAGGAGAGCGGAGGCTACCGGAGAGAGGAACCGGAGCTATGAGGGAACGCGTCTGGCACGGAAGCCGAAAAAGCCCGTGAGTAACTCCCAAAAATTTCTTGGGGGGGGGGCTAAAGGGTAGTGGGCCAAGGGCAGGTAGGAGACCTGCGCCCACTTCCCAGGCTCACCGTGGAGAGCGGGAGTACGGGCAGGCGCCGTGTTACGCAGTAGAGCGCACGGTGTCTCCTGTACGAGTGCATAGCCCGGTGCGGGTTATTCCACCTCCCCGCACTGGGAGGGCTAGATTGGGTATTGAGCCAGGTGTCATGAGGCCGGCTCAACGCATCTGGTCACCAGTGCGTCTCCTCGGGCCGGCATACATGGCACCGGCCTTACGCATGGTTTCTCCGGTTCGCCTACATAGGCCGGTGCGGGTTATTCCACCTCCCCGCACTGGTCGGGCTACCGGGAGCATTCAACCAGGTAAGGTTGGGCAGGCTAAATGCTCAAGAGAGCCAGTACGCCTCCACGGTCCGGTATTTCCGGCACCACCTCCCCGCCCCAGCCTAGTACCTACAGTGTATACACTACGCACTAGGCTACCAGTGCGTATCCTGAGCCCTGTTCCTCCTCCACGCACTCTCCCTGTAGTGCGTGTATCTAGCCCGGTGCCTCCAGTTCCGGTCCCACGCACTAAGCTAACAGTGCGTCTCCAGAGCCCTGAACCCACTGTATCTTCTCCCCCTACTAATCCTGATGTGCTTGTCCTCAGTCCGGTGTCACCAGTGCCGGTACCACGCATCAGGGATAGAGTAGGCTTTGAGAATACAGTGTGCCCTGTCCCTGCTCCCCGCACTAGTAGGAAGGTGCTTATCATTAGCACGGTGCCTCCAGTTCCGGCACCACGCACCAGGTCTACAGTGCGCCATATCCGGCCAGAGCCATCCGTCTCCCCAGCGCCATCTGAGCCATCCGTCTCTCCAGCGCCATCTGAGCCATCCGTCTCTCCAGCGCCATCTGAGCCATCCGTCTCCCCAGCGCCATCTGAGCCATCCGTCTCCCCAGCGCCGTCTGAGCCATCCGTCTGCCAGGAGCCTGCAAAGCCGCCCGTCTGCCATGAGCCTGCAAAGCCGCCCGTCTGCCATGAGCCTACAGAGCCGTCAGCCAGACAGGAGCCGCTAGAGCCGTCAGCCAGACAGGAGCCGCTAGAGCCGTCAGCCAGACAGGATCTGCCAGAGCCGCCAACCAGACAGGATCTGCCAGAGCCGCCAACCAGACAGGATCTGCCAGAGCCGCCAACCAGACAGGATCTGCCAGAGCCGCCAACCAGACAGGATCTGCCAGAGCCGCCAGCGAGCCATGAGCAGCCAGAGCCGTCAGAGCGCCATGAGCAGCCAGAGCCGTCAAAGAGCCATGAGCAGCCAGAGCCGTCAGTGAGCCATGAGCAGCCAGAGCCGTCAGAGAGCCATGAGCAGCCAGAGCCGTCAGAGCGCCATGAGCGTCGTGAGCCGTCAGCCTGCCATGAGCGTCGAGAGCCGTCAGCCTGCCATGAGCGTCGAGAGCCGTCAGCCTGCCATGAGCGTCGAGAGCCGTCAGCCTGCCATGAGCGTCGAGAGCCGTCAGCCTGCCATGAGCGTCGAGAGCCGTCAGCCTGCCATGAGCGTCGAGAGCCGTCAGCCTGCCATGAGCGTCGAGAGCCGTCAGCCAGCCATGAGCATCGAGAGTCGTCAGTCAGCCATGAGCTGCCCTTCAGCCTGAAAAGGCTGGATACCCAGAACTGCCCATCAGTCCAGAGCTGTCTCTCTGTCCGGAGCTGCCTTTCAGTCCGGAGTTGCCCCTCTATCCTAATCTCCCTCTCTATCTTCATCTATCTCTATATTCTTATCTATCCCTCTTTCTTGATTTATCTCTCTGTCCCGGTGTTGTCCCTATTAGGTATATTATTAAGAGGATTTTGTGGGGGAAAAAAGAGGGTGGACATTCTTGGAGGGAGGAAGCTAGGATGGATTATGGTGGGGTGGGAACCGCGCCCGGAGCCTGAGCCACCACCGTGGTTAGATGCCCACCCAGACCCTCCCCTAGACTTTGTGCTGGTGCGTCCGGAGTTCGCACCTTGTGGGGGGGGTACTGTCACGTTCCTGACCTGTTTATGTTAGTTGTTTTGTGTGTTAGTTGGTCAGGACGTGAGGTTGGGTGGGCATTCTATGTTATCTGTTTCTATGTTGGTTTTGGTTTGCCTGGTATGGCTCTTGATTAGAGGCAGGTGGTTTGCGTTTGCCTCTGATTAAGAGTCATATTTAGGTAGGGCATTCTCACTGTTTGTTTGTGGGTGGTTGTCTCCTGTGTCTGTGTCAATGTTTGCACCATACGGGACTGTTTACGGTTTGTTCATTTCATGTAGTCTGTTCCTGTTCATTTCGTTCTTCACGTTGTATGTAAGTTCGTCGTTCAGGTCTGTCTACTTTCGTTTTGTTATTTTGTATCATTTTCAAGTATAGTTCGTTTTGTCTTGTTAAATAAATTCATCATGTCATTTCAACGCGCTGCACCTTGGTTCAATCCCTGCTCCTCCTCTTCTGATGAAGAGGAGGAGGATTATCGTAACACATCATTACTTCATCAAATCTCTAGTAATCGATTATAGACACATACAATTCATAATATTTTCATATCTTCACAGAATCCACATAGAACTTTAGAAATTCTTACGTACTCACATCAACCAAACCATTTGCGTTTTCAACGACTCTCCATCGCCACAAAGCAGCCTTTCAAACATACTCCCAGCGGAACAAAAAAAAACTTTTGTTTCCTGGACGCTGGCCGGCGGGTCATAGCAATAACGCTCTTCACGTATCCTCAATGGTTCTCTAGACTTCCAGAAATGATAGACTGGCCGCTATTGTCGAAAATAACTTCCCGCTCTTAATACCACCCCATGATATTCGTTGATGGGCAGTGATGGACGGAACCCCAAGATAACGTTATCTCAAAACTTAATATCCCCATTCCAATCATCTTATTATGCACATTTCTATATCTTATTATCCAAATTTAAGATTCAAATATATTTCTACCCTCACACACTCTCATATCACATTCACAGAAAACACAAACATAGAGGGGGAATGAGAGACGAGGAAACCCGGTTAGTGCTGTTTTTAGATTTCAAACCCTGTTTATATGAACAGGGAAACCCATACCAATATCAAAATATTGCCTAAGTAGTGGTGACAAAAAAACTAAACACTCACAATAGCCTCTAACAATAGTAACCCAGGGCATACCTGTTTACCTCATTTATCAAAACATTTCATCAAAACATGACACGTTAGAATTAGAACTTCACCAAGCCAGATGCCCTCGCAAGGCGTCACCCGCACTCTAGTTCCTTATTCAATACCTTAACCTCACCAGTCCTACTGTGATCAACCCAGTACGAAGGATCTGAACTTTTAACAATCATGTCCAAGGATACCTCGCGTAACAACACTTATCAACTCAGTCCTGCTAGTTACCCCAGCTGTGGCCCTCTTAAGGAAGACATCGCTCTGAGCATACCCTCACAACAGGGGCTTTTATGTTTTCATTATTTTAACTTTTCATCACTTATTGATAGATTATCCACGCTCACCTCTCAGTACTAAGTTCGGGATATGGTATCCACCCGTGCACGCTTCTTTATCAGATGATAAGCGGCTCCAGCTGCTCAATAACGAGTGTGGCTTTCCTTGGGATCCCAATTTCTGATCCCCCTGTGCAGTTTACCCAGATCTTCAGGAGCGGTCAACATGTGAAGTTGCAGATCACCACCTGGTCGACAAAATTGCCGTGGAAATTCGAATCAATAATGAGGAGAGACAAGGTCAATGACCAATCAAGAAATTACTTTATTCAAAACGTATTAATAACATCGATTAATTATTACAATAATGAAGCTGGTCGACGAACCACCCATAGATGATCCATTGAGAGCCCGAGCGGATTTGAGCCACAGCATTTTATAGCAAAGTACATCCTCCTAAATGTTCATGACAGATTTGTTGAATGGGACACAAGGTGAGACTTGATATGTGAGAAAGGAGTATCCCCCAACCAGATGGCATTGGCCGTGAAGACTGTTCTTATTGTACAGAAACCAGAGTTTGGCCCCTAAGACGAGGTTGCTCTCATTATTATCCATACCCAAGCCATCTCTCCCTGGTACCTCATAATACACAAACATCAATTCATTCTATGAAATGCATGCTCCGAGAGAGGACAAGACCATCATAAGTCAGCTGCCAGCCCAAGCTTCAGAGGCTCAACTGAGTTCACACAGACACAGATGACAGTACTGAGAAAGCCTATTCTATTGCATAAAACAATCATTCAATGCATTAACAGTATTAAAGCATAATCTTGTAATTTTTCTATCACAATCACTGGCCACTTTAATAGTAAATAATGTTTACATACTGCTTTACTCATCTCATATGTATATACTGTGGTCTATTCTACTGTATTTTAGTAAATGCCACTCCGACATTGCTCAATCTAGTATTTATATATTTCTTAATTCCATTCTTTTACTTTTAGATGTGTGTGTATTGTTGTAACTCGTTTTTAGATACTACTGCACTGTTGGAGCTAGGAACACAAGCATTTCACTACACCCGCAATAACATTTGCTAAATATGTATATGTGACCAATCAAATTTGATTTGGAAAGGTAGGAGAGCAGAAAATGGCTGATCTCCCTAAAGACAGAATTTCTCCAGATTTACCACCTTTCACTCATGTAGGCATCGACCACTTCGGACCTATCGAGGTTAAGAGAGGACGGACTAATGTAAAGAGGTATAGAGTGATGTTCAAGTCTGACCTGCCGAGCCATCCATCTTAAAATGGCTCATTCCCTTGACACCGAATCATGCATCAGTCGCTATCGGCGGTTCATTTGTGGGAGAGGACAAGTGAAAGAGATCAGATCAGACAATGGAACAGATCTAACAGCTCTAACCTTGAGCTAAGAGAAGCTCTGAAGGAGCTTAACCAAGACAACATTTGAAAGGTTCTGTTACAGGGTGGCATAAAGTGGAGATTTAACCCTCCTCATGGTGCTCACCATAGCGGTGTGTGGGAATGGCTCATCCAGCAGGTAAAGAAGTAAGATTCCACTTGACAGTTGAGTCACGGTAATCTTATTTTTTTAACTCTGGGCATGCTTTGGTAGTACCCAACCTGCTAACTACCATCAAGTCCTAATGGCCTGGTACTCCGGGCTCCATTGTGCCTCTAACAACGATGCAAATGTAATTGAAAATCACATCAAATACTTATCAAAACAGTTGGCCTATCTTACTTTTAAAACTCACCTCACTGTGATAATCAATTTGAATAAAGAAGTTCAACAGCAGGATGAAAGTGTGGCTGTTGTTTCATAGCCTAACAGCAAAATGGACAGCGCTTTCTAAGGTGGTGATTAATTCAAAACACCCATAGCATATTTGAGCTCATGCATAGGCTTATGAGCCCAAGCAAGAAAGAAAAACCTGCATTAAAGTTATGATTGCGCTGTTAAACAATACATAGCCTACCGCATATTACGCATGGCGGAAAAACAAAACAAAACTGATTTAAGATGCCTTTGGTACATAATTGGTCTAGCCTCTACTTCAAAATTAAATAAATTAGAGTAATCATATTTGAGTGTGAACAGTTTTATTATGCATACTGGATGGACTGGTTACCTTATGCTCCAAAATTTCTATCCATGAGTGGGAGAGAAGTACAGCCTTAGGCGATGCTGTTGGTTCATTGATTGTGCAGGGCGGCTTAAAGTTAGCCTACAATTACTGCATTTGTACAGCACTGACACAAACACCTACCCCACCAAACATGCCAGCAGGGGAATTTTCACAGTCCCCATGTCCAGAACAAATTCAAGGAAACGTACAGTATTATACAGAGCCATGAGTGCATGGAACTGCCATCTTATATAGTGCAAGTGTACAGCAAACACCTCATGGCACAACCCCTCAGCCCCATGTGACCTACTTGTTGTGTGTATGTACTGACATGTATGTGTAACTGATAGATGCACCCACACACGCAATACATGTTCATGTTTTTAAGTGTATGTAAATTGTAAAGTATTTTGGCTGTAATGTCTTTATCGTTATGTGTTGGACCCCACTAAGACCAGTTATTGCCATTAGCGTCATCTAATGGGGATCCTAATAAATCAAATTTAAAAATGGAATTTGACTTTGAATAGCCTAGTAATAGGGATATTTAAATATTTCATAATTAATTGGGTGACATACCATCTTGCGTTTTCATCTCCTCCTCTCCATCCTTTATTATTTTCTCGAGCACAGTCAGCCTGTCAACAGTTTAGTGAAAAATGTTTCGTTGCAAAAAACACGTTACTATAGATTTCACTTGGTTTCCCAAATTAAGCATCGAGTAGCTGCAGTAACAAGGTTGGAGAGCCCATGGCATAAAGAGTTTGGGCGGAATATCACCTGTCGGGCAGCAAGAGCATGCTCCTCAAACAGTGGTTGATGCATGGATTGAAATAAGTGTTCTTATATTTACAGTGGCTTGCAAAAGTATTCACCCCCCTGGCATTTTTCCTATTTTGTTGCCTTACAACCTGGAATTAAAATCGATTTTTGGGCGGTTTTTATAATTTGATTTTAACATGCCGACCACTTTGAAAATGCAAAAAAATATTTTATTGTGAAACAAACAATAAGACAAAAAAACGGACAACTTGAGCATGCATAACTATTCACCCCCCCAAAGTCAATACTTTGTAGAGCCACCTTTGCAGCAATTACAGCTACAAGTCTCTTGGGGTATGTCTCTATAAGCTTGGCACATCTAGTCACTGGGATTTTTACACATTCTTCAAGACAAAACTGCTCCAGCTCCTTCAAGTTGGATGGGTTCCGCTGGTGTACAGCAATCTTTGTCATACCACAGATTCTCAATTGGATTGAGGTCTGGGCTTTGACTAGGCCATTCAAAGACATTTAAATGTTTCCCCTTAAACCACTCGAATGTTGCTTTAGCAGTATGCTTAGGGTCATTGTCCTGCTGGAAGGTGAACCTCCGTCCCAGTCTCAAATCTCTGGAAGACTGAAACAGGTTTCCCTCAAGAATTGCCCTGTATTTAGCGCCATCCATCATTCCTTCAATTCTGAACAGTTTCCAAGTCCCTGCCGATGAAAAACATTCCCACAACATGATGCTGCCACCACCATGCTTCACTGTGGGGATGGTGTTCTAAGGGTGATGAGTGGTGTTGGGTTTGAGCCAGACATGGAGTTTAGTCTCATCTGACCAGAATACCTTCTTCCATATGTTTGCTTATTTTTTTCTTTAAGCAATGGCTTTTTTCTGGCCTATCTTCTGTAAAACCCAGCTCTGTGGAGTGTAAGCCTCAAAGTGGTCCTATGGACAAATAGTCCAATCTCTGCTGTGGAGCTTTGCAGCTCCTTCAGTCTTTTTGTTGCCTCTCTGATCAATGCCCTCCTTGCCTATTCCGTGAGTTTTGGTGGGCGGCCCTCTTTTGGCAGGTTTGTTGTGGTGCCATATTCTTTCAATTTATTAATAATAGATTTAAATGGTACTCCGTGGGATGTTCAAAGTTTCTGGTATTTTTTAATAATCCAACCCTGATCTGTACTTTTCCACAACTTTGTCCCTGACCTGTTTGGAGGGCTCCTTGGTCTTCATGGTGCCGCTTGCTTGGTGGTGCCCCATGCTTAGTGGTGTTGCAGACTCTTACCAGCCAAGTAGAGGAGTTCCAAAAGTCAGAAATAGCAATAAAATGAATCACTTACCTTTGATGATCTTCATATGGTTGCACTCACAAGACTCCCATTTACTCAATAACTGTTAGTTTTGTTTGATAAAGTCTCTCTTTATATCTAAAAACCTCCGTTTTGTTCGCGCGTTTTCTTCAGTAATCCACAGGCTCAAACGCAGTCACAGGCAGACGAAAAATCCAAATAGTATCCATAAAGTTTGTAGAAACATGTCAAACGATGTTTATAATCAATCTAAGGTTGGCCACTGGATGCAAACTCTTGTTGCATCCAGTGGCAGTATAGGCGGTAAGGTAACGCAAGGAGCCGCTTGCAGATTTGACCACCTCTGACACGCAAAAACAATCGCTATTGATGGTGTCGACCAACACTACTCTGATTGAATCGAGCCCTAGAATGTTCATAATTATATCAGGAAATATGCAGTACACAAGAAACTGCAACAGATAACTGATCATTTAAGATACTAATTGCATAAACAAGGTAACGGGAGTATAATACAGTAATAAACCAATCTCATTAGAACAACACTTCATATGTTATGATTATACTACCATAATCATTCCATTAACTCAGGTGATCGTAAATTAATCAATGTGAAAAATGACCCTTTTGGAGAATATAGTGGTTGTATAGAAATGCTATTTCTGGCTGAGGCAGGATTCGAACTGGGGACGTGTTCCCCTTCCTCAAACACAGGAAAAAACCAAATGTTTTTCAGCTAATCATAATAAATCACGAACAACCATACATGTTTCCTGTTTCCTTATTCTTTCTATATTTTCCCCTCCCTTTTCTTCTCCCCTTTTTTAAAAAATCCTTATTAACATTCTATTGTTCCCCAGCTTTGGCATCTCCTAAGCCATGGATTGTGGGTTTGAGTCCCAACTGTGGTGGCTGAAATCAGAGTGGCGCAGTGGAAGTGTGCTGGGCCCATAACCCAGAGGTCGATGGATCGAAATCCACCTCTTCTATCCAGTTGTCTTTAAGATATGAGGTGAAAACAGGGACGAAAAAATACACTTTTCACGGGCAGGTCTCAGCCCCTTCAATGCTGAATCTCCCACAAGTTTCCCTGCTTCTGTCAGTTCATATAGTCTGACCCTATTTCGCAAAGGCCTAATGGCCTCCTAAGCCATGGATTGTGGGTTTGAGTCATAGACATTAAAACCAGTAGATAGTGGTAGCACTGACGTCATCCACATATTACTGTGGAAAACTTCTGATGGCGACGGAAAGTGGCAGTAAATACAAAAGGATCATGGTCAATGTAGTTGTTTCATCCTGCCCGAGAGTCAACTATGGAGCCTCCTCTTAGCCTGCTGGCCCGTGATTGGTCTGTGTCAGCATGTGGTCCTGTGTGACGACAAATGTAGCAGTCAGAATGGATCACTATTTAATTAAATATCTTGATTTGTAGCGTAATTTTAAATAATTCACAATGGGGATCGAACTTTTGAAAGACAACATTTGAGACACCAAAATGTCCGTAAAAAATATTTGGGTTTGGCCGTTCTGGCTATCGTAATTTATATAAGCTTTCTAGCCGACCAGCAGAGCTCCTGACTTCATGCTCCAGACCGGACACTGTGGGTCTGGGTTGAGTCCCATCTGGGGTGGCTGAAAGCAGATTGGCATAGCGGAAGTGTACTGGGCCCATAACCCAGCGGTTGATGGATCAAAACCATCTTAAGCTGAGAAACTTTTGCTTCAGCTAGTCCTTATAAACATCCATTGAAGAATTTTGACATTATGTGACAACATTCACTGCTATATGCCTCCTTCCTCAGGAGAAAACAACAGAAGCAGAGAGGTGGAAGTGGAAGCATCCTCTGGGTAATGGAAGCATGCCCATTACCCAGAGGTTGATGGATCGAAGCTATCCAGTTGTCCTTTAGCTATGAAGTAACAAACAGGGATGGAAAAAATACACATTTTTGGGGCAGGTCTCAGCCCCTTCAATGCTGAATTTTCCACAATTTTCCCAGCTTCTGTCAGTTCATATAGTCTGACCCTACTTCACACAGCCCCAGTGGCCTAATGATTAATGCACTGGCCTCCTAAGCCATGGATTGTGGGTTTGAGTCCCATCTGGAGTGGCTGAAAGCAGTGGCGGAAGAGTGCTGGGCCCATAACCCAGAGGTCGATGGATCGAAATCATCCCGGAAGTGTATCGTCATTACGCACCCACCATCCCTACTATATGCCACCTTCCTCAGCAGAAGACATGGGAAGCAGAGTGGCACAGCGGAAGTGTGCTGTACCCAGAGGCTGATGGATCTAAACCATCCACTGCTAAGAAAGTTTTGAATCAACTGGTCCATATAAACATCCATTGAAGCATTTCGACATTACGCACCCAACATCCCTGCTATATGCCTCCTTCCTGGAAGGAAGACATGAGACATGAACCATAATGGATGTTCTCATAACCCAGAGGTTGATGGATCAAAATCATCCTCTGCTATTTAGTTGGATTTTAGCTATGAAGTGCAAACAGGAATGAAAAAAAAAGTATAGTTTCATGGGCAGGTCTCTGCCGCTTCAATGCTGAATTCTCACAAGTATCCCTTGTTCTGTCAGTTCATATAATATGTCCCTATTTCACACAGCACACAGGCTTAATGGATTGTGGGTTCGAGTCCCAGCGTGCTGGCCCATAACCCATAGGTTGATAGTTGAAATCCTTCCTCTGCTAAGAAAGTTTTGCTTCAGCTAGTACATATAAACATCAATTGAAGCAATTCCACATTACGCACCAACCTTCATTGTATATTTATGTAATCGCCACAGGAGAAGCCTAGGTATCACACCCACTTGGGAGAGGCTTGTGTCGTGGAGGATGTGTAAGAGAGGATGCTTTCAACCAGATAGGTGTGTGGGTTGAGAAGCTTTCAGCAATGGCACCAGAGCGATTGATATCCGTTTGCTTTCTCCGGTATTGCTTTCTCCGCTATGTCAAAACATTTCCAGAGTATTTGGAACTAATATAAGAAGAAAAAAAACTTGCAAACCAAACAAATAGAAGCACACGAGACACACAGAGGGAAGTCATGCAGATTCACCACCATATACAGTTAAAGTCGGAAGTTTACATACACCTTAGCCAAATACATTTAAACTCAGTTTTTCATAATTGCTGACATTTAATCCCAGTAAAAATTCCCTGTTTTAGGTTAGTTAGGATCACCACTTTATTTTAAGAATGTGAAATGTCAGAATAATAGTAGAGATAATGATTTATTTCAGCTTTTATTTCTTTCATCACATTCCCATTGAGTCAGAAGTTTAAATACACTCAATTAGTATTTAGTAGCATTGCCTTTAAATTGTTTTGGGTAGCCTTCCACAAGGTTCCAACAATAAGTTGGGTGAATCCTGACAGAGCTGGTGTAACTGAGTCAGGTTTGTAGGCCTCCTTGCTCGCACACGTTTTTTCAGTTCTGCCCACAAATTTTCTATAGGATTGAGGTCAGGGCTTTGTGATGGCCACTCCAATACCTTGACTTTGTTGTCCTTAAGCCATTGTGCCACAACTTTGGAAGTGTGCTTGGGGTCATTGTCCATTTTGAAGACCCATTTGCGACCAAGCTTTAACTTCCTGACTGATGTCTTGAGATGTCGCTTCAATATATCCACATAAAAGTCCCTCCTCATGATTCCATCTAATTTTTTGAAGTCTCTCCTGCAGCAAAGCACCCCCACAACATGATGCTGCCACCCCCATGCTTCACGGTTGGGATGGTGTTCTTCGGCTTGCAAGCATCCTCCTTTTCCCTCCAAACATAACGATGGTCATTATGGCCAAACAGTTCTATTTTTGTTTCATCAGACCAGAGGACATTTCTCCAAAAAGTATGATCTTTGTCCCCATGGGCAGTTGCAAACCGTAGTCTGGCTTTTTCATGGCGGTTTTGGAGGAGTGGCTTCTTCCCTGCTGAGCGACCTTTCAGGTTATGTCGATATAGGACTCGTTTTACTGTGGATATAGATACTTTTGTACCCGTTTCCACCAGCATCTTCACAAGGTCCTTTTGCTGCTGTTCTGGGATTGATTTGCACTTTTCGTACCAAAGTACGTTTATCTCTAAGAGACAGACTGCGTCTCCTTCCTGAGCCGTACGACGGCTGCGTGGTCCCATGGTGTTTACACTTGTGTACTATTGTTTGTACAGATAAACGTGGTACCTTCAGGAGCTTGGAAATTGCTCCCAAGGATGAACCAGACTTGTGGCGGTCTACCATTTTTTTTTCTGAGGTCTTGGCTGATTTCCCCATGATGTCAAGCAAAGAGGCACTGAGTTTGAAGGTATGCCTTGAAATACATCCACAGGTACACCTCCAATTGACTCAAATGATGTCAATTAGCCTATCAGAAGCTTCTGAAGCCATGACATCATTTTCAGAAATTTTCCAAGCTGTTTAAAGGCACAGTCAACTTAGTGTATATGTAAACCTCTGACCCACTGGAATTGTGTTACAGTGAGTTATAAATGAAATAATCTGTCTGTAAACAATAGTTGGAAAGATGAATTGTGTCATGCACAAATTATATGTCCTAACTGACTTTGTGGAGTGGTTGAAAAACGAATTTTAATGACTCCAACTAAGTGTATGTAAACTTCCGACTTCAACTGTACAGTGGGGTCAGAAATTATTGATACCCTTGATATAGATGAGCAAAAAGGACACAAAAAAATAATCAAGTATTGGAAAAAAATGGGAAACTATTTTATACTAATACAATTGCTAAGAGAAAGGGATTTTCTTAAACAAGTAATCATTTAAAAAAAATCTCAAAAAAGGTAGGTCTCACAATTATTGACACCCGTTTTCAATACCTCACCTTGCGAGGATAACAGCACTGTGCCTTTTTAAAGATATTTTATGAGTTGGGGTACACATTGGGCGGAATCTTAGACCATTCCTCCACAGAATCCATCCAGAACCTTGATATTCTTTGCGCTTATGGACTGCCCTGTTCCAATTCAAACCACAGGTTTCCAATGAGGTTTTGAAGGTACCGAACTGTCTGCCACTAGCACAGTCAGTGTAGTCAGCTCAGCTATCCCCATTCAGAAACGTGTCTGTGCCTCGATCTAGGTTGGGCAAAAATTAACATGGCGGTGTTCGCCTTAGCAATCTCACTGGATTAAATACCTCCTCCATTCCTGTCATTATTGAAAGAGATTGTGATATCTCATATCTCCAAGGTCAATGAACCAATCACTGATCATAAACTTGATGTGATTGGACTGACTGAAACATGGATCATGAATCAAGCCTGATGAATTTACTGTGTTAAATGAGGGCTCTCCTCCTGGTTACACTAGTGACCATATCCCCTACGCATCCTGCAAATGTCGCTAACCTTTTTGAAAGTAAATTTTAAAAAATGTAATAAAAACTTTGTCTTTTAAGCTTCTAGTCATGAAATCTATGCAGCCTACTCAATCACTTTTTATAGCTACTGTTTACAGGCCTCCTGAGTTCCCTGAATTCCTATCGAACCTTGTAGTCATGGCAGATAATATTTTGGTGACTTCAGTATTCACATGGAGAAGTCTATAAACTATCAGCCCATATAGAATCTCCCATTCCTCTCAACATGTTTTGAAAAATCTGTTGCTGACTTCCTGAAGACAAATAATATATATGAAACGCTTCAGTATGGTTTTAGACCCCATCATAGCACTGAGACTGCACCCGTGAACGTGGTAAATTACCTTTTAATGTCATCAGACCAAGGCTCTGCATCTGTCCTTGTGCTCATAGACCTTAGTGCTGCATTTGGCACCATCGATCACCACATTCTTTTGGAGAGATTGAAACCCAAATTGGTTTACACGGAAAAGATCTTGCCTTGTTTAGATCTTATCTGTCAGAAAGATATCAGTTCGTCTCTGTGGATAGTTTGTTCTCTGACAAATCAATTGTAAGTTTCAGTGTTCCTCAAGTTTCCGTTTTAGGACCACTATTGTTTTCACTATATATTCTACCTCTTGGTGATGTCATTCGGAAACACAATGTCAACTTTCTCTGCTATGCGGAAGACTCACAGCTGCACATTTCGATGAAACACGGTGAAGTCCCAAAATTGCCTACCTTGGAAGTCTGTGTTTCAGACATAAGGAGGTGGATCGTGGCAAATTATTTACTTTTAAACTCTGACAAAACAGAGATGCTAGTTCTAGGTCCCAAGAACCAAAGTGATCTGCTGTTGGATCAGACAATTAATCTTGATGGTTGTACAGTCGACTGACATATAAAACTATGAAGGACCTCGGCGTTACTCTTGACCCTGATCGCTTTTAACAAAAATATCAAGAACATTTCAAGGACTGCTTTTTTACATCTTTGTAACTTTGCAAAAAAACGAAACTTTTTGTCCCAAAAAATGATGCGGAAAAGCTAATCCATGCTTTTGTCACTTCTAGATTAGACTACTGCAATGCTCTACTCTCCGGCTACCCGGAAAAATCACAAAATAAACTTCAGCTGCTAGAATCATGACTAGAACCAAAACATTTGATCATATTACTCCAGTACTAGCCTCTACACTGGCTTCCTGTTAAGGCTAGGGCTGATTTCAAGGTTTTACTGTTAACCTACAAAGCATTACATGGCCTTGCTCCTACCTATCTTTCCGATTTGGTCCTGCCGTACATACCTACACATACGCTACGGTCAAGATGCAGGCCTCATTTTCCCTAGAATTTCTAAGCAAACAGCTGGAGGCAGGGCTTTCTCCTATAGAGCTCCATTTTTATGGAATGGTCTGCCTATTCATGTGAGAGACGCAGACTCGGTCTCGACCTTTAAACCTGTACTGAAGACTCATCTCTTCAGTAGGTCCTATGATTGAGTGTAGTCTGGCCCAGGGGTGCGAAGGTGAACGGCAAGGCACTGGAGCAACGAATCGCCCTTGTTGTCTCTGCCTGGCCAGCTCCTCTCCACTGGGATTCTCTACCTCTGAGTTAATAATTCTCTATTACCGGGAATGAGTCACTAGCTTACTAGTGCTCTTCAATGCTTTCCCTAGGATGGGTGTGTCACTTGAGTGGGTTGAGTCACAGACGTGATCTTCCTGTCCTGTTTTGCGCCCCCCTCGGGCTCATGCGGTAGAGGAGATCTTGGTAGGCTATACTCAGCCTTGTCTTAGGGTAGTAAGTTGGTGGTCTGTGGATATCCCTCTAGTGCTGTGGGCACTGTGCTTTGGCAAAGTGGGTGGGGTTATGGATCCAAAGTCCCCCCCTCCCGTCTCAGCCTCCAGTAACTATGCTGCAATAGACTATGTGCCGGGGGGCTAGGTTCGGTCTGTTATATCTGGTGTAATCCTCCTGTGCAACCACTATATTTATTATTTGACCGTGCTGGTTATCTATGAAAGTTTGAACATTTTGAGGAACAATCTAGCCTTAATGGATATGTACTCTTATACAGTGCCATGCAAAAGTATTCAACCACTTGGCGTTTTTCCTATTTTGTTTCATTACAACCTGTAATTTAAATGGATTTTATTTGGATTTCATGTAATGGACATACACAAAAAAATATATAATAATAATACAAATGAAAAGTGGTGCGTGTTCAACCCCATTGCTATTAAGCCCCTAAATAAGATCTGGTGCAACCAATTACCTTCAGAAGTCACATAATTAGTTAAGTCTGCCTGTGTGCAATCTAAGTGTCACATGATCTCTCACATGATCTCAGTATATATACACCTGTTATGAAAGGCCCAAGAGTCTGCAACACCACTAAGAAAGGGCACCACCAAGCACGCAGCACCATGAAGACTAAGGAGCTCTCCAAACAGGTCAGAGAAGTACAGATCAGGGTTGGGTTATAAAAAATCTCAGAAACTTTGAACATCCCACAGAGCACCAGTACATCCATTATTAAAAAATGGAAAGAAGATGGCACCACAACAAACCTGCCAAGAGAGGCACCAAAACCACCCAAACTCACAGACCAGGCAAGAAGGGCATTAATCAGAAAGGCAACAAAGAGACCAAAGTTAACCCTGAAGGAGCTGCAAACCTCCACAGCGGAGTTTGGAGTGTCTGTCCATGGACCACTTTAAGCCATACACTCCACAGAGCTGGGGTTTACGGAAGAGTGGCCAGAAAAAATCCATTGCTTCAATAAAAAATAAGCAAACACATTTGGTGTTCGCCAAAAGGCATGTGGGAGACTCTCCAAACATATGGAAGACTGTACTCTGGTCAGATGAGACTAAAATTTAGCTTTTTGGCCATCAAGGAAAACGCTATGTCTGGCGTAAACCCAACACCTCTCATCACCCCGAGAATACTATCCCCACAGTGAAGCATTGTGGTGGCAGCATCATGCTGTGGGGATGTTTTTCCATCGGCAAGGACTGGGAAACACGTTCAGAATTGAAGGAATGATGGATGGTGCTAAATACAGGGAAAGTCTTGAGGGAAACCTGTTTCAGTCTTCTAGAGATTTTAGACTGGGACAGAGGTTCACATTCCAGCAGGACAATGACTCTAAGCATACAGCTAAAGCAACACTTTAGTGGTTTAAGGGAAAACATTTAAATGTCGTGGTATGGCCTTGTCAAAGCCCAGACCTCAATCCAATTGAGAATCTGTGGTACGACTTTAAAGATTGCTGTATACCAGTGGAACCTCCAACTTGAAGGAGCTGGAGCAGTTTTGCCTTGAAGAATGGGCAAAAATCCCAGTGGCTAGATGTGCCAAGTTTATAGAGACATACCCCAAGAAACTTGCAGCTGTACTTGCTGCGAAAGGTGGCTTTACAAAGTAATAGTTATGCACGCTCAAATTGTTATTTTGTCTTATTTCTTGTTTGTTTCACAATAAAACATATTTTGCATCTTCAAAGTGGTAGGTGTGTTGTGTAAATCAAATGATACAAAAAAAAAGTAAATAAAGATTTTTTTTAAATCAATTTTTATTCCAGGTTGTAAGGCAACAAAATAAGAAAAATGCCAAGGGGGTGAATACTGAGCCTGGTTCCTCTTGAGGTTTCTTCCTAGGTTCCTGCCTTTCTAGGTAGTTTTTCCTAGTTAGTGCTTCTACATCTGCATTGCTTGCTTTTGCGGTTTTAGGCAGGGTTTCTGTATAGCACTTTGTGACATCTGATGATGTAAAAAGGGCATTATAAATACAATTGATTGATTGTTCAAGCCTTTGGCACACAGTTCGGACACTCATCGGCATAGCACAAGACATGCAACCAGAGGTCTTTTCAGTCCCCAGAAAAGGCTGGGATACACACAGCATTAAATAGCGACATGATTAAATTGAACTCTGCCACCCCAAGAAACTCAAGCTAGCCTAGGACTGTGAGAAGACAGACATTTTTATGCATTTTGTATTATCTATGTGATACATGGTTGGGATATGACTGTGAAATGTGATTGTCTCACCTAGCTATCTTAAGATGAATGAACGAGCTGTGAGTCACTCCTAATGGGAGCGTCTTCTGAAAGGCTAAATTGTAATGTAAATGTAGTGCTATGTATGTACAGTTATGCATTTTATTTGTGGTGATGTTTCCTGTTTGGACCACAGGGAGAGTAGCCGCTGCCTCGGCAGCAGCTAATTGGGGATCCTAATAAATACTAAATAGGTTAGTATTTAGCCCGATAACATCAAAGATCTACCACCATATTTTACAGTGTGATATCGGTTCTTCCTCACTTCATCTGACCTGACCTTTGCACCAAAGTGCTCACTCCTCCCCAACTCACAGCTGTCATGTTGACTTGTACCAGACGGTCTCTTTTCCTCCCATAGGATCCCCGATGGGTAACAATAATATATCAGGACAGAATGTAAACGTTATACAGTCCCCCCTCTCTCCCTCAGTGACATGAATTAGTACATTTCATACTTTCAGAACACTACAGTAGGTATGGGGTTATTTTCTGCTCATGCATTCTCATTTTGATGCCAAACCCTCCACTGGTATGCGTGGCCAAAGAGCTCTATTTTCATGTCATCCAACAAATGTAAAAGCCTGGAGTTTGCTAATCCGGCATTGGCACTTGGACTGGAACCGGTGCTTTGGTCAGTCGACAAGTAAAGAGCTCTTTGGCCATGCACACCAGTGGCCGGTTTGGCATTGAAATGAGAATGTATAAGCAGAAAAGAACCCAAAAACGACTGAAAAATATGATGGTGATGTTACGGAGCTATTTTGCTTCCACTGGTCCCAGGGCCCTTGTTAAGGTCAACAGCGTCATGGACAGAAGGCTAAAACACGGCCGCAACTGGATCTTCCAGCAAGACAATTACCTGCAACAAGAATCTAGCGAGGAAATTTCCTGCTGTATCTGCAGAAGTGACTTCATACTGTATTACCTGTTCAACCCAGGTAAGACCTTGCTTATTTACTAAAGGCAGAAACCCAACCTAAGATGTTTAATATATTCTTAATATGATAAACACCTTTTGTGACTATGTATTGAAATAATGTATTTGTGACTTAAAGTATTAGAGCTAAGTTTTGTTTTCTTGAAACAGTTTGGAATGTTGTTCTAACACTTATTAGCGTTATCTAACACCAGTGGTGGGCCGTCAGGGGCAGCAAGGCCTTCTCTGCTGGCCTAAACATCATCAGAATATATATATTTTTTAAAAATTATATTTTCCCACAAATATGTATTAAATTATTCCCCAGAGTAAGAGTTATACTCTTCATTTCATAGCTTAACTCTTGGTTGCACTGCTTCCAGTACCAGGTGGAGATTTGGAGGGCTGGTCTTTATGTTAGATCTTTTATCCAATCATATTCAGCCATCATGTGTTGCCAGGGGTCTAAAATCTGCCCACAGGCCTTCAGAATCAACAGTGCGGGCACTTGTAGCTTAAAGTGAATGGAAATGAAAATTTAGTGTCAACCAATCAGCTTTAGAGTTGGCTATTGTACGCCTGCTGGCTGGCTCCAGTGTTACACAGGAGCCAGCTAGTAGGCGTAGTGCGTGCACGTCTTTTGATTGGATTACCAATATTGAGAGGCAGGTCCTATGGGCAGGTCTATGCAGAACTTCAGAACTAGGAAACTGAATTTGATAAACGAATTAATTCGCGTACTACTAAGCTGTTTTTTCAACCCACAAAGGCGGAAGGAGGAGAAGATATCGATTTGGTCGAGGATATCATTATAACGCCATTCTCAAGACGAACTTTTCAAGAAAAATTAGACATTGTAAGGAGAGGTCGCCCGAAGTCGACGCTACAAAGCCTGTCACAGGCGGGAAAGGGGTTCGTCCACCACTTTCAAAGTTCCAACTACGAGCGCTATCAATGGCTCACAGGCTCCGAGAAGCACTGCAAACTGTACTGCTGGGAATGCCTATTATTTGCAAGTAATCGATTTGGTGTTTGGAGCCACACTGGCTTTGCAAACTTGAGTTGTCTAACCAAGGCAGCAACGAGACATCCGAGTGGATCTACAGCTCAACGAACAAGCGCGCAGGGCAACGGAGCTGCACAATGAAAAGGTGAAGAAAAATAGGGAAATATTGAAAAGACTCATTGATTGTGTCATCTTTTTTGGGTAAACACCGTTTACCCCAAAATGACAATTTTTGTCAATTTCAAGGTGACACAGCGCCTGGTTATACTGCGTTTCTGTCTAAATGTATAGTGTCTAGAGCCATGGCATCATAATTATGGTAGTAAGAGGTGGATTAATTCGGGTGGGACTGTGTAGGACCTCACTGAAGGCCCAGGCCCCAGGCCCACGGCACGCCACTGTCTAACACTCATTAGACTATTCTGAAATTATTATATTTTGCATTACTGTAGCTAATACAGTGCATTCAGAAAGTATTCAGACCCCTTGACTTTTTCCACATGGTTACGTTACAGCCTTAAATTTAAAAAATACTCAATCTACACACAATACCCCATAATCAAAGCGAAAACAGGCTAAGAAATGTTTGCAAATGTCTAAAAAAAATATATACCTTATTTACAGACCCTTTGCAATGAGACTTGAAATTGAGCTGAGGAGCATCCTGTTTCCAATGATCATCCTTGAGATGTTTCTACAACTTGATTGGAGTCCACCTGTGGTAAAGAGCAGGCCGCCTGGCCAAACTGAGCAATCGGGGGAGAAGGGCCTTGGTCAGGGAGGTGACCGAGAACCTGATGGTCACTGACAGAGCTCCAGAGTTTCTCTGGAGATGGGAGAACCTTCCAGAATGACAACCATCTCTGCAGCACTCCACCAATCAGGCATTTATGGTAGAGTGGCCAAATGGAAGCCATTCCTCAGTAAAAAGCACACGGCAGCCTGCATGGACTCTGCCAAAAGGCACCTAAAGGACTCTCAGACCATGAGAAACAAGATTCTCTGGTCTGATGAAACCAAGATTGAATTCTTTGGCCTGAATGCCAAGCGTCACGTCTGGAACAAACTTGGCACCATCCCTACAGTGAAGCATGGTGATGGCAGCATCATGCTGTGGGGATGTTTTTCAGCGGCAGGAACTGGGAGATTAGTCAGGATTGAGGGAAAGATTAACAGAGCAATCCTTGATGAAAACGTGCTCCAGAGCACTCAGGACCTCAGATTGGGGTGAAGGTTCACCTTCCAACAGGACAACCCTAAGCACACAACCAAGACAACGCAGTAGTGACTTCGATACAAGTCTCTGAACGTCCTTGAGTGGCACAGCCAGAGCCTGGACTTGATCCCGATTTAACATCTCTGGAGAGACCTGAAAATAGCTGTGAAGCGACGATCCTCATTCAATATGACATAGCTTGAGATTAACTGCAGAGAAGAATGGGAGAAACTCCGCAAATACAGGTGTGCCAAGCTTGTAGAGTCATACCCAAGAAGCCTCGGCACTGTAATCGCTGCCAAAGATGCTTCAACAAAGTACTGCGTAAAGGGTCTGAAAACTTATGTAAATGTCATAACTATATATTGTTTTAATAAATGCGCAAAATTTCTAAAAACCTGTTTAGCTTTGTCTTTATGGTGTATTGTGTGTAGATTGATGCAGAGAATAAACAATTTAATCAATTGTAGAATAAGGCTGTAACTAAAAAGTCAAGGGGTCTGAATCCTTTACGAATGCACTGTACGTTTTATGTTGCATGTGTTACCCTAGTGCAAAATCTCACTTTGCAATTGTGGTTAAGAAAACACTTCAAAATGTGATACACTTTAATAAGTAGTATTTACATTATGTACACCAAAGCACAATAAGACCTTAATAACCCCTACTATGTCCAATTTCATTGTTGATTAGTACACATTTACATTTGTTACGAATAAGACCATATGATAGTTGAATAAAAAAAACAAAAAAAACATGATAAACAATTTGAACAATGAGTGCCATGTTTCATACTAGTTTGACTAAGACCGGGGTACAAAGGTACATGTGAACAAGTTCACTGGTGCATCACAGTCCAATACTTTGATCAATACAGTTGACCATGAAAGCAATGGTTGGGGTACAAGCCAGTCAGTTATCGATATCAAACACAAAAACTTTACAGTTCATAGGTGTCCCAGTCCATATGACATGTAGGCTAATTCTAGGGTGGATCTTATGGGTTAAAACCATAACGTTTCTTCTCCCATCTTTGTAAAGACAAAATAACATTCACGTTTCGTCTTCAGCTTTCAATGGAGGTGGATGCTAGACTTCCAAACATTCTCCGATCCTGAACTCGCGCACATTGAAATTGAGTCTTTAAAACTCGGATACTCTTCCGCACTTCTAGAACCAATGATTCCCAATCCAGGGCCCGTATCCATAAAGCGTCAGAGTAGAATATTGGTCTTAAGTACCGAAAATAGAGACATTTTACTCCTACTCTTATGGGGTCGTTCCATATAATCTCAATCACTTTCTGACTGCATCCCTTTCGATTGGAATGAAACCCTCGAATACAAGCTTGCCCATTGTAGAAGTGGTCAGAAAGTGATTTTTCGGACCTGAATGACAAAACATTCTGGAGATAAGAGGTGCTCAAAGTTGACCCATTTTGCATACCCGACCATGAAAACATCTATGTCATCACTGAAAAAGATAAATGGTTGAGCTTGAAAGCTTATAAAAAGGGTTGTCAAACTAATTATTTGTTTTAACATATTTTTTGAGAAATTATGTTTTTTATTTTTTTATACCTTTGTATTAAGGTATTTTTCCAAAATTATTAGTTTAACACTTTCTGACCACTAATACCATGGGCAAGCATGTATGGAAGGCTGTATACATCTTTCAGGTAGTAACTTGATAAATGCCATTTCAAATTCAATTGTGTACCAGCTAAATGGCAGTGAACTGAAGGGATAGGTCCATTCTATGAGTCATGGTTATGATTGAAATTATACCCACCCTGTATTCATGAGAATGATGTGTCTTAACTGATTTAGTGCACAACACAAACACAAACACTCAGACTATGTAACATAGAAGGGTCTAAGCTACATGTGAAAATGAAAAAAAATGAGTTTACATATTTTTGGATAATTGACATTAAAAGGAGAAGTTTACCCAAGTGATTCTATACATTTAAACTAGTTCAGTGGAGATGGCCCTCTCCCCAGCTCATTCGGCGGACAAGTGAAGACAACGTAACATACAGTGGGGAGAACAAGTATTTGAAACACTGCCGATTTTGCAGGTTTTCCTACTTACAAAGCATGTAGAGGTCTGTCATTTTTATCATAGGTACACTTCAACTGTGAGAGACTGAATCTAAAACAGAAATCCAGAAAATCACATTGTATGATTAAGTAATTCATTTGCATTTTATTGCATGACATAAGTATTTGATACATCAGAAAAGCAGAACTTAATATTTGGTACATAAACCTTTGTTTGCAATTACAGAGATCATACGTTTCCTGTAGTTCTTGACCAGGTTTGCACACACTGCAGCAGGGATTTTGGCCCACTCCTCCATACAGACCTTCTCCAGATCCTTCAGGTTTCGGGGCTGTCGCTGGGCAATACGGACTTTCAGCTCCCTCCAAAGATTTTCTATTGGGTTCAGGTTTTGTTTTAGATTCCGTCTCTCACAGTTGAAGTGTACCTATGATAAAAAATTACAGACCTCTACATGCTTTGTAAGTAGGAAAACCTGCAAAATCGCCAGTGTATCAAATACTTGTTCTCCCCACTGTATTAGTTATACAAAGTAAACAGCAATCTACAAATATGTATGACGACAAAATAATCGCCAGTGATGAAGAAAACAAGTGGAGGAGAGGGGGTGGGTCGATGGTGTCGTCTAACAGTATTTATTTGAGCCCGAGTATTCGGACAAAGAATTAAGGCAAATTGACCTTCAGATGGTCACCGCCGCTCTAACCACTGAGGCCGTAGCAGTAGCCGGACCACAGCCCCAACCCACCCAGAGAATCAACACAGACTGGCGGTGCAGTTGCGGCAATTGCGCTCCAATGCCGTGAATGAGAAATGTTTGTGCTGCAGAGAATGAGAATACGTGTCTACAATTCGTACAGTAATGGAGTAATGTAATGAGGAACAGTTCGTTTGCTTTTGCGACCTGATGGGTTCTGACTTCTAAACTTGAAAATACGAAATATTCTTATTCATATCACAGAGGGAGAGAGGGGAATGTAGAACGTTTACATTCTGTCAGAATGTTTTATTGTTGGACATCAGGGATCCTATGGGAGGAGTGAGGAGTTTGGGGCCGAGGTAAGGTCAGATGAAGTGAGGAAGAACAGATTTCACTAAGGTGCTGTCTAGCAACAGAGACGTAATTGGCTGTTCAGATGTGTAGGAGGAGACTCGGCATAGGAGAAAGAGTTAAATAACAGTACTTGTGTGAATAGGTTGTCTTATGCAGCTGTTTGACCACGTGGGTGAATAAACTTGGTTTGAGCTTTACTAAGCATCCGCGAGTTTTACTTGGTTCATTTAGAACCTAACAGACCACAGGGATTTTGCTGCCCATACACTCTGGTGTCCTGGAAATGTTTTTCTGTATTCCAAAAAAACAAACGGGAAAGTTTCTCAATTTTGGGTAAGCTTCTCCTTTAACGCAAAAAAAACGGAAAAAAAAAATATATAGTGCCTTTGAAAAGTCTTCAGAACCCTTGACTTTTTCCACATTTTGTTACTTTACAGCCCTAATAATTTTTTTTTTAAATAAAATAAATTCCTCAATGTGTACACAATACCCCATAATGACGGCCAGAAGGAAGCCACTCGTCAGTAAAAATGCACATGACAGCATGCTTAGAGTTTGCCAAAAGGCACCTAAAGACTCTCAGAGCATGAGAAACAAGATTCTGTTCTGATGAAACCAAGATCGAACTCTTTGGCCTGAATGCCAAGCGTCATGTCTAGAGGAAACCTGGCACCATCCCTACGGTGAAGCATGGTGGCAGCATCATGCTGATGGGATGTTTTTCAGCGCCAGGGACTTGGAGACTAGTCAGGATAGAGGGAAAGATGAGCAGAGCAAAGTACAGAGAGATCGCTCTGGAGCAGGTTTTCATCAATGCTCAAGACCACCTTCCAACAGGACAACGACCCTAAGCACACAGCCAAGACAACGCAGTAGTGGCTTCGGGACAAGTCTCTGAATGTCCAAAAAAGAAAAGAAAAGTCTCTGAATGTCCTTGAGTGGCCCCGACAATCCCCATTCAACATGACAGGCTTGTAGAGTCATACCCAAGAAGACAACGCTGTAATCGCTGCCAAAGGTGCATCAACAAAGTACTGCGTAAAGGGTCTGAAAACGTAAGTAAATGTCATAAGTATTACGTTTTTTTTTTTTTATAAACGTGCAAAAATGTTACAAAACTGTTTTGCTTTGTCATTATGGGGTATTGTGTGTAGATTGATGAAGGGGAAAAAAAGATTTAATCACTGTTAGAATAAGGCTGTAAACTTAACAAAATGTGTAAAAAGTCGAGGGGTCTGAATACTCTCCCGAATGCACTGTATATAAACAGAACCAGTCAAATGTTGGGACACACCTACTCATTGAGAGAATACCAAGAGTGTGCAAAGCTGTCATCAAGGCAAAGGGTGACTACTTTAAAGAATATCAAATATATTTTGATTTGATTAACACTTCTTGGTTACTACATGATTCCAAGTGTGTTATTTCATAGTTTTGATGTCTTCACTATTATTCTACAATGTAGAAAATAGTCAAAATAAATAAAAACCCTTGAATGAGTAGGTGTCCAAACTTTTGACTGGTACTGTGTGTGTACATATATATATATATATATATGTATATTGTAAAAAATTATCAACGAGTTTGACAACCCTGTTTGAAAGCTTTCAAATGACATCAAACTCAACAGTTATATTTTTCAGTCATAAAGACATGGATGTCTTACGGTCGGGTGGGAAATGCAAAATGGGTCAACTTTGCGCAACTCTATCTCCTGAATGTTTTGGCATTCAGGTCCAAAACGTCACTTTCAGACAACTTCTACCATGGACAAACATGTTTGGAAGGTTTCGTTCAAATCTAAAGGGGTGCAGAAAGTGAATTCATATGGAACGACCGTATGGGTAAAAATAAAAGCTTTGCATGAAGCCTCTTTAGTGATGAGTCGCACCTAAAATCGACATGGGGGGGGGGGGGGGGGTCATAATACGCTACAGACGTTTGTGAGAAGACCAACTTTCGGGATGTCTCATGGCCTGACAAACCCCGCTTTAGCTCTGCCACCTTTCACTGCAAATGTGGAAGGGCGACATTGTAGGATGCGGTGGATTGAGACACAGCCGATGCCAAAAACTGCTCCTTACTGGGAAAAAAATAAAAAGACAGAATTTGATGGGTATTTTTCTATTATGCTAATTAGATTTGAACAACCACCAGAATTGGTAAAAAAATATATATATTTCGCATGCCAACATATTAGGCAAGAATTAAGAGAAGGCTGACCGTGTCGGGCAAAAATTATGTCAAACACTACACTATTGCAACATACAGTCACGTCTGAAGCGTGCTATAGAGTTCACAGCTGGCAATGTCTCATAACGATTAATCATTTGCAACAATGTCAAAAAGCGCCATCACTATCGTTCCTTTGGAGTACCTCAAACTGTTGTGATAACAAGATAAGACATTGAGTTTGTCGGAGCAGTGACTTAACATCCTAAAACCTACTCTGAGCTAGGAGTTCTTTTACAACAGGTTTTAACAGGATTCCTTGGGCCTTTTCTGAGACGCTTTGTGGATATGGCCCCGGGTTACAGGAGACATTTCAACTAATCTCAATTAGTTATCGTTTTGACTCTTGATTAAGTCAACACCGCATTACAGATATGGACTAATATTGAACTTGTTGTCCCAGGTACGAGTCTTTAAAATGAAGTCAGAGGTCAGGTTAATTCAGTAGACTGCACTTACTTCGCCAGGACCAGAAACAGGTCACTCCAAATCGTAGCAGTCGGTTCTCGACCTCACCCATCTCTCACTTCCTTTCTCTCTCTCTCCCCATCCCTATCTAACAGAGTGTGCCTCGTCCTGCACTCTCCTTCCGACCTTGTTTCTTCAGTAGCTGGATGCGGTTGTGGCAGTAAAACTTGATGGCCCTCCAGTCGCGCTGGTTGCTGACCAGAAGAGGGCAGAGGTGCAAGCAGCGCTCGCAGTCGGCCTTGGCTGGCACGCGCAGCTCCACGATGTTCCTCTTCAGGTGCGTCTCCACGGCGACTCGCTCCGCCTCCGACCAGGGACGTTTCAGCACCCCACGCTTCCCTGGGAACACAGGACAGATGTGTGTATCAATTACCCAATTCCAAATCCATCCCCACAGCGCACCGAAGCCCTAATCGATACAGTGCCTTCAGCAAGTGTACACACCGCTTTACTTTTTCCACATTTTGTTGTATTACGGCTAGATTTTTTGTCACTGGCCTAAACACAACACCACATAATGTCAAAGCAGAGGTAATCATTGTAATGTTTTCTTTTTTTAAGTTTACAAATTCATTACAAATGAAAAGCTGAAATGACTTGCGTTAATAAGTACTCAACCGCTTTGTTATGGCAAGCCTAAATAAGTTCAGGAGTAAAAATGTGTCTAACAAGTCACATAATAAGTTGAATGGACTCACTCTGTGTGCAGTAAAAATATCAAATCTTATTGGTCGCATACACATTTAGCAGATGTTATTGCAGGTGTAGCGATATGCGTGTGTTCCTATCTCCAACAGTGCAGGAATATCTAACAATACACACTAAAAAAATTATAACATCTATTCTAATAATAAATTATATATACAGTTGAAGTCTGAAGTTTACATACACCTTTGCCAAATACTTTTAAACTCAGTTCACAATTCCTGACATTAAACCTTGTAAAACGGTCGTTAAGACACTAACAGCTTACAGACGGTAGGCAATTATTGTCACAATTATGGAAACGTAGGACACTAAAGAGGCCTTTCTACTGACTCTGAAAAACACCTTAGGCATGCTACAAGGAGGCATGAGGACTGCAGATGTGGCCAGGGCAATAAATTGCAATGTTCGTACTGTGAGACGCCTAAGACAGAGCTACAGGGAGACAGGACGGACAGCTGATTGTCCTCGCAGTGGCAGACCTCGTGTAACAACACCTGCACAGGATCGGTACATCCGAACATTCCACCTGCGGGACAGGTACAGGAAGGCAACAACAACTGTCCGCAATAGGCTGAGAGAGGCTGGACTGAGGGCTTGTGGGCCTGTTGTAAGGCAGGTCCTCACCAAACATCACCGGCAACAACGTCGCCTATGGGCACAAACCCACCAAACGCTGGACCAGACAGGACTGGCAAAAAGTGCTCTTCACTGACGAGTCGTGGTTTTGTCTCACCAGGGGTGATGGTCGGATTCGAGTTTATCGTCGAAGGAATGAGCGTTACACCAAGGCCTGTACTCTGGAGAGGGATCGATTTGGAAGTGGAGGGTCCGTCATGGTATCATCAGACTGAGCTTGTTGTCATTGCAGGCAATCTCAACGCTGTGTGTTACAGGGAAGACATCCTCCTCCCTCATGTGGTACCCTTCCTGCAGGCTCATCTTGACCCTCCAGTACTTTGCGTGATTTCCCGCAAGACAGGATTGTCAGTGTTGCCAGAAAAGAGCCCGGATCTCAATCCCATTGAGCACGTCTGGGACCTTTTGGATCGGAGGATGAGGGCTAGGGCCATTCCCCCCAGAAATGTCAGTGAGCTTGGTGGAAGAGTGGGGTAACATCTCACAGCAAGAACTGGCAAATATGATGCAGTCCATGAGGAAGAGATGCACTGCAGTACTTAATGCAGTTAGTGGCCACACCAGATACTGACTGTTATTTTTGATTTTGACCCCCCCTTTGCTCATGGACACATTATTCCATTTCTGTTAGTCAGGTGTCTGTGGATCTTGTTCAGTTTATGTCTCAGTTGTTAAATCTTATCTTCATACAAATATTTACACATGTTAAGTTTGCTGAAAATAAACAGTTAAAAATGAGAGGTTACTTTTTTTGCTGATATATAATATACACACACATTCTGTCTCTGGGAAAGTATTCAGACCCCTTCACTTTTTTCACATTTTGTAACGTTAGACTTATTCTAAAATGTAATTGTTAATTTTTGTCCCCTCAATCTACACACAATACACCATAATGACAAAGCCCCCCAAAAAAGTGTTAATATATTTGTTATTTAAAAAAAGGAAATATTACATAAGTATTCAGACCCTTTACTCAGTACTTTGTTGAAGCACCTTTGACAGAGATTACAGCATCGAGTCTTCTTGAGTATGACGCTACAGCTTGGCACATCTGTATTTGGGGAGTTTCTCCCATCCTTCTCTGCAGATCCTCTTAAGCTCTGTCATATTGGATGGTGAGCATTGCTGCACAGTATTTTCAGGTCTCTCCCGAGATGTTAGATCAGGTACAAGTCTAGGCTCTGGCTGGGCCACTCAAGGCCATTCAGAGACTTGTCCCGAAGCCAGGGGTCGTTGTCCTGTTGGAAGGTGAAGCTGCGCCCCAGTTCGGAGGTCCTGATCGCTCTGTACTTTCCTCCATTCATCTTTGCCTCGATCCTGACAAGTCTCCCAGTCCCTGCCACTGAAAAACATTCCCACAGCATGATGCTGCCATGATACCACCATTCTTCATTGTAGGGATAGTGCCAGGTTTCCTCCAGACGTGACGCTTGGCATTCAGGCCTAAGAGTTCAATCTTGGTTTCATCAGACCAGAGAATCTTATTTCTCATGGTCTGAGAGTCTTTAGGTGCCTTTAGGCAAACTACAAGGCAAACTGGTTTCCGACTGGCCACTCTACCATAAAGGCCTGATTGGTGGAGTGCTGCAGAGATGGTTGTCATTCTGGAAGGTTCTCCCATCTCCACAGAGGAACTCTGGAGCTCTGTCAGAGTGACCACCAGGTTCTTGGTCACCTCCCTGGCCAAGGCCCTTCTCCCCCGAGTGCTCAGTTTGGCTGGTGAGGCCAGCTCTAGGAAGAGTCACTCACATTTAACAACTAAATCGCTTTGGCACAGTCACTTGACGATAATGTTGCAAACAGCGCTGCATACAATGTTTGAAAGGTCTCTCATTTTCATCGAACACAATCAAAGTTAACAAAAGTTCTAGATGCCTTCAATTGCCCAACTTAGACATGCCCGACCTCTGCATTTTTTAACAATGTGATATTGCGCTCCAATAATACAATGTAGGTAGTAATACAATAACCCGATAGAAAAACATCTTTATTTGTTAGCTCATTTGTTATAAGTATTTAGGCATATCATGTGAAATAAGCCTTGTGAAATTATTGTGAAAGGCACAAGAGACACTGTTGCATGTAGATAATTATATGATCAATCCATAAATTATCCCCCAAAAAATGTAACAACTCCATAGAAATTGCTTGTGGCGCAGCAACCACTGATTCCCTGCATTTTTCTATTATCAAGATAGCTGCTGGTACATACTTGACTGGTTAGGGAAGCTCATGAGGTGTCCTAAATATCTGTCAAATGTGTGACTTCTGACTAAAGAGGTTCATGCATAGCTTTTATGATGAAAAATACTCAACGATCTATTGACGATAACGAGACGCCCTGGGGGGGAAAAACGATAACTATTACAAATTACTTTTCATTTTAGTGTACGAAAATGTGACCAGATGAGAATTCCATGTGCCATTTTATTTGACATGAAGCTCCTTTTCAATTTTTTTGTCCAACCATAAGCACGCATGCAAAATATTTTATTCAAACCTCTCATTGGCAGAATTTACATCTTTCAGTTGCGTGGTCTGATTGAGCTGATCTGCCCGGTTCTCCCACACAGCTCCCAGGCGGTCACTTCAGTCACTCGTCAATCTTTTGAACTGATGCGAAGCCAGGACACTTCACTTGTAACTAACCTCAATTATGTTTACTCTCTCACGTTCATGTCGGCTATTTTTGCTTTGATCACAATGTGCGCTGTTATTCATTAATCTGCGTTGCCGCTCTCGCACCACGGTCCTCAAATGAGAATTGCAGTTAACTTTTTCCGATTGGAAAAACATATGCCATTTGTTGAATATTAGGAGTAAAGTAATACTCGGAAAGCTCAAATTCTCACCTTTTCAAGGAAACCACTGTTATTTCCCCCTTGATGGTTATGATGAGGAGAAAATCAGAGCTGTAAATTGTTTAACCTGTAGCCAAGGCTTTATAGCCTATATGCTTTATTATGTCTGGCATTGGTTACCATCTGCCACAATATCAATGTTGCCAGCTAAGGTATAAGAGGGAATAGTAGGCCTAGCTGGACACGGCACATGATGGAAGTTAAAGGTTGCCTAAACATTCATCATCATGTCACACATCATGTGACTAAAATGGCTGTGACTAAAACAAGACAAATTGTCCAGAGTTTTAGTCGACTGAAAACAAAAACTAACAAAGGATGAAATGACTAAAATGTGACTAAGATTTCTAGATTTGAAAAGATCGATAGGTGTTAGGAAGTAATCGAGTCGCTTGTCGAGTCCCTTGTTGATCAAATTTGTCTGACGCTAGCACACACTGGCTCACAAAAATAGGGTATTGTTCAAAACAATTCACCAAAATATGCATTAATACATAAAGCATTGGGAGGCCGAAAAATACAACGGTACATACCGGACTTGGGCTGGATGCTTCTCCTTTTGTGGGCACCAGGGAGCGGAGGGTTGACAGAGGGAGGGGGTCCTTTTTTCTTGCGGGGGGGTCGACCTGGTCGCTTCTTCACCACCGCCACCTTCTCTGCCTCCCCGTCGGAGTCACCTGAGAAGGAGTCTGCAGAGTTACCCACCATCACTGTTGGATAGGGATAGAAAAGGGAGAGGGCACATATGTCAACAGGAATATAACATACAACATGCTTTGTTCATTCACCAACACCTGCCTTTCAAACTCAGCAAAAAAAGAAATGTCCTCACTGTCAACTGCGTTCATTTTCATAGCAAGAGTCAACAACTGAGACAAACTGAACAAGTTCCACAGACATGTGACTAACATAAATTGAATAATGTGTTCCTGAAATAAGGGAGGGTCAAAATCAAAAGTAACAGTCAGAATCTGGTGTGGCCACTAGCTGCAATAAGTACTGCAGTGCATCTCTTCCTCATGGACTGCACCAGATTTTCCAGGTATTGCTGTGAGATGTCACCCCACTCTTCCACAAAGACACCTGCAAGTTCCTGGACATTTCTGGGGAGAACGGCCCTAGCCCTCACCCTCCGATCCAACAGGTCCCAGACGTGCTCAATGGGATTGAGATCCGGGCTCTTCGCTGGCCATAGCAGAACACTGACATTCCTGTCTTGCAGGAAATCACGCAAAGAACGAGCAGTGTGGCTGGTGGTATTGTCATGCAAGAGGGTAATATCAGGATGAGCCTGCAGGAAGGGTACCACATGAGGGAGGAGGAAGTCTTCCCTGTAACACACAGCGTTGAGATTGCCTGCAATGACAACAAGCTCAGTTCGATGATGCTGTGACACACCGCCCCAGACCATGACGGACCCTCCACCTCCAAATCAATCCCGCTCCAGAGTACAGCCCTCGGTGTAACGCTCATTGCTTCGACGATAAACGCGAATCCGACCATCAACCCTGATGAGACAAACCGCGACTCGTCAGTAAGGAGCACTTTTTGCCAGTCCTGTCTGGTCCAGCGATGGTGGGTCCAGCCTCTCTCAGCCTATTGCGGACAGTCTGAGCACTGATGGAGGGATTGTGCGTTCCTGGTGTAACTCGGGCAGTTGTTGTTGCCATCCTGTACCTGTCCCACAGGTGTGATGTTCGGATGTACCGATCTGTGCAGGTGTTATTACACTGCGAGGACGATCAGCTGTCCGTCCTGTCTCCCTGTAGCGCCGTCTTAGGCGTCTCACAGTACGGACATTGCAATTTATTGCCCTGGCCACATCTGCAGTCCTCATGCGTCCTTGCAGCATTCCTAAGGCACGTTCACGCAGATGAGCAGGGACCCTGGGCATTTTTCTTTGGGTGTTTTTCAGAGTCAGTAGAAAGGCCTCTTTAGTGTCCTACGTTTTCATAACTGTGACCTTAATTGCCTACCATCTGTAAGCTGTTAGTGCCTTAACAACCGTTCCACAGGTGCATGTTCATTAATTGTTTATGGGTCATTGAACAAGCATGGGAAACAGTGTTTAAACCCTTTACAATGAAGATCTGTGAAGTTATTTGGATTTTTACGAATTATCTTTGAAAGACAGGGTCCTGAAAAAGGGACATTTATTTTTTTGCTGAGTTTACAATGTAAAGGACTTGGAGACTCAGGGCAACGTTTTCCTCTGGAATTTACACACTTGTAATGAGCAAACAGTAACATATCACATAGTCCGTTAACAATGTCTGATAAAGACAGATTGTTTTACTGCAGGCAACAAAATCGCAAGGTGCAGTATTAAGAGCTCCCATCTATTTAAAATTATATGATTAGTTTGCTCACGGCTGTGTCATAGCGAGAGAAGAATTGCCCTTGTGTCACCTCCCTCAGTGTAAAGCCTCCCGTATTACTGCTTTATTAACAACTTACAACAAGTAAACATACCCCTAGTGAGCATGACAAGCATACTCATATTAAACAAAGCTATCAATTACTCTACTGCTGATCCATCTCAGAACCTCCTTGTTTACTCCTCTCCTCCAACATCACAATGAGAGAAAATTGGGGAGATTAATTGCAACTTTTCTCTTGTATTCCCTTCTGAAGGTAACAGGTGCAAACCCTTCATGAACAAAAACACATTTTTTTTAGGGATGGCGTTCTGTCATGAATTAGTAGTGAGTGCTAGTTTCGTCATACCAGAGCCGAGTTCCCGGCAGTGTCTCCTTACCATCCAGCTCCAGACAAATGTGCTGCAGGCTCATCCCTCTGAACAGCACGCCCTGCCGCTCCCCATAAAGCACCACCCTGCCCACATGTCCCATCAATGCAGGGTCTCGGCCTATCGTGGTGCAGCTCTGGGTTACGTGGTACTCCCGCTGCAGGAAGTCTTCCAGGCGCTTGCCAGCCGCCCCGCCCGGCAGGCCTTGCCCCTCACCTTCCTCCAGGAGCAGTAACTGGGTAAGGATGGCCACCTGCCGGCGCACTCGCGTTTGGGTCAGCACTCCGGGGTTCTTGGCGCCGCTGGCACGTGCCAGGTTGCGCAGCAGGTCGGTGCCCCGGAGCGGGGTGGCGGGCGAGTGGAAGGGCCGGGAGAAGACGTAGGGGCTGTGGGGGTCCACGCCCACATTGGCAGAGGTCTGAAGGAGCAGCTCCATGCAGGGCTCGCAGTGCGGGGGCAGGATGAGGGGCTGGATACGCCCCCGCTTACCCAGCACACCTGCCCGGGGGAGGTGGCAAAGTACCTGGCGCTCGAAGGGGGAGAGGATGGCCTCTAGGCCAGTGGGGGGGTCATTGACCAAGTTAGCCTGGGTCGGGTTCGGTGTGGTGGTGCGGTTGTGGTAGTCCTGGGTGGTGAGCTTGGCCACTTCGCACTCACGGTGCCGGTTGTAGAGGATAAGTAGCGCCAGGCTGGAGTGGCAAAGTAGGCGCCAGGCCTCGGCCGAACTGGAGGAGCGAGATAGGGACAAGAAGGAAGAGTGCTGCTGCCGGCGGAGGAAGAGCACCAGGCAGGAGAGGGAGGATAGGAGAGGGGGCATGTGATGTCTGTGAGAGCTAGAAAAAGGAGAGAGGCAGAGAGAGGGAGAGAGAGAAAGTAAAAACAATAACATGTCAAAAAGTAATATTTTTACTTTATCTTTATCACAATAATGATAGAATTGCAGAATATGCTGTCATTTCTCAAGCAGTTTTGATTCAGAACTTATTTCACATTTCAGTTAGGCCCGACTTTCTCCCCAATGCAGCAGAACCATATTATCCATCACATACCTAGCCATATCGGCACTCTTATTCTCAGGACTCTCCCCTTCCCCAGCTCCACACAGCTCCAGCTCCTCACCCGGCTCTTCTTCCTCCGGCTCGGGGGTAGAACGTGGAGGTATCTCTTCCTCCTTGCTCCTGAAGCACTCCTCTGTTTTCTGCTGCTCCTCCTTTGCTCTCTTCGGCCTGCGGCCCCTCCTGGCTGGTGTGGGCAGACTTTTAACCGGTGCCACTGCAGGGGCGACGCATTGGTTTGGCGTCTGCACCGATAAGTTGGAGCCTTTCTTGGCCACGGCCGACTGAGCAGACAGTGAGAGCGAAAAGGAGACCGCCCCCGAGGTACTTCGAGTGGCCGGCGCATCCCTCGCTCTCTCCCTGGAGAAAGGAGGGGGAGGGAGAGGGGCGGTAGCGGAGGATGGGGAGGGCTGGGGGGAGGCGAAGGTGTGGCCATGAGAGGAGGCGGTGGAGGAGGACTGAGGATGGGAGGAGGTAGAGGAGGAGTGTGTGTGGCGTGTGGCTAGATCCATGGCCGCCCTGACCTTTGGCTGGTTGGCATGGTGTTTATCCAGGTGGCGCGCCAGCGAACGGTAGTGGCGGCCGCAGTAGGAACAGTGCTGCCGTCGGCTGACCGTAGACCCACTGGAGCTACCAATGTTTATGTTGATGTTGTTGTTGATATTGGTGGTGGGGGGCGCCAGGGTCGTGGCGAGCTGAGACTGGGTCTGGGCCGGGGAGGTGGCCAGTTGGGAGGACGACAACGAGCAGGGGTGGCCGGGTCCCGCCCTGGGGTTAGCGGCGCTGTTCTTCTTGGTGGTGACCGTGACAGCTATCTTGCGCTTCTTTCGGCGACGGAGCATACGGCCCCTCAGCTCCTCCATCTCTTCTTCTTCATCGTCATCATCATCGTCGTCGTCTTCCTCCTCATCTTCTTCTCGGTCCGAGTCGCTGGGCTCAGAGTGGGTGAGCGGGGAGGAGGAAGGGGAGAGGGACCAGGAGGGGGTGAGGTAGTCAGAGAGAGACAGAGGGTGGGGGCCGGGCTCTTCCTCCTTTTCGGAGACAAACCCCAAAACAAGACAAAAGAGACTTTGTAAATACCCTCTGTAACCAATAGATTAAATGAACTTGAGGTAGGGTCACGACCGTTTTGATTACCTTCTTAATGTTATTGTCTGGGTTAAAGCTGCAGTCAAACCCTCGCGAAGACACAGAGCTATGGAATCCCTAGAATATCCATAACACAACCAACAGGCTTCAATATGGATTCAGAGCATTATTATCGGAGTGCCACAACAATTACACTGGGCATTGCAATGTTTTTTCTTAGAACAAGGAGACAACATGAATGCAACTAGTAATGCCTACAGATGAACAACGTCAATTTTGATGTGTATAAGGGTTGCTGTTAGTCAGACGTCATGACCTCTCACAACTCATTCCCCAAGTATATTTAAGAATGGACGAAATGGGTTTGCGATGAGGCAAGCTGGTGATGTTATCAGCAAGTCAATCACCATGGCGTTCTCTCCCCAGTCCGTCAGGCTGTAGTCCACCGTGATCTCCTCCCCTTTGGCGATGTCGTGGATCGCTATAACGACCAGTCGCACCTGGCTTCCACAGTGCACCTCTCGGATTCTGCAGTTGGGCGGGGGGTGGAAGAGCACTGGCCCCCGGACCCCACTCGCCCCCTCCTCACCCAGCTCCGACACGCTGTACGGAGAAACACAGTAACGTTACATACCATCCACTCACCATTGGATTGGTCGTCACCATGCCCGGTCCCGGAGAGATACACGGTGTGCTGCCTTTTGCTCTATTCCAGCGCTGACACACCGGATTTCACTGATCAAGGTCTTGGTAAAGGTGTGGGCTATTCTACGGTAACGGATTTGCGCTTTGACTCAGTTTTTTTTACTTAAAAAATGTATGCCAAACAAAAAATATTGATTTCAAAAGTTGAACAAACCATACAATGCTATGCAAAAGGACTAATTGTGACAATTTCCATTGAACATTTTTCTAAAACAAATTTAGTGGAAGGATTGTGCAGATGCAAACTTTGATCATGGAATTTAATGTAAAATCTCCCTCAGGTTTATGCGACCACATTTCCAAAAACTCCTAATTATCTGCTCCGAATTAAAATTCAAAGATGTAAGCTATTTTTTGGATCCCCATTAGCTGCTGCCAAGGCACCACACCAATACATATCCACAGCACAAAATGTACAATACCACCATACAACAATATTAAAACGTACAGTGTGTGGGCTAGCGTGTGTGTTTCCTGTGCTGTACTCAGTACTGTAGTCTACTGCTATCTGAACAGCTCACTCCAAAATCACAGTCATTGAAGAGGAGTGGGACAAAACTCCACAATCAACAGCCTGATCAACACTTTCCGAAGGAGATGTGTCGCGCTGCATGAGGCAAATGGTGGTCACACCAGATACTGACCGGTTTTCTGATCCACGCTCCTACTTTTTTTTTGTTTTTTTTAGATATCTGTGACCAACAGATGCATATCTGTATTCCCAGTCATGTGGAAACCATAGATTATGGCCTAATAAGGGTATTTCAATTGACTAATTTCCTTATATGAACTGTAAACTCTTTGAAATTGTTGCATGTTGCCTTTATATTTTTGTTCAGTGTAGAAGGACCAAAATTAGGTTTTCAAACTGTAACACTCATGATTTTAAATGCATTATCCACATGTGGTTGTTTCTGGGACGTTTTTAATTATCAAATAAATCAAAACCAAAAATGCAACTACAAAAACAATGTGATTGCATCAACATTTCATTGAGCAAGTTCTAGATAAGACCAGAAACATTTAATTTATTTCTCATCAAGCTTGATATCCTCTACCTCTCATTATCAGACATTGGCTGTCTGTTTCAGAAGAACACATTTTTTAAAGTGTAATTGAGTAATCCTATTGTCTCTCTCACCAGAGCTGGGAGGGGTCAGCAAGGTAGTAAGGGCTTCCGGGTGGAGGCAGTCTGTCCTCCGCTCCCTCTGGGTACTGCCCACCACCTAGGAGAGTTAGACACAGGTAAGAACAACAGCACACATTTAACCCAATGTATCCAGTGCCTTGCGAAAGTATTCACCCCCCTGTCATTTATCCTATTTTGTTTCCTTACAACCTGGAATTAAAATTGATTTTTGGGGGGGGTTTGTGTCATTTGATTTACACAACATGCCTACCACTTAGAAGATGCTAAATATGTTTTATTGTGAAACAAACAAGAAATAAGACAAAAAAAAATAAAACTTCAGTGTGCATAACTATTCACCTCCCCCAAAGTCAATACTTTGCAGAGGCACCTTTGCAGCAATTACAGTTGCAAGTCTCTTGGGGTATGTCTCTATAAGCTTGGTACATCTAGCCACTGGGATTGTTGACCATTCTTCAAGGTAAAACTGCTCCAGCTTCTTCAAGCTGGATGGGTTCCGCTGGTGTACAGCAATCTTTAAGTCATACCACAGATTCTCAATTGGATTGAGGTCTGACTTTGCCTAAGCCATTCCAAGACATTTAAATGTTTTCCCTTAAACAACTCGAGTGTTGCTTTAGCAGTATGCTTAGGGTCATTGTCCTGCTGGTAGGTGAACCTCTGTCCCAGTCTCAAATGTCCATAATATGTAATATTATATTATAATATCTCCATTACATGCCCATAATATGTAATATTATAACATGTCCATTACATGAAATCCAAATAAAAATCTATTTAAATTACAGGTTGTAATGCAACAAAATAGGAAAAACGCCACGGGGGATGAATACTTTTGCAAGGCACTGTACTTACACATACATTTTTGCTCACCCATCTACACACAACACCCCATAATGACAAAGTGAAAACATGTTAAGACATTTTTGCACATTCATTGAAAATGAAATATAGAAATATGTAATTTACCTAAGAATTGACACGCAGAGTCAGTACTTTGTAAAAACACCTTTGGCAGTGATTATAGCCATGAGTCTTTCTGGGTAAGTCTCAATTATTATTATTTTTTATTTATTAAAATGTAACCTTTATTTAACTAGGCAGGTCAGTTAATAAGAATTTGTTCTTTACAATGACGGCCTACCCTGGCCAAACCCGGACGACGCTGGGCCAATTGTGCACCGCCCAATGGGACTCCCAAACACGGCCGGATGTGATACAGTGGATTCGAACTAGGGACTGTAGTGACGTCTCTTGCACTAATATGCACTGCTTTACACCGCTATGCCACTCGGGAGCCCCCTCTAAGAGCGTTCCACACCTGGATTTTGCAACATTTGGCCATTGATCTTTTCAAAATTCTGTAAGCTCTGTCAAATTGGTTGTTGATAATTGCTAGACAGCCATTGTTCAGGTCTTGCCATAGATTTCCACGTAGATTTAAGTCAAAACTGTAACTGTGCCACTCAGGAACATTCACTGTCTTTTTTGGTAAGAAACTCCAGTGTAGATCTGGCCTTATGTTTAAGGTTATTGTCTTGCTGAAAGGAACCAGGTTTTCCTCTAGGATTTTGTCTGTGCTGAGCTCCATTCCGTTTGTTTTAATCCTGAAAAACTCCCAAGTCCTTAACGATTACAAGCATACCCATAACGTGATGCATCCACCACTATGCTTGAAAATATGGGGAGTGGTACTCAGTAATGTGTTGTATTGGATTTGCCCCAAACAAAACACTTTGTATTCAGGACAAAAAGTTAAATTGCTTTGACACATTTTTTGCAGTATTACAGTAGAGCCTTGTTGTAAACAGGATGCATGTTTAGGAATATGTTTATTCTGTACAGGCTTCCTTCTATTCACTCTGTCAATTAGGTTAGTATTGCAGAGTAACTACAAAGTTGATGCATCCTCAGTTTTTCTCCCATCACAGCCATTAAACTCTAACTGTTTTAAAGCCACCAATGGCCTGATGGTGAAATCCCTGAGTGGTTTCCTTCCTCTCCGGAAACTGAATTAGGAAGGACGCCTGTATCTTTGTAGTGATTGGGTGTATTGATGCCATCCAAAGTGTAATTAATAACTTCACCATGCTAATTAATAACTTCACCATGCTCAAAGGGATATTTAATGTCTGCTTTCTTTTAACCATCTATCAATAGGTGCCCTTCTTTGCAAAGCCTTGGAAAACCTCCCAGGTCTTTTTGGTTGAATCTGTGTTTGAAATTCACTGCAACACTAAGGTACCTTACAGATAATTATGTGTGGGCTACAGAGATGAGGTAGTCATTCAAAAATCATGTTAAACACTATTGTTGCAACTTGTGACTTGTTAAGCAAATTTCTACTCCTGGACTTATTTAGGCTTGTCATAACATAGGGGTTGAACACTTATTGACTCAAGATATTCCAGCTTTACATTTTTTTATGAGTTTGTAAAAACTTCAAAAACATAATTCCAGTTTGACATTATGGGGTACTGTGTGTAGGCCAGTAACAAAGTCATACTGTAATACAACATTTAGAAAAAGTCCAGGGGTGTGAATACTTTCTGACGGCACGTGATAATAGGGTGTCTGTCTGTGCGTGTGTTTACCCGGACTGTAGCTGTGTTCAGACAGACTTTCCTCTTCTTCATCCTCGGTCACGTAGGCCCGGTCACACACCTTCACAGGTGTACCCTTCCTTTTTCTCCCACACACCCGCCTACAAAACACACGCGGGGTTCCTTTAGCCCTTGTCCATGACTCTCACTTCCATTACACATAAGAGTCATAGGACAAAGGAGTCTTCTGTACGTGGGAGTTTTGTTAAGTGCCCAAACCCTCCGTCTGAATATTAACATGCATCGCTTGCGGTACAGGTTTTGGGAGCATAAGGACCTTATCTTTCATATCAGCGAGAAATAATGCATAAATAAAAAGGTTGCATTGATACACACCTTTATAGGGTTATCGTTCCCACGTGGCCATATCGGCATTACAGCGAGTGTTGACGGCAGACAGATGGAAGACAGAGGGACTACCCGTGCTTATTAGCTATGTAGCATGCACCGAACACCTGTGTGTAACGGAAGAAGGTCCCCAGAAACATACTGTTGAACACAACTGTGATAAAGCCGTATAAAACAGTGTATAAGGGTAAGTGTTTATTTTGCATTTGTGAAATTACTTTTGATGTGATATAAAAAGGGGCTTTATGTTTCTAGAAACTGTATCGCAATTTATAATCCATTCACGTTTAGCTTGAGTATTTGGCTGCCAGAGAAAGTCTACCTCTGAAGATATCGTATAAGGTCCTTGGACCTTAAGGAGTAACGGCAGGCTCCTTAAGAGTACATCTTGGGCTAGGGTTCCCTTCAGATTAAGAACATTTAATCTTAAAAATGTACTGCATAGAGCAGACAGATTTATGTTGTGCATGACAATAATTACATTTCTAGATCGAGGTAGCGTTCTCCTGGCATCCGAACAAACCCAGATTCTTCCGTCGGACTGCCAGATGGTAAAGCGGGATTCATCACTCCAGAGAACGCGTTTCCACTGTTCCAGAGTCCAGTGGCTTCGAGCTTTACACCACTCCAGCCGACACATGGCATTGAGCATGGTGATCTTAGGCTTCTCGGCCATGGAAAACCATTTCATGAAACTCCTAACGAAAAGTTATTGTGCTGATGTTTCTTCCAGAAGCAGTTTGGAACTCGTTAGTAAGTGTTGCAACCGAGGACAGATGATTTTTATGCGCTACATGCTTAAGCGGTTCTGTACTCTGAGCTTGTGCGGCCTACCACTCAGCCGTGAGGCTGAGCCGTTGTTGCTCCTAGACATTCTACTTCTACTTCACAATAACAGCACTTACAGTTGACCGGGGCAGCTCTAGCAGGACAGAAATTGTATTAACTGTCTTGTTGGAAAGGTGGAATCCTATGACGGTGCCACATTGAATTTCACTGAGCTCCTCAGTACCGGCCATTCTGACGATGTTTGTCTATGGAGATTGCATGGCTGTGTGCTCGATTTAATACACCTGTCAGCAACAGGTGAAGCTGAAATTTCCGAATCCACTAATTTGAAGGGGTGTTCACATACTTTTAGCCATGTAAAATAACTTGCATTGACATCTGCCACATTCTGAATAGGCAATTTCTTGCTATCAAACAACCCCAAGAAAGGTCTACAGCCACTCGTAGTAAGGCATTTTCTACTACTGTATTGAATAATTTAATCACAACAATGTTATTCTAATATTGTTTCTAAAGTTAAATTCAAAACGGCAATGAAATAGATATGGCATTAACAATTGGGGTGACATAGTATCAGTATAATTTTAACATCTGTCTATCAACAAATTGAATCAAATCCATAAATAATCTAAATAATCTGATAAAGCCACAAAATAATAGCTTTATAAAATAAACATTTGACAAACCCTAATAGCAAACCTACATAAAATGCGCCCCACACACACCTGAGATACCTTTGTATCCCTCATTCGCTCTCTCTGATACAGTAGACCACAAGTCAGTCAGATCATCAACACAGTGAAAATGATGCCTGAATTTAACTGGGGCTTTCCCCCAAACAACATCAGTTTGAATAAAGATGATCTAGCTAGCTACCAACACATCTGGTATGCAGGTGTGGTTTAAATGAAATATTCACAATTAACGAATTATCTATGAATAATGTATCTCGCTAGTTAGCAAACGTTAGTTATCAGAATCAAGTAAGGCATATCCTAAATGCAATTAAATCTAGATAGCTAGTCAGTTAGCGAAGACTACTGTTCTGCCGATATAACTAACGTAACGCGTTAGCTGGCCGGACAAGATAAAATGGCTAGCTGGCTGGCTGGCTATTGAAATAACAGACATCGCATTACAGCTGGCTAGCTACCAAGCGAAAGAGCAAAATCATACGGCTTAATCGGCGTTAAGAGAAGTGAGTGACCGTAATTGTGGATGCTTGCACATACTAAACTAGTTCGTGATCCCGAAGCGAAAAAGCACTTTTGCTGTGTTTCATTTTTGTCAGCGGAATCATCACGCGGATGGAAGCCTGGAACTAAACAAACACACGCTCAGGCAGGGCTTGCGTTCTACTTCACTTTCGAACAAAGTAACGTTAGCAAGTGACCAGATACACAACAAAAATGTATTTCCCAATAAGCTAGTTAGCTCACCCCCGGGGCTGCGGCGGTGGCGGCTTGCTCCCATCCCCGTCACTGTCGAGGGTCGGTGGCTCCCGGTAGTCAAAAGGCGACCGTACGTTCTCCGCCATTAGTACTGCTCTCCTACCCGTCCTCGCGCTTCGACAGATTGCCCAACGCGCATGTGCGAGTATGCAGAGGTTTATATATGGCAAAATGGGGGTAGAATAGCACATTTACAATGGGTAGGCATGCACTTTTTGTTTGCCAATTTCTTTAATAAAAGGTCATACTGTCTTGAATTGACAGACACATCTATGGAAATAGCAGCCCATAGCCTAATTTCGTCTGTCAAACAGGTAGACCTACCTCATTTCTTAAATAGGAAGAAATAGGCTCCAACACAAGCCCTCTTGTTGTTCGTAAGTCTAATGAAAATGAAGACTGTTGAAATGAATTATGCCTACTTTCAGCACCATGAGCTGGTGACTATGGGACGTCAATAAATTCCCAATAATTAAATTATTGATTTGTTATACTGATGTAAAGCCTTGTCAATTCGTAATCACATCCCTTCTTTTTGTTAGGTTAATATTTAAGAAAATAAAATGGATTCGATAATGCTAGAGAAAAAGCTGTAAAATACCCAGAAAAGACTTGAATCCGATATATATGGGGATATGTTTCATTTCTTTGGTTGAGCTACAACCCTCTATAGTTGAGGAGACAAAACATTGGCTTTGCTTGGGAAGTAATCTTATTCTGTCACTCTCATTTGATTGAGCTTTCACTTTGATTCATAAACTTAGATTTCCAGGTTCATATTTACATTTGGGCTTTGTAGTCAGACCACCACAACTGACGAGTTCCACATTGCTGGGGTCTAGCTGAGAACAAGGAAGAACGCCAGCAGCTTTAAGTCTCAACCCTTCCTCTTCACTGATTTGTGCATGACATCGAGCCTGAGTCCAACATTCCATTCAACGTTTAACTGATACTGGTGCATAAATACATTGACCAGAGTGTGAGCATTTCCTCGAGCTCCTGAGTGGTTTCTCGGGCAGGGCAGGCCCCAAGTTGACAAGCAAGATGGGCACGGTAAAGCTTAGGCCAGCTGTTACTCTCCTTTCACAGAAGGAGTACCTCGTATGGGGGAAGTTGCCAAACTGTGCTCGTGTTTCACCTGGGAGCACTGTCATTGTTAGGCCCACCTCCGCATCCTCAGCCCTTAAGGACATTCTGTTAGGGAAAGACCTAACACCCATGTGGGGAGATCGCTGGGTCCCAAAGAAAGTCCTGAACGCATCACTGAACCCGGTCACACTGTGCCACAACGCCAAGCTAGTGGATGTCTCTCCTTGCCTAGCAGTGGAGAACCTGCCCGTCACTCAAGGGTTGCAAAGTCAGTGTGACACCCCAAGTCCTGCCATTTGTAAATTGTAAATTTACAGCAATTTGTTAGTGTAATCGACCCCCACAAAAATGTAACCGTATTACAGTTACATTATTATAAACAGCTGATTACATTTAGGATTTCTTCATCTATAAAGATGGCAGCATTTACTCTTTCTGGGGTCCAGCAAAAATTAAGGCAATAATACATAATATAATAACATTTTTAAACATTCTAATACATTTTACAACAGATTTCACAATATGTTAAATGTGTGCCCTCCGGCCATTACTCTACTACAACACACAATCCAGGTATACGTGTGTGTACAGTGTGTATGCTGTGTGTGTTTGTATGTGTGTGTGACTCTTCACAGTCCTCGCTATTCCATAAGGTGTATTTTTATCTGTTTTTTAAATCTGATTTTATTGCTTGCATAAGTTACTTGATGTGGAATAGAGTTCCATGTACCCATAGCTCTATGTAGTACTGTGCGCCTCCCATTGTCTGTTCTGGACTTGGGCACTGTGAAGAGACCTCTGGTGGCATGTCTTGTGGGGTATGCATGGGTGTCTGTGCTGTGTGCTAGTTGTTTAAACAGTCAGTTCGGTGCATTCAACATGTCAATACTTCTTACAAAAACAAGTAGTGATGAAGTCAATCGCTCCTCTACTTTGAGCCACGAGAGATTGACATGTATATGATCATCATTGAATGCTCTATGTGTACCTTTAAGGGCCAGCCATGCTGCCCGTTTCTGGGCCAGTTGTAATTTTTTTCAAGTCCCTCTTTGTGGCACCTGACCACACGACTGGGCAGTAGTCCAGGTATGAAAAACTAGGGCCTGTAGGACCTGCCTTGTTGATATTGTTGTTAAGAAGGCAGAGTAGCGGTTTATTATGGACAGACCTCTCCCCATCTACTGTTGCATCAATATGTTTTGACCACAACTTGCTCAATTTCTACATTATTCATTACAAGACTTAGTTGAGGTTTAGTGAATGATTTGTCAAAAATACAATGTTTTTAGTTTTTGAAATATTTAGGACTAACATATTTCTTGCCACCTATTCTGAAACTGAATGCAGCTCTTTAAGTGTTGCAGTGATTTCACTCGCTGAAGTAGCTGACGTGTATAGTGTTGAGTCATCCGCATACATAGACATACGGGCTTTGCACAGAGCCAGTGGCAGGACATTAGTAAAGTTTGAAAAAAGTAAGGTGCCTAAACAGCTGCCCTGGGGAAAGCCTGATTCTACCTGGATTATGTTGGAGATGCTACCATTAAAGAACACCCTCTGTGCTCTGTTAGACAGGAAACGTTCAATCCACAAGATAGCAGGGGGTGTAAAGCCATACCTGTCACGCCCTGGCCATAGAGAGGGTTTTAGTCTCTATTTTGGTTAGGCCAGGGTGTGATTAGGGTGGGCATTCTATGTGTTATATTTCTATGTTTTGGCCGGGTATGGTTCTCAATCAGGGACAGCTGTCTATCGTTGTCTCTGATTGGGAATCATACTTAGGCAGCCTTTTTTCCTTTGGTGTTTGTGGGTAGTTGACTTTGTTAGTGGCACTATAGCCCTAGTAAGCTTCACGGTCGTTTCTTTGTTTCTTGTTTTGTTGGCGACATTCTAATAAAATAAAATGTACGCTCACCATGCTGCACCTTGGTCCGGTCATTTCCACCTAGACGGCGGCCGTGACAAAACCATTTTTTCCAGGAGAATATTATGATCGTTAATTAATGTCAAAAGCCGCACTGAATTCTAACAAAACAGCTCCCACAACTATTTTATTATAAGTTTCTCTAAGTCAATCATCCGTTATTTGTGTAAGTGCTATGCATGTTGAAATCCCTCCTGGCCTGAGGGCACACACGTTTTTGTAAGCTTATATTGAAAAGATGGCAAATTGGAGTGGTAATATCATTCGCTGTCATCCTTAGTAATTTTCCATCCAAGTTGTCAGACCCAGGTGGCTTGTCATTGTAGATAACAATACTTTTTTCACCTCCTCCACACTCACTTTACAGAATTCAAAATTACAATGCTTGTCTTTTATAATTTGGTCAGATTTAATTTATGAAAAGCTTTTTACTATAATTCTTTTTATAATGTATCTTTGTTTCATAGTATAGTTTTTTGTTCTGTTTAGTCACATGATTTCTGAATTTGCAGTAGGTTTGCCAATTGGTTATGCAGCCAGACTTATTTGCCATTCCTTTTGCCTCATCCCTCTCAAACATATCATTTTTAAATCCATGGGGATTTAACAGTTTTTACAGTAATTTTCTTAATGGGTGCATGCTTATTAGTAAATAGTGTAAGCAATTTCATAAATGTGTCACGTGCAGTGTCTGGTTGCTACTCATTACACACCACAGATCAGCAAATATTATTTACATCATCAAAATAGGAATAACTACAAAACCTATTGTAAGACCTCTTTAATATTAGGTCCAGCCTTTGGAACTTTGGTTATCCTAGATATGGCTACCATACATCCAATAGATTTGGATACTGCTTTAAAGCAGATTACTGCAGCATTAGTAAAGATGTGATCAATACATGTGGATTTCATTCCTGTGCTGTTTGTAAATACCCTGGTAGGTTGGCTGAAAACTTGAACCAGGTTGTAGACATTGGTTACAGTTTGAAGCTTTTTCTTGAGTGGGCAGCATGGTGAAAGCCAGTCAATATTTAGGTCACCGATCTTTGTGCCAGATGGACCTTTTTTATTGGTCAACACAGCACCATCCTGTTTGTCTCAAGCGCACAAGTGATTTAGGGTCCTTCTATGACGCCTGGGAGGAGCTGCTTCCTCACAGGCTGATATTTCAGCAACTCTGCCCATTCTTCCCCATCTGCCAATCAAATTCAAATAACAAACGTGCCATCGCCACGCTTGAGAAAGACTAACTCATTTCTCACAGGTAGCTAACTTTAGCACATCAAAAAGTTAATTAAGCAAATTGCGTCAAAAATAACACAAGATAAATCACTATTTTCATATTATACTGGCTAACTCTCTAAAACACTGAAATGGCAAGACTATTTCCAAATTATACAGGCTGACATCTAGATTCGCTAAACAGCTTTGCTTTTTAGTTATATTTTCAAAGGAGCTAACTTAGCTCGTGAGCTAGCTGCATATTGACTGTGTCACGGTTTTCTTCCTGGGTTGAAGGAGAGGACCAAAATGCAGCGCGGCTAGTGTTCAACATGTTTAATTAGATGAATAAACGGTAACACTAATACAAGTAACAAAATAACAAATGTGAAAACCGAGACAGCCCTATCTGGTGCAGACAAAACACAGAGACAGGAAACAATCACCCACAAAATCCCAACACAAAACAAGCCTCCTATATATGATTCTCAATCAGGGACAACGATTGACAGCTGCCTCTGATTGAGAACCATATTAGGCTGGACACAGAAACAGACAAACTAGACACACAATTTTATTTTATTTTATTTATTTATTTAACCTTTATTTAACCAGGTAGGCAAATTGAGAACACGTTCTCATTTACAATTGCGACCTGGCCAAGATAAAGCAAAGCAGTTCGACACATACAACAACACATAGTTACACATGGAGTAAAAACAAACATATAGTCAATAATACAGTGAAAAAGATAAAAAATAAGTCTATATACAATGTGAGCAAGTGAGGTGAGATAAGGGAGGTGAAGGCAAACAGATATATGTATAAATAAATAAAAATATAAAAAGGCCATGGAGGCGAAGTGAGTACAACACAGCAAGTAAAATAAAAACTAAAAAAAACACTGGAATGGTTGGTTTGCATTGGAAGAAAGTGCAAAGTAGAGACAGAAATAATGGGGTGCAAAGGAGCAAAATAAATTAATAAATAAATACAGTAGGTAAAGAGGTAGTTGTTTGGGCTAAATTGTAGATGGGTTATGTACAGGTGCAGTAATCTATGAGCTGCTCTGACAGCTGGTGCTTAAAGCTAGTGAGGGAGATAGGTGTTTCCAGTTTCAGAGATTTTTGTAGTTCGTTCCAGTCATTGGCAGCAGAGAACTGGAAGGAGAGGCGTCCAAAGGAAGAATTGGTTTTGGGGGTGACTAGAGAGATATACCTGCTGGAGCGCGTGCTACGGGTAGGTGCTGCTATGGTGACCAGCGAGCTGAGATAAGGGGGGACTTTACCTAGCAGGGTCTTGTAGATGACCTGGAACCAATGGGTTTGGCGACGAGTATGAAGCGAGGGCCAGCCAACGAGAGTGTACAGGTCGCAGTGGTGGGTAGTATATGGGGCTTTGGTGACAAAACGGATGGCACTGTGATAGACTGCATCCAATTTATTGAGTAGGGTTTTGGAGGCTATTTTGTAAATGACATCACCGAAGTCGAGGATTGGTAGGATGGTCAGTTTTACAAGGGTATGTTTGGCAGCATGAGTAAAGGATGCTTTGTTGCGGAATAGGAAGCCAATTCTAGATTTGACTTTGGATTGGAGATGTTTGATGTGGGTCTGGAAGGAGAGTTTACAGTCTAACCAGACACCTAGGTATTTGTAGTTGTCCACATATTCTAAGTCAGAGCCGTCCAAAGTAGTGATGTTGGACAGGCGGGCAGGAGCAGGCAGCGATCGGTTGAAGAGCATGCATTTGGTTTTACTTGTATTTAAGAGCAGTTGGAGGCCACGGAAGGAGAGTTGTATGGCATTGAAGCTCGCCTGGAGGGTTGTTAACACAGTGTCAAAAGAAGGGCCAGAAGTATACAGAATAGTGTCGTCTGCGTAGAGGTGGATCAGAGAATCACCAGCAGCAAGAGCGACATCATTGATGTAAACAGAGAAGAGAGTCGGTCCAAGAATTGAACCCTGTGGCACCCCCATAGAGACTGCCAGAGGCCCGGACAACAGACCCTCCGATTTGACACACTGAACTCTATCAGAGAAGTAGTTGGTGAACCAGGCGAGGCAATCATTAGAGAAACCAAGGCTGTCGAGTCTGCCAATGAGGATGTGGTGATTGACAGAGTCAAAAGCCTTGGCCAGGTCAATGAATACGGCTGCACAGTATTGTTTCCTATCGATGGCGGTTACGATATCGTTTATGACCTTGAGCGTGGCTGAGGTGCACCCATGACCAGCTCTGAAACCAGATTGCATAGCGGAGAAGGTGTGGTGTGATTCGAAATGGTCGGTAATCTGTTTGTTGACTTGGCTTTCGAAGACCTTAGAAAGGCAGGGTAGGATAGATATAGGTCTGTAGCAGTTAGGGTCAAGGGTGTCCCCCCCTTTGAAGAGGGGGATAACCGCAGCTGCTTTCCAATCTTTGGGGATCTCAGACGACACGAAAGAGAGGTTGAAGAGGCTAGTAATAGGGGTGGCAACAATTTCAGCAGATAGTTTTAGAAAGAAAGGGTCCAGATTATCTAGCCCGGCTGATTTGTAAGGGTCCAGATTTTGCAGCTCATTAAGAACATCAGCTGACTGTATTTGGGAGAAAGAGAAATGGGGAAGGCTTGGGCGAGTAGCAGAGGGGAGGGCAGTGCTGTTGTCCCGGGTAGGGGTAGCCAGGTGGAAAGCATGGCCAGCCGTAGAAAAATGCTTATTGAAATTCTCAATTATAGTGGATTTGTCGGTGGTGACAGTGTTTCCTATCTTCAGGGCGGTTGGAAGCTGGGAGGAGGTGTTCTTATTCTCCATGGACTTTACGGTGTCCCAGAACTTTTTTGAATTTGTGTTGCAGGAAGCAAATTTCTGCTTGAAAAAGCTAGCCTTGGCTGTTCTAACTGCCTGTGTATATTGGTTTCTGGCTTCCCTGAAAAGTTGCATATCACGGGGGCTGTTCGATGCTAATGCAGAACGCCATAGGATGTTTTTCTGTTGGTTAAGGGCAGTCAGGTCAGGAGAGAACCAAGGGCTATATCTGTTCCTGGTTCTAAATTTCTTGAATGGGGCATGCTTATTCAAGATGGTGAGGAAGGCATTTTAAAAAAATGACCAGGCATCCTCTACTGACGGGATGAGATCAATATCCTTCCAGGATACCCCGGCCAGGTCAATTAGGAAGGCCTGCTCGCTGAAGTGTTTCAGGGAGCGTTTGACAGTGATGAGTGGAGGTCGTTTGACCGCTGACCCATTACGGATGCAGGCAATGAGGCAGTGATCGCTGAGATCTTGGTTAAAAACAGCAGAGGTGTATTTGGAGGGCAAGTTTGTTAGGATGATATCTATGAGGGTACCCGTGTTTACGGAATTGGGGTGGTACCTGGTAGGTTCATTAATAATTTGTGTGAGATTGAGGGCATCAAGCTTAGATTGTAGGGTGGCTGGGGTGTTGAGCATGTTCAAATTTAGGTCGCCTAGCAGCACGAGCTCTGAAGATAGATGGGGGGCAATCAGTTCACATATAGTGTCCAGAGCACAGCTGGGGGCAGAGGGTGGTCTATAGCAGGCGGCAACGGTGAGAGACTTGTTTTTAGAGAGGTGGATTTTTAAAAGTAGAAGTTCAAATTGTTTGGGAACAGACCTGGATAGTATAACAGAACTCTGCAGGCAGTCTTTGCAGTAGATTGCAACACCGCCCCCTTTGGCCGTTCTATCTTGTCTGAAAATATTGTAATTGGGGATAAAAATGTCTGAATTTTTGGTGGTCTTTCTAAGCCAGGATTCAGACACGGCTAAAACATCCGGGTTGGTAGAGTGTGCTAAAGCAGTGAACAAAACAAACTTAGGGAGGAGGCTCCTAATGTTAACATGCATGAAGCCAAGGCTATTACGGTTACAGAAGTCATCAAAAGAGAGCGCCTGGGGAATAGGAGTGGAGCCAGGTACTGCAGGGCCTGGATTCACCTCTACATCACCAGAGGAACAGAGGAGAAGTAGGATAATGGTACGGCTAAAAGCTATGAGAATTGGTCGCCTAGAGCTACCAGAGCAGAGAGTAAAAGGAAGTTTCTGGGGGCGATAAAATAGTTTAAAGGAATAATGTACAGACAAAGGTATGGTAGGATGTGAATACAGTGGAGGTAAACCTAGGTATTGAGTGATGATGAGAGAGATCTTGTCTCTAGAAACATCATTGAAACCAGGTGATGTCATCGCATATGTGGGTGGTGGAACTGCAGGGTTGGATATGGTATAGAGAGCAGGGCTAGAATCTCTACAGTGAAATAAGCCAATAAACACTAACCAGAACAGCAATGGACAAGGCATATTTACATTAAGGAGAGGCAAGCTTAATCGAGTGATAAATAAGGGTCCAGTGAGTAGAGGTTGGTTGGGGTCGTGGCGATCCAGACAGCTGGCCGGGTATATGGCTATCGGTAGCAGCATAGGATGGAGGTCTGTTTGTAGATACCTCGTGCGTTTCCGTCGGTAGGTTCCGTGTAGTGGGGTTTTGTTCAGATAGCAGCCGATAAGACAGCTAACGATTAGCGGGCCTCAGATGAGCGTTCAGGTAACGCCGGGACGGAGGTGCCGGTTGGATAAATCCCTCGGGCAGATAACGTCGGCAGTCAGTCGTGAAGGCCCGGTGGGGTTCCGTATCTGCAGCAGCAACAAAGAAGCGGGTCCGGATGGTGATGGAACTCCTCAGCTGGCTAGCTCCAGCATGATTTGAGTTAGCTCCGGGGTCGACGTAAGCCAATAGTCACACGGTATGCAGCTAGCTAGCTGCGAAATCAAGGTGCAAGTGTCCAGAGGCTGCGGTTGGAATCCGGGGAAACTGAGAGAAAAAAAAAAAAAGTCCCGGAATGCTCCGGTCCGAGTCGCGTTGCACAAAAGTGCCGGTAGATTATCGAGCTAGAGGAATAGCTGATGACCGCAAAACGTGGGCAGCTGAAACACCAACGCTAGCCAGCAAACCGGCTAATTTCGGGGCAGCTACAGATTAGCTTCTGGCTAGCTATCGGAGTAGCTTCTGGATTAGCTTTCAGGCTAGCTTCTGAATTAGCCCCTGGCTATCTTCCACGATGGATTTTCAGATTGAGGTAAATAGTACTTATTGTAATTGGTGAAGCGGGTTGCAGGAAAGCTTTTGCAGGAAAGCTTTTGTAGTTGAGTTCTTGGATAATAAAATAAATAAAAGATATGTGAAGAAAAGGTGTAAATATATATATATACAGGACACGACACGACAACACGGAAAAATACGTCTGAACTGCTAAGCCACCTTGGTAAGCCAATATAGAATTCCCACCCAGCTCACGTCCTGACCAACACTAAACAAGCAAAACACATAAGAACTCTGGTCAGGACGTTACAGTACCCCCCTCCTGAGGTGCGGACTCCGAACGCACCCCTAAAACTCAAGAGGAGGGTCTGGGTGGGCATCTGTCCGCGGTGGCGGCTCCGGCGCAGGACGAGGACACCACTCTACCACTGTCTTTGTCCCCCTCCTTAGCGTCCTTTGAGTGGCGACCCTCGCCCCCGACCCTGGTCTAGGAACCTTCACAAAGGTCCCCCCTAGATAGAGGAGACAGCTCAGGACAGAGAGGTAGCTCAGGACAGAGAGGTAGCTCAGGACAGAGAGGTAGCTCAGGACAGAGAGGTAGCTCAGGACAGAGGGGCAACTCCGGACTGAAGTGCAGCTCCGGACAGAGAGGCAGCTCTGGACTGAAGGGCAGCTCCGGACTAATGGCAGCTCCGGGCTGAGGGGCAGCTCATGACTGGAGGGCAGCTCATGACTGAAGGGCAGCTCATGGCTGGAAAGCAGCTCATGACTTAAGTGCAGCTCATGACTGAAGGGCAGCTCATGACTGAAGGGCAGCTCATGACTGGAGGGCAGCTCATGACTGGAGGGCAGCTCATGACTGGAGAGCAGCTCCTGACTGGCGGGCAGCTCCTGACTGGCTGGCGGCTCTGGCAGCTCCTGACTGGCTGGCGGCTCTGGCAGCTCCTGACTGGCTGGCGGCTCTGGCAGCTCCTGACTGGCTGTCGGCTCTGGCAGCTCCTGACTGGCTGGCGGCTCTGGCAGCTCCTGACTGGCTGGCGGCTCTGGCAGCTCCTGACTGACTGGCGGCTCTGGCCGCTCCTGTCTGGCTGGCGGCTCTAGCGGCTCCTGACTGACGGACGGCTCTGACGGCTCCTGACTGACGGGCGGCTCTGACGGCTCGGGGCAGACGGATGGCTCAGACGGCGCTGGTCAGACGGATGGCTCAGATGGCGCTGGGCAGACGGATGGCTCAGATGGCGCTGGGCAGACGGATGGCTCAGATGGCGCTGGGCAGACGGATGGCTCAGACGGCGCTGGGCAGATGGATGGCTTAGAAAGCGCTGGGCAGACGGATGGCTCAGATGGCGCTGGGCAGACGGATGGCTCAGATGGCGCTGGGCAGACGGATGGCTCAGATGGCGCTGGGCAGACGGATGGCTCAGATGGCGCTGGGCAGACGAGCAGTGCAGGCGGGGTTGGGCAGACGTCCGACTCTGACCTGCTGAGGTGCACAGTAGGCCTGGTGCCGGAACTGGTGGTACCGGACTGGAGACACGCACCTCAAGGCTAGTGCGGGGAGCAGGAACATGGCACACTGGACTCTCAAAGCGCACTATAGGCCTGGTGCGTGGTACCGGCACTGGTGGTACCGGGCTGAGGGCACGCACCTCAGGGCGAGTGCGGGGAGAAGGAACAGTGCGTACAGGGCTCTGGAGACGCACAGGAGGCTTAGTGCGTGGTGCCGGAACTGGAGGTACTGGGCTGGAGACACGCACCACAGGGAGAGTGCGTGGAGGAGGAACAGGGCTTTGGAGACGCACTGGAAGCCTGGTGCGTGGTGTAGGCACTGGTGGTACTGGGCTGGGGCGGGAAGGTGGCGCCGGATATACCGGACCGTGCAGGCGTACTGGCTCCCTTGAGCATTGAGCCTGCCCAACCTTACCTGGTTGAATGCTCCCCGTAGCCCGACCAATGCAGGGAGGTGGAATAACCCGCACTGGGCTGTGTAGGCGAACCGGGGACACCATTCGTAAGGCTGGTGCCATGTACACCGGCCCGAGGAGACGTACTGGAGGCCAGATATGTTGAGCCGGCTTCATGGCACTTGGCTCAATGCTCAATCTAGCCCGCCCAGTGCGGGGAGGTGGAATAACCCGCACCAGGCTATGCACACGTACAGGAGACACCGTGCGCTCTTCCGCATAACACGGTGTCTGCCCGTACTCCCGCTCTCCACGGTAAGCATGGGAAGTGGGCGCAGGTTTCCTACCTGCCTTTGCCACACTACCCTTTAGCCACCCCCCCCTAGAAATGTTGGGGATTTCTTCTCGGGTTTCCGTGCTAGCCGCGTACCTTCATAACGCCAGTTCCTCTCTCCGGTTGCCTCTGCTCTCCTAGCTGCCTCCAGCTGTTCCCATGGGCGGCGATCCTTTCCAACCTTAGCCCAGGGTCCTTTACCGTTCATCATTTCCTCCCATGACCATTCCTCCTGGTACCGCTGCTGCTGTCGCTGCTGCCCGTTGCCACGCTGCTTGGTCCAGGTTTGGTGGGTGATTCTGTCACGGTTTTCTTCCTGGGTTGAAGGAGAGGACCAAAATGCAGCGCGGCTAGTGTTCAACATGTTTAATTAGATGAATAAACGGTAACACTAATACAAGGAACAAAATAACAAATGTGAAAACCGAGACAGCCCTATCTGGTGCAGACAAAACACAGAGACAGGAAACAATCCTGTCTCAAAATCCCAACACAAAACAAGCCTCCTATATATGATTCTCAATCAGGGACAACGATTGACAGCTACCTCTGATTGAGAACCATATTAGGCTGGACACAGAAACAGACAAACTAGACACACAACATAGAATTCCCACCCAGCTCACGTCCTGACCAACACTAAACAAGCAAAACACATAAGAACTCTGGTCAGGACATTACAGACTGGCTATTTAGCTAGCTAATGTTTTTCATCTAGCTAACTCCATAATGCAGCAAGTACAGCTACTACTTTTACTAACTGCTTAGCTAGCTATTTTCTCTGAAGCAATGAGCTAATATAGCAAGCTATATCTTACCTAGATGACATATCATTAGTGGGTGGTTCGAGCCCTGAATGCCCATTGGCTGACAGCCGTGGTATATCAGACCGTATACTACAGGTATGACGAAACAGTTATTTTTACTTCTCTAATTACGTTGGTAGTTTATAATAGCAATAAGGCACCTCAGGGTTTTGTGATATATGGCCAATATACCACTGCTAAGGGTATTGTCCAGGCACTCCGTGTTGCGTCTTGCTTAAGATCAGCCCTTAGCCGTCGTATATTGGCCACATAACACACCCCCTAGGGCCTTATTGCTTAAATATACATGGCCTCTACAAGGTGTCGGAAGCATTCCACAGGGATGCTAGCCCATGTTGACTCCAATGCTTCCCAGAATTGTGTCAAGTTGGCTGGATGTCCTTTGGGTGTTGGACCATTCTTGATACAATGTTGAGCGTGAAAAACCCAGCAGCATTGCAGTTCATGACACAAACCGGTGCGCCTTGCACTTACTAGCATACCCCATTCAAAAGCACTTAAATCTTTTGTTTTGCCCATTCAACCTTTGAATGGCACACATACACAATCCATGTCTATAAATCCTTCTTTAACCTGTCTCCTCCCCTTCATATACACTGATTGAAGTGGATTTAAAAAGTGACATCAACCTGGATTCACCTGGTCAGTCTATGTAATGTGTTCTTATTTTGTATACTCAGTGTATTTTCATCTTACTAACACTTACAGGCTGGTAAGGATAAATAACTGCCTCATAGGCTTGCGTATAATTAAAGTCTCCTCACAGGCTGGTAAGGATAACTAGGTGCCTCGCAGGCTAGTGTATAATAAAATAATCCTTATGTGAACCCTTTGGAATTACCTGGATTTCTGCATAAATTGGTCATCAAATTTGATCTGATCTTCATCTAAGTTACAATAATAGACAAACATAGTGTGCTTAAACTAATAAAACACAAATAATTGTATTTTTCTTGTCTATATTGAATACATCATTTAAACATTCACAGTGTAGGTTAGAAAAATGTGTATGTGAAACCCTAGGCTAATGACTTCTCCAAAAGCTAATTGGAGTCAGGAGTCAGCTAACCTGGAGTCCAATCAATGAGACGAGATAGGAGATGTTGGTTAGAGCTGCCTTGCCCTATAAAAAACACTCACAAAATTTGAATTTGCTATTTACAAGAAGCATTGCCCGATGTGAACCATGCCTCGAACAAAAGTGATCTCAGTAGACCTAAGATTAAGAATGGTTGACTTGCATAAAGCTGGAAAGGGTTACAAAAGTATCTCTAAAAGCCTTGATGTGCATCAGTCCATGGAAAGAAAAATTGTCTATAAATGGAGAAAGTTCAGCACTGTTGCGACTCTCCCTAGGAGTGGCCATCCTGCAAAGATGACTGCAAGAGCACAGAGCAGAAGGCTCAATGAGGTTTAAGAAGAATCCTAGTGTCAGCATAAGACTTACAGAAATCTCTGGATCATGCTAACATCTCTGTTGCCGAGTCTTCGACACGTAAAACACTAAACAAGAATGGTGTTCATGGGAGGACACCACGGAAGAAGCCACTGCTGTCCAAAAAAAACATTGCTGCACTTCTGAAGTTTGCAAAGTGGACCTGGATGTTCCACAGCGCTTTTGGTAAAATATTCTGTGGACAGATGAAACTACAGTTGAGTTGTTTGGAAGGAACACATAACACTATGTGTGGAGAAAAAAGATACAGCACACCAACATCAAAACCTCATCGCAACTGTAAAGTATGGTGGAGGGAGCATCATGGTTTGAGGCTGCTTTGCTGCCTCAGGATCTGGACAGCTTGCCACACTTCGGCGGAAGTCGTGACAATAATTAAAGGCTCCGAGCAAGGCTGGTCAAAGTAAATAGGGGCCTTGAAGGCTGGTGTGTAATAAAAGGCTCTTTGCATGCTGGTCAAATCAAATCAAATGTTATTGGTCACATGCAGCGAATACAACAGGTTTACAACTTTACAGTGAAACTTTACAGTGAAATGCTTACTTACGAGCCCATTCCCAACTGTGCAGAGATAACAAGTAAGACAAATAAAAAATATAAAAATTGAAATAGTAACACAATAAAAACAATAATGTGGCTATATACAAGGAGTACCAGTACAGAGTCAATGTGCAGGGGTACAAGATAGTTGTCGTAATTGAAGCAATACAGTATGTACATGTGGGTAGGGGTAAAAGTGACTAGATAACGTGCTACCTGTCCCAGACCTGCTGTTTTCAACTCTCTAGAGAACGCAGGAGCGGTAGAGATACTCTTAATGATCGGCTATGAAAAGCCAACTAACATTTACTCCTGAGGTGCTGACTTGCTGCACCCTCGACAACTACTGTGATTATTATTATTTGACCATTCTGGTCATTTATGAACATTTGAACATCTTGGCCATGTTCTGTTATAATCTCCACCCGGCACAGCCAGAAGAGGACTGGCCACCCCTCATAGCCTGGTTCCTCTCTAGGTTTCTTCCTAGGTTTTGGCCTTTCTAGGGAGTTTTTCCTAGCCACCGTGCTTCTACACCTGCATTGCTTGCTGTTTGGGGTTTTAGGCTGGGTTTCTGTACAGCACTTTGAGATATCAGCTTATGTACGAAAGGCTATATAAATACATTTGATTTGATTTGATTTGAGAAGTTACACCTTAGCCAAATACATTTAAACTCAGTTTTTCACAATTCCTGACATTTAATCCTAGTAAAAATTCCCTTTCATGGGTCAGTTAGGATCACCACTTTATTTTAAGAATGTGAAATGTCAGAATAATAGTAGAGAGAATGATTTATTTCAGCTTTTATTTATTTCATCACTTTCCCAGTGGGTCAGAAGTTTACATGCACTCAATTAGTTTTTGGTAGCATTGCCTTTAAATTGTTTAACTTGTTTAACTTCCACAAGCTTCCCACAATAAGTTGGGTGAATATTCCTCCTGACAGAGCTGGTGTAACTGAGTCAGGTTTGTAGGCCTCCTTGCTCACACACACTTTTTCAGTTCTGCCCACAAATTTTCTGTAGGATTGAGGTCAGGGCTTTGTGATGGCCACTCCAATACCTTGACTTTGTTGTCCTTAAGCCACAATTTTGCCTCAACTTTGGAAGTATGCTTGGGGTCATTATCCATTTGGAAGACCCATTTGCGACCAAGCTTTAACTTCCTGACTGATGTCTTGAGATGTTGCTTCAATATATCTACATAATTGTCCCTCCTCATGATGCCATCTATTTTGTGAAGTGCACCAGTCCCTCCTGCAGCAAAGCACCCCCACAACATGATGCTGCCACCCCAGTGCTTCACGGTTTGGATGGTATTCTTCGGCTTGCAAGCCTTCCCCTTTTTCCTTCAAACATAACGATAGTCATGTTGGCCAAACAGTTCTATTTTTGTTTCATCAGACGAGAGGACATTTCTGCAAAAAGTATGATCTTTGTCCCCATGTGCAGTTGCAAAATGTAGTTTGGCTTTTTTTATGGCGGTTTTGGAGCAGTGGCTTCTTCCTTGCTGAGCGACCTTTCAGGTTATGTCGATATAGGACTTGTTTTACTATGGATATAGATACTTTTGTACCTGTTTCTTCCAGCATCTTCACAACGTTCTTTGCTGCTGTTCTGGGATTGATTTGTACTTTTCGCACCAAAGTACGTTCATCTTTAGGAGACAGAACGCGTCTCCTTCCTGAGCAGTTTGATGGCTGCGTGGTCCCATGGTGTTTATACTTGCGCACTATTGTTTGTACAGATGAACGTGGTACCTTCAGGTGCTTGGAAATTGCTCCCAAGGATGAAACAGACTTGTGGAGCTCTACAACTTTTTGGGGGTCTTGGCTGATTTATTTAGATTTTCCCAAGCAAAGAGCCACTGAGTTTGAAGGTAGTTCTTGAAATACATCCACAGGTACACCTCCAATTGACTCAAATGATGTCAGTTAGCGTAACAGAAGCTTCTAAAGCCATGACATAATTTTCTGGAATTTTCCAAGCTGTTTAAAGGCACAGTCAACTTAGTGTATGTAAACTTCTGACTCATTGGAATTGTGATACAGTGAATTATAAGGGAAATAATCTTTCTGTAAACAATTGTTGGAAAAATTACTTGTGTCATGCACAAAGTAGATGTCCTAACCGACTTGCCAAAACTATGGTTTGTTAACAAGAAATTTGTGGAGTGGTTGAAAAACGAGTTTTAATGACTCCAACCTAAGTGTATGTAAACTTCCGACTTCAACTGTACTTTTTGTATTGCTAGAGGTGATCGCGCGTGATTTCCTCTCCCCAACTGGTAGTGGCACAGTCTTGTAAGAATATTTTAAACACAACACAGAGGAATAGAGGTCAATAGGAAATTAATGATCAATGGAAATAGTTGTTTTTCAGTTCAACATCTGTTTAGAATCTGTGTAGGGGTTTCAGTCCTGGACTCATAGCTACATGTTGCAAGTTCTCATTGGTTCGAATGGTCTATATATTGAGCCTGAAATTTTACTGCATGGAATTCTAATTGGTCAACCACAGGCTAGGGTTGGGTTATAAATTACATCCTGTCGCTTTGTTCTGTGGAGAATCATTGAGGACAGGGAAGAATGAACATCGACCATCTACTTCCCAGCATAACAGCTATGTTTTGTTCTCTTTGAAGAAACCTAGTTTTCTTCCACTGAATAACATCAACTGCTAACAGTCTGGGTAATGTGTGCAGGTTTAAAAGTGAAAAGCACTGGAGTATGAGCAAGTGGGTGTAAGGGCTGTTGTCCTCCTCTTCCTCGGACGAGGAGAGGAGAGAAGGATCAGTGGACCAATACGCAGCATTAGGGAATAAGCCATCTCTTTATTCGAAACGACGGCAACACGAAAACAAAACACTTACAAAATTACAAAACAAGAAAACGACGTAGACGAAACCTGAACATGAACTTAACTAACTAAACGTAGAACTCACGGACAGGAAACAGAATACATCAAAACGAACGAACAGCCAAACAGTCCCGTATGGTACATACATCGACGACACAGGAGACAATCACCCACAAACAAACAGTGAGAACACCCTACCTAAATATGACTCTCAATTAGAGGAAAACGCAAAACACCTGCCTCTAATTAAGAGCCATACCAGGCAACCCAAAACCAACATAGAAACAGAAAACATAGACTGCCCACCCAAAACTCACGCCCTGACCATATACACATACAAAACAACATAAAACAGGTCAGGAACGTTACAGAACCCCCCCCTCAAGGTGCGAACGCCGGGCGCACCAGCACAAAGTCCAGGGGAGGGTCTGGGTGGGCAGTTGACCACGGTGGTGGCTCAGGCTCCGGACGCTGTCCCCACACCACCATAGTCACTCCCCGCTTCTGTCTACCCCTCCCAATGACCACCCTCCAACTAAAACCCCCTAAATGAACGGCCAGCACCGGGAGAAGGGGCAGCACCGGGACAAGGGGCAGCACCGGGACAAGGGGCAGCACCGGGACAAGGGGCAGCACCGGGACAAGGGCAGCACCGGGACAAGGGGCAGCACCGGGATAAGGGGCAGCACCGGGACAAGGGGCAGCACCGGGACAAGGGGCAGCACCGGGACAAGGGGCAGCACCGGGACAAGGGGCAGCACCGGGACAAGGGCAAGCTCCGGACTGAGGAACGGCAGCTCCGGACTGAGGGACTGCAGCTCCGGACTGAGGGACTGCAGCTCCGGACTGAGGGACGGCCCATGGCTGGCTGACAGATCTGGCTGCTCATGGCTGGCTGACGGATCTGGCTGCTCATGGCTGGCTGACGGATCTGGCTGCTCATGGCTGGCTGACGGATCTGGCTGCTAATGGCTAGCTGACGGATCTGGCTGCTCATGGCTAGCTGACGGATCTGGCTGCTCATGGCTAACTGACGGATCTGGCTGCTCATGGCTAACTGACGGATCTGGCTGCTCATGGCTAGCTGACAGCTCTGGCAGATCCTGTCTGGTTGGCGGCTCTGGCAGATCCTGTCTGGTTGGCGGCTCTGGCAGATCCTGTCTGGTTGGCGGCTCTGGCAGATCCTGTCTGGTTGGCGGCTCTGGCAGATCCTGTCTGGTTGGCGGCTCTGGCAGATCCTGTCTGGTTGGCGGCTCTGGCAGATCCTGTCTGGTTGGCGGCTCTGGCAGATCCTGTCTGGTTGGCGGCTCTGGCAGATCCTGTCTAGTTGGCGGCTCTGGCAGATCCTGTCTAGTTGGCGGCTCTGGCAGATCCTGTCTGTTTGGCGGCTCTGGCAGATCCTGTCTGTTTGGCGGCTCTGGCAGATCCTGTCTGGTTGGCGGCTCTGGCAGATCCTGTCTGGTTGGCGGCTCTGGCAGATCCTGTCTGGTTGGCGGCTCTGGCAGATCCTGTCTGGCGGGCGGCTCTAGCGGCTCCTGTCTGGCGGGCGGCTCTAGCGGCTCCTGTCTGGCGGGCGGCTCAGTAGGCTCATGGCAGACGGGCGGCTTTGCAGGCTCATGGCAGACGGGCGGCTTTGCAGGCTCATGGCAGACGGGCGGCTTTGCAGGCTCATGGCAGACGGGCGGCTTTGCAGGCTCATGGCAGACGGATGGCTCAGATGGCGCTGGGGAGACGGATGATTCAGATGGCGCTTGGCAGACGGGCAGTTCAGGCATCGCTGTGCAGACGGCAGACTCCTGCCGGCTGAGGCGCACTGTAGGCCTGGTGCGTGGTGCCGGGACTGGTGGTACCGGGCTGGGGACACGCATCTCAGGGCTAGTGCGGGGAGCAGCAACAGGACGCACAAGACTCTGGGGACACACAGGAGGCTTAGTGCGTGGTTTAGGCACTGGTGGTAAAGGGCTGGAGACACGCACCATATGGCTAGTGCGTGGAGCCGGAACTGGAGGCACCGAACTGGATACACGCACTACAAAGAGAGTGCGTGGAGGAGGAACTGGGCTCAGGAGACGCACTGGTAGCCTAGTGCGTAGTGTAGGCACTGTAGGTACTAGGCTGGGGCGGGGAGGTGGCGCCGGAAATACCGACCGTGGAGGCGTACTGGCACTCTTGAGCATTGAGCCTGCCCAACCTTACCTGGTTGAATACTCCCGGTTGCCCGACCAGTGCGGGGAGGTGGAATAACCCGCACCGGCATATGTAGGCGAACCGGGGAAACCATGCGTAAGGCAGGTGCCATGTATGCCGGCCCGAGGAGACGCACTGGAGACCAGACGCGTTGAGCCGGCCTCATGACACCTGGCTCAATACCCAATCTAGCCCTGCCAGTGCGGGGAGGTGGAATAACCCGCACTGGGCTATGCACTCGTACAGGAGACACCGTGCGCTCTACTGCGTAACACGGCGCCTGCCCGTACTCCCGCTCTCCACGGTAAGCCTGGGAAGTGGGCGCAGGTCTCCTACCTGCCCTTGGCCCACTACCTCTTAGCCCCCCCCCCCCAAGAAATTTTTGGGTGTTACTCACGGGCTTTTTGGGCTTCCGTGCCAGACGCGTTCCCTCATAACTCCGGTTCCTCTCTCCGGTAGCCTCTGCTCTCCTCAGTGCCTCCAGCTCCGCCTTGGGACGGCGATATTCCCCTGGCTGAGCCCAGGGTCCTCTACCGTCCAGGATCTCCTCCCAAGTCCAGGAGTCCTTGTTGCTCTGTTGAGCTTTCCCTTGCCGCTTGGTCCTAGTTTGGTGGGTGATTCTGTAAGGGCTGTTGTCCTCCTCTTCCTCGGACGAGGAGAGGAGAGAAGGATCAGTGGACCAATACGCAGCATTAGGGAAATAAGCCATCTCTTTATTCGAAACGACGGCAACACGAAAACAAAACACTTACAAAATTACAAAACAAGAAAACGACGTAGACGAAACCTGAACATGAACTTAACTAACTAAACGTAGAACTCACGGACAGGAAACAGAATACATCAAAACGAACGAACAGCCAAACAGTCCCGTATGGTACATACATCGACGACACAGGAGACAATCACCCACAAACAAACAGTGAGAACACCCTACCTAAATATGACTCTCAATTAGAGGAAAACGCAAAACACCTGCCTCTAATTAAGAGCCATACCAGGCAACCCAAAACCAACATAGAAACAGAAAACATAGACTGCCCACCCAAAACTCACGCCCTGACCATATACACATACAAAAACAACATAAAACAGGTCAGGAACGTTACAGTGGGTCTGGGCAAGGGTGATGTTGTGGATGTTTGTTTGTGTCTGTATGTTGTTTGCATATGCGTACGTTTTGTATTGTTAAAAAAATATTGTTACTAAAATCTTACAAAAAAAAGTAAAGCATGCTGTTCAATATCAGCAAAAAACAGCCTATTATCTCTGAAGTTCATTAATTTGTTGGTGATGGACACTTTAACTGAATGTTTAGGCTACTGTTAAAGCGCTCACATAGGCTACTTCTCTGCCAGAGCACAAGATAACTACTCCTACCGGTAAGTGTGGTCTAAGCGATTCCCTTTTGATATCATGTGACCTCCCTACATTGATTCTATTGATGGATTGTTTACCTCTTGTGTCTCACATATTTCATTCAACATTTCATTCCAGCTCGCAATCAAGGATGGCTGTGTATTCCCCCCAGCAGTGGTCAAATGTAATGTCTTTGACTATGTAGCCTTGTGACACTATCCTACTGGACTGTGTGCTCGTCCCAACTTAAATGTAATAGAGTACTATGCTATGTTGGAATCTTGTTAGCTTCCTTCAGAAAGCAGTATGGAGTCACTCCTTCAGGTCCTGAGACAATACTGCCATCTGCAGGATTATAATGACACCCTGTAGGTCACGCCCAGTGCACTGATGGAATAAACTACCGAAAAGGAATACCCCATTCCTGTTTACTGTACTAATAGCATATAGTAAGATATCACATTCAAACTGATCCCAAACACACAAAGTAAATAGCCGCGGGTGTTATAGAGTCCAGGGAAAGTGGCGGTGTGCTGTACGTACGCCGTATGTTCTAATGAGGTCTTTTAGACCAAAAGCTTACCAAATAAACTTAAACTGCCATTGATTCTAGCCTCTTTCATATCACATCTTATCAAATTGCTGAGATACAGCGGTGTAAAATAGCTGTTACGTGATAATAACATGAGATTAGAGTAATAGCCTACATCAAATTACAGCCACATGGTTTGCTTGTTAAAACTGCAATGACAACAGACAATAGCAAAAACACACCTTTATTAAAGTGTCAGAATATAAATCTCTCCGTCCTCATATGCCAAGAACACCCAATGCACCACCAATGGAGTTACCTCTGTTAACTGTTTGAGACTGCAATGACAACAGACACTAGCAAAAACACAACTTTATAAAAGTGTTGGAACAAACATGTCTTTACATCCTTGCATAAATTTATGAAGAAGAATGTCCACTGCACATAGAGGTTGTTATAAAATTCATTTAAAAAAGTGCGTACCTCCTAACTATACTGGCATATTCAGACGCACAATCTTTCAACATTGACAGTGCTCGAACCCTGGATTTTAATAGTTTGTCCTAGTGTAGCCTCCATCACTGTGTCTTAACATTTGGTTAATGTGCATTCATATAGGAATAGGAAGTTCCAGTCAGCTAAATTATCAAAATGTTAGCATAAAGTCTCACCAAAAAGGAAATAGCCCACATGTAGGGCTTGTTGCTATGCCTGTGGGAGAGCAATGTCAAGTCATTACGCCTACAGAATGTTTAGTGCCAGGCATTGTCCATCAAGGACGTTGCAGAACTCACGGCGGAAAGCTGTGTAGTTTATATAGGTACTTGGCACTTGCAGGAGTGGCCCACAGATATGGGCCACAGGGCGTCTTTGAAGTCCCTTCAGGTCTGTGAATTCAACTTGTTGACACACACCACATCTGAGCCAGTGACAAATTGCAAAATGTTTGTCATCCTCTCACTGTCCAGTGATTTGACCAGCAACTTCCTGAACTGCATTAAGTGATTTTGAGCTGGATCTTTTACGTTGGCAGAGAGTAAGTCGACCATGTTCTTGTTGGTGGGCTTTTTCACTGCATACATGTGTTTTATGTCAGCTACACTTGCTAGAGCGGTCTTCATGGTGGGTCGGGCTGTGGTGGCCATCATGTCCAAAGCATACCTGGGTTCTTGGATCAGCTGCTTAAGCGCCACCTAGACTATGGCTTATTTCATGTTTCACTCAGTTGGGATGGAATGGCTGCACATTCTCGAAAGAACATCTGGCTGTTAATCTTCGTCACACACAGCAGCAGAAAAGGTGTCTCTCTCAAATCGAGTGATGCACCAATTGAAAAAGAGCATTAAGGTTTTGCAGTTGCCAAGTAAAATATTAATTTATCAATTTTTGTTGCCAACATTCGTGCCAAGAGGCATCTCTTTTCTTTGATGTCCCAGACTTTGAAGGAGAAATCGCTTTCTGGCCGTTTAGTGGAATGGCTGTTGTAGAAAATCAACTTTTACCAATTTTTAAACCCCATCGTGATTCCTCCACCACTTCTGGTCCGAACCTGTTTGTCCGTTATGGATCCATCCCAACTCAACTGCTCGAGTGCTCCTGGCTACATTCTTGTTTCCCACACTTTTAGTCTTCTGCTTCATTCTGGTTCCACTTGTTCATCTTCGCTGGAGTCCTCTCTAGACTTTTCTTTGGTGCGCATAATTATTTTCTTCCTAAGTACTTCCAAGAGGTCCATCTTTCTTTTTCTACTTACCTTGCTGTGTTCTTGTGGTCTCACCGTGCCTTCATTGGGCACCAAGGTAAAGTGTCACCAAGGGCAGGAAGATATAAAGACACAAGACGAGACCCAGATGCAGACACAGGAGGCAGATAGTTGTAGTCTTACAATGTTTAATAATCCAATGGGGTAGACAAGAGAATGGTCGTGGACAGGCAAAAGGTCAAAACCAGATCAGTGGTCAAGGCAGGCAGAATGGTCAGGCAGAGTCCAGAAACAGGCAAGGGTCAAAACCGGGAAGACTAGAAAAAGGAGAATATCAAAAGGAGTACGGGAAAAACACGCTGGTTGACTTGACTAAACATACAAGACGAACTGGCACAGACAGACATGAAACACAGGGATAAATACACTGGGGAAAATAAGAAACACCTGGAGGGGTTGTAGACAATCACAGGTGAAACAGATCAGGACGTGACAGAAGATAGCTTTGTCATCCAATTACATTATAGTTTCTGCATCAATTTGTCAAATACAGTGCCTTTGGAAAGTATTCCCAAAGTATGACCCCTTGACTTTTTCCACATTTTGTTACGTTACAGCCTAATTCTAAAATGGATGAAATAAAATATTTTCTACAAATAATATCTACAAACAACACTCCATAATGACAAAGCGAAAACAGTATTTAAAATATTTTCTTTGCAAATGTATTAAAAATAAAAAACAGAAATACCTTATTTACATAAGTATTCAGACCCTTTACTATGAGACTCGAAATTGAGCTTATTTGTATCCTGTTTCCATTGATCATCCTTGAGAGATTTCTACAAGTTCCCAGCCCAGAGCTTCCGGCGACAGTTCACAGTCCTGAGCTCCTGAGACGGTCCGCAGTATGGAACCTCCTGAGACGGTCTGCAGTCCGGAGTCTCCAACGACGGTCGGCAGTCCGGAGTCTCCAGCGAAGATCTGCAGTCCGGAGCCTCCAGCGACGGTCGGCAGTCCGGAGCTACCAGCGACGGTCGGCAGTCCGGAGTCTCCAGCGATGGTCGGCAGTCCGGAGTCTCCAGCGACGATCCACGGTCCGGAGCCTCCGGCGACGATCCACGGTCCGGAGTCCCCGGCAACGATCCACGGTCCGGAGTCCCCGGCGACGATCTACATTCTGGTTCCTTCGGCGACGATGTCCGGAGTGCTCCAAGATAGGATTGTATCGAGGCACAGATCTGGGGAAGGGTACCAAAACAATTCTGCAGCATTGAAGCTACCCAAGAACACAGTGGCCTCCCTCATTCTTAAATGGAAGAAGTTTGGAAACACCAAGAATCTTCCTAGTGCTGGCCGCTCGGCCAAACTAGGGAATCAGGTGAAGAGGGGCCTTGGTCAGGGATGTGACCGAAAACCGATGGTCGCTCTGACAGAGCTCTAGAGTTCCTCTCTGGAAATGGGATAACCTTTCAGAAGAACAACCATCTCTGCAGCACTCCACCAATCAGGCCTTTTAGGTAGAGTGGCCAGACGGCAGCCACTCGTCAGTAAAATGCACATGACAGCATGCTTAGAGTTTGCCAAAAGGCACCTAAAGACTCTCAGCACACGAGAAACAAGATTCCCTGGTCTGATGAAACCAATATTGAACTCTTTGGCCTGAAAGCCAAGCGTCATATCTGGAGGAAACCTAGCACCATCCCTACAGTGAAGCATGGTGGTGGCAGCATCATGCTGTGGGGATATTTTTCAGCAGCAAGGACAGGGAGACTATTCAGGATTGAGGGAAAGATGAACAGAGCAAAATACAGAAAGATCCTTGATGAAAACCTACTCCAGAGTGCTCAGGACCTGACTGGGGTGAAGCTTCACCTTACAACAGGACGATGACCCTAAGCACACAGCCCAGACAACGCATGACATGTCTCTTTAAGAATGTGAAATGTCAGAATAATATATAATAGTATAGAATTGTTGAATAGGATGCCATTGACTAGAATATGGTATATACATATGAAATGAGTAAAACAGTATGTAAACATTATTAAAGTGACCAGTGTTCCATTATTAAAGTGACCAGTTACTATGACTATGTAGATGGGGTAGCAGCCTCTAATGTGCAGGGTTGAGTAACCAGGTGGTAGCCGGCTAGTGCAAGTGATTAAGTTCAGGGCAGTGTACTGGGTGGAGGCCGGCTAGTGATGGCTAATTCAACAGTCTGATGGCCTTGACATTTTTCAGACTCTCGTCCCAGATTTTATGCAGCTGTACTGAACCCTGCCATCATCCAGAAAGCGAGGTTGCAGGCTGTGGCTCGGATGGTTGATGTCCTTGATGATCTTTTTGTCTTTCCTGTGACTTTGAGTTCTGTAGGTGTCCTGGAGGGCAGGCAGTGGGCCCCCAGTGATGCGTTGGACTGACAGCACCACCCTCTGGAGAGTCCTGCGGTTGTGTGCGGTGCAGTTGCCGTAGCAGGTGGTGATACAACCCGGCAGGATGCTCTCAATGGTGCATCTGTAAAAGTTTGTGAGGGTCTTAGGGGCAAAGCTGAATTTCTTCAGCCTCCTGAGGTTGAAGAGGCGCTGTTGTGTCTTCTTCACCACACTGTCTATGTGGGTGGACCATTTCAGATTGTCAGTGATGTGTACGCCGAGGAACTTGAAGCTTTTCACCTTCTCCACTGCGGTCTGTCGTGCTCCCTCTGCTGAAGTCCACGAACTGTTTCTTTGTTTTGTTGACATTAAGGAGAGGTTATTTTCCTGGCACCACTAAGCCAGGGCCCTAACCTCCTCCCTGTAGGCTGTCTCGTCATTGTTGATAATCAGGCCGACTACTGTTGTGTCGTCTGCAATCTTGATGATTGAGTTGGAGTGCCACACAATCATGGGTGAACAGGAAGTACAGGATGGGGACAGGAAGTACACACTCTTGTGGGGCCGCTGTGTTGAGAATCAGCGTAGTGTCGGTGTTCACCACCTGGGGACGGCCCGTCAAGAAGTCCAGTACCCAGTTTCACAGGGTGGGGTTTAGACCCAGTGCCCCAAACTTAATGATGAGCTCAGAGGGTAAGGGTACTATGGTATTGAAGAATGAGCTGTAGTCAATGAACAGCATTCTTACATAGGTATTCCTCTTGTCCAGATGGGATAGGGCAGTGTGATGACAGAAGTGAGTGCTACAGGGCTATAGTAATTTAGTTCAGTTACCTTTGCTTTCTTGGGTACAGGAACAATGGTGGACATCTTGAAGCAGGTGGTGCGAGTAGACTGGGATAAGGAGAGATTGAAAATGTCCATAAACACTCTAGCATGCACAGAGGACACGGCTAGGATGCCGCCTGGGCCGTCAGTCTTGAGAGGGTTAAATGTCTTTCGTCTGCCATGGAGAACAAGAGCCCACAGTCCTCGAGAGCGGCCCACGTCAGTGGCTCTGTGTTATTCTTAAGAGGTGTTTAGCTTGTCTGGGAGCAAGACGTCGGTGTCCACGACGTGGCTGGTTTTCCCTTTGTAATCCACGATTGTCTGGAGTCCCTGCCACATATGTCTCGTGTCTGAGCCATTGAATTGCGACTCCACTTTTACTATGTACTGTTTGATCGCCTTACGGAGGGCAAAACTGCACTATTTGTATTCGACCATATTCCCAGTCACCTTGCCGTGGTTAAATGTGGTGTTTTGCCCTTTCAGTTTTGTACAAATGCTGCCATCTATTCACGGTTTTTGTTTTGGGTAGGTTTAAATGGTCATGTTGCGAACAACATCTCCTATACACTTCCTAATGGACTTAGTCACTGTGTCAGTGTATATGTCAATGTTATTCTTAGAGGCAACCCGGGAACATATCCCAGTCCGCGTGATCAAAATAATCTTGAACATGGCTTCCGATTGGTCAGACCAGCGTTGAATAGACCTTTGCACAGGAGTTAATGCAGTCGGCATTTGATTGTGAGGTATTCTAGGTCAGGTGAACAAAAGGACTTGAGTTCCTGTACGCCACACCATGAGTAGTTAATCATGAAACATACACCTCCGCCTTCCTTCTTCCTGGAGAGTTCTTTATTCCTGCCTGCGGGATGTACTGAGAACCCAGCTGGCTGTATGGACGGGGACAGTATATCCGGAGAGCGCCATGATTCGGTGGAACAGAGTATGTTACAGTCCCTGATGTCTCTCAGGAAGGAAGTCCTCCCCCCGAGCTCGTCTACTATATTGTCCAGGGACTGAACTTTAGCAAGTAATATACTCAGAAGCAGTGGATGGTGTGCACCTCCTGAGTAGGACTAGAAGTCCACTCCGAATACCTCTGCTCCTCCAGCGGCGTCTTGGACCAGCCTCTGGGATAAGTTCAATTGCCTTGGGGGGTACGAACAAAGGATCCAATTCGGCAAAGTCGTTTTTCTGGTCGGAATTCTGGTGAGTTACCGACGCTCTGATATCTAAAAGTTATTTCCGGCTGTATGTAATAACACAGAAAACGCTCTAGGCTAGAGATGTAAGAAAGTACACACAAAAAAATACTGCAAAGTTGCTTAGGAGCTAGAAGCAGAGCTGCCATGTCTATTGGTGCCAAGTTCATGATGCCGTTGACCTAAACAAGGGCCTCAGGACCAGTGGAAGCAATGGAGCCTCATAGCATCAAAGATTCACCACCATATTTTTCAGTAGGTATAGGGTTCTTTTCTGCTTATGAATTCTCATTATGATAACAAACCCACCACTGGTGTCTGGCTTAATAATTATATTTTCATGTCAGTGGGGTTAATTGGCCACAAATCAACATTTTGCAATGGCCATCTCAGTCTCCAGACTTGAAATCCGTTGAAAACCTGTGGCTTGAATTGAAAACGGCAGTCCATCAGCGCAGAGGAAGGATATCAAGGATCTGGAAGGAGTCTGTATGGAGGAATAGTATAAGAACCCTCCCAATGTGTTCTCCAAATCATAAAACATTTTAGAAAAAGGCTCAGTGCTGTTATCCTCACAAGGTGAGGTGTGTGTGTATAAGCATTTATCAGCAAATGCTGTCATTTCAATAAAGGATTTTTTATTATTATTTGAAGTTCATTACATTTGATCAACGTGTCTCATTTTACATATTTGTATTTATTTTTATCCACTATTCATATCAATAACTTGAAATGAGCTCTCAGTTGTATTGTCCATTTAGTGAATCACTCTCCTCTCCATATTCCATTAGCTTCTGATAGCCCTCCTCCTCCATTTCCCCTTTAATTTCTTCTTCCTCCTCCATTTCTTCTGCTGAACTCTTCCTCTTTCCCTGTTCTCCTTCTCTCTCCGATCGGATGGATGGTATCCCCACACTCCTTTGTCTTGCAAGGGAGAGAGCTATGCCCTTCTCATAGTACGCACATTCGTTAATGAAGAATGGATAGAGTGGCTCAGTCCCTTTGTACTTTAGTGTCTCTCCAGAAAAAGTCTGGAACACAGGGTCATTGGGGCGGAGGAGGCAGAAGTCCCGATCCTGAGAGAGAGGGGGGAGAGAGAGACAGAGGAGTTAAAGAGTGGAGGAGTGTGGCTATACCAAATCCTGACCCAGAGATTGCTTTGCTGTTACTTAGCAAGGAACCATTGTGCATCCCATACTGAGTGAGTGTCCAGTTGTTCATGTTTCAAGGGCATTGTATACCTGGAGTTGAGGATGAATGGCGGCTGTAATACCGTGGGTCTCAAATTCTCTTGGGTAGTCCACATTTTTCACCATGGTGTACACATCCACTTTTCCTCCTTCAAACTGGGTACCTGTGAAAGAGAGAGACAGCGAGAGGGGGAGAGAAAGAGGGGGAGAGAAAGCTCTGTGGGATGAATCTGAATGAGGGTTTACAATGCAAGCATGTGGGACAGTGAACTATTTCAATCTGAAAGCAGTGCTGAATTGAATGTTGGAAAGGATTCTGTAAGCCATGTACCTGAGTTAAAGAGGTGGACCCAATCTAGCATGTGCTGGACCCCTTCTTGCATTGTGGATAAAATATTGGACCTGACTACTCCATGGGCCTGAGGACCAATCTCAATCGCTGCAGAGGAAAAAAGACACATGTACATGAATTGCATTTCAAATACACATATGACATAGTATGATTTCAATACATCGTATGCAATTATAGCATGTGTTGCAACATTCGTTTTACAATTCCTGCCTTAATCTTTCTCTGGAGAGACACATAAACAAATATATACTAAGGATAGCACAATAAAGTCAGTCACGTATTTCCATTGTGATGGAAATACGTGACTGACTTTATTATGTTATCCTTGATATATATTTGTTTATGTACAGTATGTACTGGCTGTATATGTGTTTTTTAAATTGTCAAAACAAACTCAATCAACTAAGCACCGTTAAAAATGGAAAAGAAGGTTCCATTTTAAAAGTATGAACAAAATCTAAATGCAGAGATGTGCATCATCAGACTACTAAGCATGTTTGACTACCATGGCAAAGAAACTGAAAAATGTACTGGTAGTAAAGAAGCCCACCTCCCTACTAACTCACCAAAGCCATGTTTGCCTACCGAATCGAGGGAATATGCTTCATTGAGGGGAAGGTCGAAGTGAATGAACCTCACAGGTATGTCAGACATTTGTCTCTGGAAAACAAAATAAATTGTCAATACCCCAGTGGTAACCTGACAGAAATCATCTCAAGATAACAATGTGGGTAAAATTCATAGGCATCTCAGATCTTTTTTCCACCATGATTGTGTGTATCCTCAAAATATATCTTGTTCAAAGTTCTTAGCATAATTTAGGCTACTATTCAAAGATCATTCCAACTTGTTGGAAGCAGACTAGTTAAGTCCAACCTCATTTTCTACCCTACTGAGATCCTAAATTAATTGAAAATCTAAAAAATCATTGTATACCTCGTTAACTTTCCTTCATCCATATTGATCTTTAAGAATTGAACTATCCCATATATTCAATCAGCGCAGATCTACTCTAATGAGAAAATGTATCCAAAATAATGAGTCTCTGTGAGGATCGTTTTGTCTTGCCTGCAGGTATCTGTAGATGTGAAGAGAGATCCAGTCGCAGTCGGAGTAGGCGATGAGGCACAGGCCCATGTTAGCGGTAGTGTTGTGGAGGTCACACACCAGGTCCATGGCCTCTGGACTACCTTTAGGACCTAGCAGGGTGTTCAGCTCCTGGGACCGGACTATCTCATAGGGGGTTTTGTCTGTCACAGGCCCACTAAGAGGGAGAGAGAGAAGGATGAATGGATGGTCATTACCACCATCACTAATACAACTTTTGTCTCCGACTTCATCATCATGCTCTTTATCCCGCTCATTCTCACCATCTCCATCCTTACTTTCACCATTACCAACATAAGACCCCTAGACCATCATCATGATCAACAACATGATACCTTTTGACATAAATGTCATCATCATCATGTCTCTTTTCTACTACATTAACTCATAATCACTATCATCACCACCATACCTTCTCCCTTATACTTTATCATCATAATCATCATCATCAGACCTAAGGGTGGCATGGGTGAAGCAGCGGTTCAGGTCTGTCTCTGTGTATCTCCGACACTGCTGGACGGCACGCGGGTTGGACATCACGGTCACCACGGAGAAGTGGTCTTCCTCTTCCACCTTCTTCTTCAGCCGCTCTCTCACCAGGTACACTCCTGACAGCTCGTTGCCATGGGTACCACCACACAGTGCAACGCGGGACACAGTCGGCAACACCACCTCCCTTCCTTCCATCTATGGGATGGCAATCCGAGTTACAGCATAACAGTATGTCATTTTAACAGTATCACACACGTAGAAATGTCACCTGTACTAGCATTCTGTCTCTTGATATAGTAGCTCACTAGCTTAGCGTTAACAGTATGACGAGTTAAAAAAAAAACGTGGCTGCCTTGACGCATATTGTACCCACACCCCATAGTGACTTCTAGTTGTAATTCCCAGCTCTCATCCATTCTCTAATTGGAGGTATGAAAGACTTCCGGTTGCTGACAGAGAGGAGGTAAACAATACCAGTAAACACCATTGCTGCAGAAATCCATAAGAAATCATGTTGTCAAATTCTTACCTTGGCTTCCTTTCCTGGTCTGCAGCAAGGTGTACGGCCACCTCAAGCTCACCGTGAACGTTTAACCTTTGAACTTTCGCCTATAACAAAATCACCAAACACACCTTCACTGAATGGTTTGAAATGAACTGAATGTCTGGACCTTGATTGAGATTTACAGATATTGAAACCTTAGATGCAAGGTAAACCTGCGTTTAGATTTGTCCTTCACAACGATACATTTAACTACTCTTTTTTTTAAGGATATATCACACTTCTTACCCTTGCGGCTATCTCTCCCTTCCCTCTCTCCTGCGGTTCACCCTCTCCCAGGCTTTCATGCAGTTTCACTGATTCAGCATTCTCATCCCTCCCTCTCAATAGTAATGTAGCCTGTGCCGGCCTGTATGCTGTTGTGCAACCCCCCCCCTTCTATGACACTCCTCTCCAGTTGACTGGCGGTACTGCACAGTGATGCAGACAGCAGTGTGTACTCAATGCGATGTGGAAACTCCACCCTTCCTTTCACACAGCCTCGGTCCCAACGGCTCTGTCCAGTCAGCCTGCTCCAAAGCCCCTCGCCAAGCAGGGTCTCACACACTGTACAATGTATAGGATGGTAGGTTCCAGTCAGCCCTTTCAAATGTTGGCTCAAAGCAAATCTGCTCCATTGGCATTGACAGAGGCCAGAATTACATACTGTATAGTACACGTCGGGAGAGATGGCTAGCCTTATCATAACATGTCATTTAAATATAAAGACAGAGGTGTGAGCCTGTAAAATAAGAATTAATAGAGAATAGTCATACACAGTTCATTCTGAAGAATTAAATTGTTTTAGTGATAACTTATCTTTGCAAAGGCTACACACCTCTAAATAAATGGTGTCTCAATCAAGTGTTGTTTTGAAAGGTTCTGGACAGTGACTTGAATTAAAAAGACGTACAAATCAAGTTAATTACTATAATCATGTTCAATAAAATTAAATAGAAACAAATAGCTTTTTTGCCAACCACCAGACCATGGAAGGGGGGATATCCGATTCTCAGGTCAGTTGTAATCGGAGAGACTTGAAAAATAGCGTGAGGAATACAACCCAAACAATCATTAGTGTATGAGCATAGATGACTGACATCACACATCCCAGCATGCAACCCATTTGAACAGTACCAACATTCGCTGTCTTCCTCATAATAACTGCAAATGGTTTTAATGCAACTAGCACAACACCCATCAGTTGAAACGCTGTGAAACAAACAAAAGGGCGGGGCTACACCCTGAGAGAGATTGAGACTGAGGGACCAGGTATATTAAGATCAAGCTTGATCCAAATGGCAAAAAAATATATCCAGATGCACACAAATGATTTCACGTAACTTTTTTTATTTCATTGTCAAAATCTTAAGTAATCTCCATCAATGTCACACAGCTTGCACTAAACAAGACAGATATATTATTTTCTATTGAAATTATTTGGCAACCAACCTTCCTTTTTTGTTGTCCAATTAATAACAGTGAAAAATATTCCAAATAGAACTAAATAAATGAGGGACAAAAGTATGACAGCAACCTGTTTGACATTCTGATAGTAATTGCTTTAGACAGATTGGTTTATCTTAAAAACAATAGTGTCATATGTCCTTTCACACACATGATGATTACTGTTTTGAAAGGGATCTACCTTTCATGAAAATGAAGACATTCCGCTTCAGAAAAAAAAACAACACCAAAACCAAATAAAACAACCATACCATTATCATCATTACTATATAGTAATCCATTTTCTATACATATATAAAATCATAGTTATTTGCAATGGTTTTAAAGTCTTCATTTTAAGTACACTTAAACAACATTGTTATGAAACAAAGTAAATCCCATATTTTTTGGTGTCAAACACTTGCATATGTACTCTTCAGAACAGAAATGAATACAGTTAAGTGACAGTTTTTCACCTCAGAATTGATTTCCCCTTGATGTCAGACTTGCTCGCTTAACTACACAAATACACACTAAGCATTTACCATAACTATTTTTAGCAACTGCGAATACCATGTGTAGCTCACGGCTACTATTATTTCCCATCAAACACATACTGTGGGTAGAAACCATTGTTCCTAAACTGCGAAAATGCTTTTAAGTAATGCTATTAATTTTTACTCGGTTAAATTAAACTTCAATTGAAATTTTTCTTGAAATATGCATTTTCTTCGCAAAGGGATAATGGGTTTGTCGTTCAGTGGATTTGATTATGTTCTGCTGATTTGTTTTTAAAGAAATTTTATATTATCTGTGTGTCCACTCATTGGAGATGAGAGCAGGGATGACAGAAAAGGACACTAAGAGAGCCAGCCAAGAACCAGACAAGAGGTCTACTTCTAACAACTTCAACCCAAGAGCACCCCTATGAAAAAGTTAATTTCACCATCTCATCATTTCCATGACCATAGATTATGAGAAAGACAAGGCCCGGGTAAGAAAACCGATACAGTACAATAATTACTATTTAAGAGAAGGGACATACAGTATTCTGGGCACCCACTTGTTGATTTGTGTTGATTCTGCATGATGGCAGTACGGCACAACGATGCGTTTCATAAAGCTTCCGATGGATGAACACATACAATCATACTAGCAGACACCCCGAAACCTTTAGTTCATTTGTTAAATACACTAATCAACAGAACTTAAAATGAGAAACCTTCTCCAACTTCTTGAAGGCCACCAATCACTGTTTCAATGACTAATTATATTAACCGAGTTTCATTCCATTTAATAAAAAAAAAGTTTACCCCCAACCACAAGGCTCTTGATGAAGAGAGGAAAATTAGTATATAGCTTCAGAGAGCGCTATCGGCACAATATGGTAGGTAGAGGTGTAACTGTTATCTAACCTCATCTGCTCTGGGCTCACGCCACTAATGCCAAAGACAGAGATTACTTTTATTGAAAACTTATGCCCAGTTCCATTTCAGTTTCATGTCCCTTTTCCTCACACCATATGACTTTTTGCAAATGTGAAGGAGTACACAGTGTGATGAAGGCTCCACCTAGCCCTTTTGTAGAAGGAGTGAGGTTTCCGCCATATTGCCTTCACCTAGGATACCCTTCAGATCTGTAAACACTGACAGGGTAGAAGCTGAGGAAAGAGGGGCTAGGGACTCAAATGGAACCAAGTCTTAGGAATACCCCATTCACCCATTGGATCAGACTGCCGCATCTAGATCTCTTAGAACAGAGAGCCAGTGGAGTGAAACATCCACTCAAGGGGAGGAGTGTAGCTGTTCATTGGTAGGGTCCAATGAAGTAGGTTACATCCGGGGAAACTTTCTAGTCAAAGACAGCCATTATGAGGTCAGTATATTTCGGGACAGGACTCCCAGCTGCCTTTCTCCTTAGCCTCCCTTATAAATGTGAGTGAATTCACCTATGGCGGGGTCCTCGCAGCGTTTAAACCACTGCGCCGTGTAGTTATCTTGGTGAGTGCCTGATTAAAAAATGAATGGGATATTTAGTGTATTGGACCTGTGAAAAAGAGAAGCTGATTTATAAAGTGACCTTAAACTGCTTCCAAGAAACTTGTTTAATTGAAACGATGTTGAAAGTGTGAGAGACAAAAACAGACAGAGAAGCACAGAAAACAGGCAAAAGAGGGATACTTGCTTTTCAGAGAAGGGTCAGTAAAAGAGTCCTCATCGACAGCTTGTGGGAGAAGAAAAAGGGTCACGAAAGTGGCCTTCATTTTCAAGTCTTACAGTATAACACTTATTCCGATTGAGACCGATGGAAAATGAAGGGACTTGAGGAAAAGCCTTTTCTCAGTTACCTTCCTCTGTCTCGCTGGCGGTACGCTGGCTGGCGGCCTCCCGTTCCCTCTCACGGCGGACACTACGCTGCTTCTCCTCCAGCCTCTGTTTCTCTGCGTTGGCCTCATTCCACTGGCCCACCTCCATAAGCCTCTGGTCGGGTCGTCAACGGCTGTCCGTGGGCTGGCCCATTGCAAGTAGGGGATGTTCACACCTACAGTAGCCGGGCTATAAACAGTATTTTGTCCTGCTAATCGGGCTACAAGTGTTTGAAAACCTGTTGTCAAAATGCCACCAGCTGTCCATCACTATTGTAAATAAAACCACAGCATCTTGTTTACATTCTTTATTGTAACCACAATGTCACAAATAATTTGTATCTACCTTTCCAATTACTTTTAGAGTTTGGGGTTAATTTGATTAATATTATGGTGTTTCTATTCTAAGAAAAACCAAAAACCATCCGGGTTTCCGGTAGGATGGAACTGAAAACATGGTGCTGTACATTGTGACGGTCTGCAGTACAGTACTGGGCTATTTAGCTAAAGACTCCTTGTGTCGTGCGGGCACGCGGGAGACCCAGGTTCATTTCCCGACGGGGAGGAAAGAGTAGGCTGTCCTTGTAAATAAGAATTTGTTCTTAACTGACTTACCTAGTTCAATAAAGGTTACACTAAGAGCATAACATTTCTACACCTTAATTTTCTAATTGTAGTCTAACCAATACTCAAACGGAGATTCAGTCAAAATAAAATCTCATTGATTTATCAAGACCAGTCCCCATGCTTGTCTCAGAGCAGCGCGGAACGATGCTAAAATAGTTGTAGGCTATTGCTTCTAACTTCAATATGCTCTTTAAATAAATGAGACCTACACCATTTTTTAACAGCACATTACTCAACAATTACATAGAGGATATTTCTGTAATTTAGTGATATTTATTCCCATAGTAATTCGTTATGGATCCATAACTAAATCAACATCGTCATTTTGAAAGAGTATTTTTATCATTATTTTATTAACGAAAGCATAGAGATGCCATTATTAGTTACATTGTTTTAGTTTGAACGTGCAGACTGGCTCTAAGAACAGAACATCGGGAACATTTCCCTAGTCAGCACCAGTATTAGTGCAATGCCCCTTAAAGTGTTGCCGTGTGCTGGGGTACACCCCCCACTCCCCCTCCTCCCTTCCCCATGGGCTAGGTCGGTCTTCTGTGCGCGGCTCTGCAGCCCATCCCGTGTCCCCTGCCCTCGTGCCGCGAACCTTCCAGCTTTCAGTGGATACAGCTGGAGACCTGCAAGGCAATCCCATTGTGCGCCACTCAGGAGTCATGAACAATATGACCAATATATATTATCCTGCTAATAACAGGGTTAATTATATATCTGTGAGAATATCCAACGGGCTTTTATATAAATAATCCTAACAAAATAAAATAAAAACTTTAGTGTAACAACAGTTTTAGTAAGTAATACTGAAGTCGTGCACAATTATCAGTTTCAATTTAGGTTTATGTCGCCCATTCATTGTCAGTTAGAGACACAGTAGGACCCAAAAGCATAATCAGTGCTCTAACTCCCCCTTGCGCTGGTCTGGAGCAATGAAGTGGTGACGCATGGGTAACGTGCTAAACCACAAATTACCTCTAAGTCCCGCATCATAATCGCAAAACTTTTAGTGGAGCAACCACTGAACATGTACAGACAATCCATTTGAAATTAAAGTAGATCTCTTTAAATAATTTTGCAAGATTACATTTAAGGACGTGTTCTCTCAAAACACTGTTTCAGACCTAGAAACCCAACAAAGAACTGGTACCCATTTTAAGCCCAAAAGCTAATTCTGTCCTATGGTTAACAACTCCTCAATTAATACCTATTGTAGGTTAGTCAATCAATCAATCAATCAATTTTATTTTATATAGCCCTTCGTACATCAGATAATATCTCGAAGTGCTGTACAGAAACCCAGCCTAAAACCCCAAACAGCTAGAATGCAGGTGTAGAAGCACGGTGGCTAGGAAAAACTCCCTAGAAAGGCCAAAACCTAGGAAGAAACCTAGAGAGGAACCAGGCTATGAGGGGTGGCCAGTCCTCTTCTGGCTGTGCCGGGTGGAGATTATAACAGAACTATGCCAAGATTTTCAAAATGTTCATAAATGACAAGCATGGTCAAATAATAATCAGGAATAAATCTCAGTTGGCTTTTCATAGCCGATCATTAAGAGTTGAAAACAGCAGGTCTGGGACAGGTAGGGGTTCCATAACCGCAGGCAGAAGAGTTGAAACTGGAATAGCAGCAAGGCCAGGCGGACTGGGGGCAGCAAGGAGTCACCACGGCCGGTAGTCCCGACGTATGGTCCTAGGGCTCAGGTCCTCCGAGAGAAAGAGAGAAGGAGAAAATTAGAGAGAGCCAAGATTTTCAAAATGTTCATAAATGACAAGCATGGTCAAATAATAATCAGGAATAAATTTCAGTTGGCTTTTCATAGCCGATCATTAAGAGTTGAAAACAGCAGGTCTGGGACAACAAGTCGAACAAGAAGCCATGTCAGTATATACAAGACAAACAAACCACATTCAGAAGAATCTCACTAGAACAGAAGAACAGGAACGAAATGAACTAATGAAAGGTTAATCTTTGGTTATTAAATCTGCAGACAACGGGGGTGCTGTGATGGTTTTAGACTATGAAAAATACAAAGAGATTCAGAGACAACTCAGTAATTAACGTTTCTATAGAAAACTGAGTGTTGATCCACACACGTGTTCCAAAGGGATATATGCTCTAATCTGGAGCAAGCCCTATTAAATAACCTTATCTCAAAACCTGAATATGAATATCTTTGCTGCAAATGTGACATACGTCCATGCCTCTACATTTTGCTGAAATGACACAAACCTAAAACACAACAAGGCACATCCAGGCAGACCAGTGGTGGCAGGAATGGGCTCAACGTTAGATCCATTGTCGAACTTCGGAAGACTCTTTTATTAAAACTCTTGTGCAAGCATTGCCATCATATGTGAAAGACTATATACTTCATAAACAAGATCTCACCAATAACAGGTTTAACAGAAGACTGTATTTTGGTCACTTTAGATGTTGAGTTTATATACCAGCATTCCCCAGTGTTTTGTTCTTGTACCAGTGTTTTGTTCTTCCCGCCTTTTTTTTTTATTTGTAAAAGTAGTTTAACATGAAGATTGGTAACAGTTTTATTTTTTGTTTATCGGGTTGAAATGAAATGATACTAGATTACTTTAGAAAAAAATGTGGGCGTTGACTTGCTCAGATAAAAACGATGACGTAAAGAGCCCTTGTTGAAACACTGTGCGATGTTTAAAACGGTGAGAAATCGCAGAATGGTGATTTTACTAAATGACTGAAGAGTTTGACTGTGTGATATTAGGTGGCTTCTTGTGTAAATATTTTCCGTCTGGATTTTAATGATTTGTATGTCTGCTGGCAGCACTAGCACACTATTTGGGAGACAGAGATACTAATGAATATCCACCAACCTTTATTCTAGAACTGGCTGGCTATGTTTTGACGTATAACTATTTCAGGTTTGATGATGAATACTACCTCCAAACGAATGGAACATCGATGTGCACCACATTCGCTTCGAGCTATGCTAACCTTTATGTGGGTCTTTTTGAAGAACGTTTTGTTAATAATGAAAACTAAAATCAATTTTTGAATAAAGTCCTGAAGTGGTATCGATATATTGAGACAATTTTTGGGCATATGGGGAGGAACGGGAGAAGACCTGTCAGACTTTATGGCATTATTACATGCATTGACCCCAATCTCAAATTCACTATTGAATGTGCTCATTAACACAATATGTGGATTGAGAAATCAAATGGAACCCTGTTTACAACTCTGTATAGAAAAGAAAGACATAAATAGTCTATTACAGGGGGACAGCTTCCACGCTGAGCCATTAAAAAGAGGACTTCCAAGAAGCCAGTTTTTCAGACTGCGTCGTATATGCCACTCCACAGAGGACTATCTAGAAAAAGCAGCGGAGATGAGCAATAGGTTTCTAAAAACAAGCTATTCTCCACAATGTGTGGATGAAGCTCTGAATTTGGCATTGGGGAAAACACGAGATTAAATGTTATAAAAAAATACCCACTAGAGCTAAGAAGACTAATGTTCACAACCACATATACTTTGAAGTCGCGAAAAGTGGGAGATGCTGTCAAGAAACACTGGCATGTTTATCATCTGACCCAGCTTTGTCAGCTGAATTTAAAAATCCACCACTTATTTTATATAGTAGAGTTCGCAATTTACGCAATAAATTGGTCCATGCCAACTGCCAGCCACAAAGGAAATCAGCCAGGCTCTTTTACGCCCTCTTCCAAATGGTAGCTAAATATGCAGAGGTTGCACATAGTGCAACAATACGATGGGTGAATATTTCTGCCACCCACATACAGGAAAACGGTTCCAAATAAATGACATTATTACGTGCTCCACCACCCATGTTATCTACATTATTAAATGTCCATGTGGGCTGTGCTATGTAGGTAAAACCTCTCGTTCTCTCAAACAGAGAATCATAAAACATAAAAGTTCAATTAGGAGAAATGACAGGGATTATCCAGTCACAGTACATTTTAAATGACCTTAAACATGACATTTCTACTTTTTAGATTTTGTGGCATAGAGAAAGTTAAGATATCATGACATTAATAATACTCTGAGCGGATTTTCATCCTCCAGACATTATTTCCTAAAGGTCTTAATGATGAAATGCCTATGTATGTTATGTAAATTTGAACATGAATTATGCCCCTATTTCAGATTACTCTGACGTTTTTCTTGCGCTGTACCCAATGATTTATGAAAACTTGCTTGGTAGGTCGATGTCCTCATTGTGGTTTTACAGACGTGTTTAATACGTTTTATGTACACACTTTATTTGAATATTTATGAAATGCATATTGTTATATTTGGAAGCACTTGATTTCCCTCGAATCCAACCCCATTCGATGCGTGGAACGGCTGTGGGTGGGGCAAGGTCTACATAAGGGTGCTAATTGAAAACTCAATAGCTCTGCCGAAGGCCGTGAGGCCGATACGTAAAGCTAATTAAAGAGCAGTGATACCATCAAGAGCAGTGTGTGGATTCCCTCCTTTTATTAAACTGTTACCATCCACCTGCAAAAAAGATAGCTCAGATGTGCGAGTGCCTTTTGGTTTCAAACTTTGGTTCCAAACTTCTTCCATTTAAGAATGATGGAAGCTTCTGTGTTCTTGGAACTTCAATGCTGCAGAATTTTTGGGGGGCCAAAATTCCCCCAACTTATTGTGGGAAGCTTGTGGAATAATACCCGAAATGTCTGACCCAAGTTAAACAATTTAAAGGCAATGCTACCAAATACTAATTGAGTGCATGTAAACTTCTGACCCACTGGGAATGTGATGAAAGAAATAAAAGCTGAAATAAATAACTACTACTTTTCTGATATTTCACATTCTTAAAATAAAGTTTACATTTATTTGGCTAAGGTGTTTGTAAACTTCCAACTTCAACTGTATATACACAAATGTATGCGGACACTTCCTTCATATTAGTGGACTAATATATTTATACACCTGTTGCTAACAGGTGTATAAAAATCGAGGACACAGCCATGAAATATCCATAGAGAAACATAGACAGTAGAATGGCTTACTGAAGAGCTCAGTGACTTTCAACGTAGCACCGTCATAGAATGCCACCTTTCCAACAAGTCAGTCCGTCAAATTTCTGCCCTGCTGGAGCTGCCCCGGTAAATTGTAAGTGCTGTTATTGTAAAGTGGAAATATCTAGGAGCAATATCTCTGCCGCAAAGTGGTACACCAGCTGACAGAACGGGACCGCCAAATGCGGAAGCATGTAAAAAATATAGCCTGTCCTCAGTTGCAAACTGACTCTGGAAGCAACGTCAGCACAAAACTTGTAATCGGGAGGTTCATGAAATGGGTTTCTATGGCCGAACAGTTGCACACAAGGTTAAGATCACCATGCCAAGTGTCGGCTGTAGTGTTGTAAAGCTCGCCGCCATTGGACTTTGCAGCAATGGAAATGAGTTCTCTGCAGTGATCAGACACGCTTCACCATCTGGCAGTACGACGGACAAATCTGGGTTTGGCGGATGGCAGGAGAACGCAACCTGCCCCAATGCATAGTGCCAACTGTAAAGTTTTGTGGAGGAGGAATAATGGTCTGGGGCTGTTTTTCATAGTTCGAGCTAGGCCCCTTTGTTCCAGTGAAGGGAAATAACAATGACATTCTGTGTGTTAGGTTCCAATTCTCAGAGTAAAAAACTCAACAGACACTATGAAAGCTTAACCAAGTTTATTCTTCCTAGAGGATCAATACAGCTGCATTAGACAAATACATTTTCACACAAGCACTGGTATTAAACCCGTCCTCCTAGGCCGAGTCTCCTCCTACACATCTGTACAAACATTGTGCCTATACTGCTAGGCAGGACACTAAGTGATACAGGCAATAAACTTGTATTTCTTCCTTTAAGTGACCTGATCTCGACCCCCCTTCATCACTAATCCATGGCTCTCTCCCCTTATCAATGCCTGCCACGTGATCGCTTCCCTGAACTCAATATTTCAATAGGTTACCTGATATAATGTAAACGTTATACATTACCCTCTCTCCCTCAGTGACATGAATAAGTATATTTCATATTCTCAGAACTCAACATGTGCTTCCAACTTTGTGGCAACAGATTGGGGAAGGCCCTTTTTTTGTTTCAGCATAACAATGCCCCCTTGCACAAAGCAAAGTCCATACATAATTGGTTTGTTGAGATGTGTTAGAACTTGACTGGCCTGCACAGAACCCTGACCTTAACCCATCTAATGCCTTTGGGATGAATTGGAGCGCAGACTGCAAGCCAGGCCTAATCAGCCAACATCAGTGCCAGACCTCACTAATCCTCGTGGCTGAATGGGAGCAAGTCGCCACAGCAATGTACCAACATTTAGTTGAAAGCCTTACCAGAAGAGTAGAGGCTGTTACAGCAGCAAGGGGGGGGGACCAACTCCATATTAATGCCCATGATTTTGGATTGAGATGTTCAACAAGCACACATTCTTTTGGTCACGTAGTGTATATAGAAAATCTTGCCTACCCAGTGTCAATTAAACACACTGGCCTCTTCATTCACAATTTGACAATTGATAAAATTCTCACCCATTAGCATTTTCTCAATTTAATTTCTCAATCTATTATAAGTGTGAAATTAGTTTTGGTAGGTTGTTGGGGTATTATCACCTGGGTAAGCAACTGTCGGGAAGGGGCAGAGGGAGAAAAAAAACATTATAAATTACACGTCCTCCTAAAAGAGCTCATATAACAAAATAGGATACGGTCAGTGATATTAAAAAACAAACCATGTCAGTGTCATAGATAAGTGTATTTTTTCACAATGGTAGAGTTATTTGATTTCTTAAAATCCCCTGATGCATCCAACCTCTGTGGCGAGTCTAGTGTTAAATGTTACACATAAATGTTATAATGTTATACATTCAACATACATTCTCGGTTCTCGTTCACGAGGTTGACAATAACACTTTTTGGGATAATAAATAAGGTAAGAAGCAGTACTATGCAACTCAAGGTCTTTCTCTAAGGAGTGTTCTTAAAGAAAACATGAAGAAATTGAAATAATTGCTAAAATACCAAAAAAATTGCAACTAACACTCAGAGAAGAGAAACTCATCACTTCAAGAGCACAACTGTTTGACCAATCAGGAGAAGAAAGTGTACTGACCTCTGCAGGGCGGAGCTATGTTTAGAGATGAGGTCATTGCATGTGCTCAGATCGTCCACCTTGCTGCCCAGTGTCCTGAGAGTGGACTGGACCTCCAAGCTCTGGGCACTACCGACTTGTCCCAGCGGCGAGTTTAGAGGGAAGTCATCCCCAGAGTCATCTGAGGAAAATGAGATGGAGGAAGAGCTCAAGTTAGTGCTTTGAAAAAGTATTTTCCCACTTTGATATGCACAATTTTTTGCATATTTTTGATACTGAATGTAATCAGATCTTCAACCAAAACCTAATATTAGGTAAAGGGAACAAACAACAATTACATACTTAAAGTGCAATCGGAAAGTAATCAGACCCCTTCCTACATACAGTACCCCATTCCGACAAAGCGAAAAGTTTTTTTAGGAGAGTGCAATTGTATTAAAAATAAAAAGACTGAAATACCTTAACATAGGTATTCAGACCCTTTGTTATGAGACTCAATTGAGCTCAGGTGCATCTTGTTTCCATTGATCACCCTTGAGATGTTTCTACAACTTGATTGGAAACCATCTGTAGTAAATGTAATTGATTGGACATGATTTGGAAAGACACACACCTGTCTATATAAGGTCCCACAGTTGACAGTGCATGTCAGAGCAAAAATCATGCTAGGAGGTCGAATGAATTGTGGCAGAGCTATGGCTCTACGGTCAAACGACCACTCCCCATCACTGTCAAACGCTCACTAAAACACTTCCGTGAGCAGGCCTTTCTAATTGACCTGGCCCGGGTATCCTGGAAGGATATTGACCTCATCCCGTCAGTTGAGGATGCCTGGTCGTTCTTAAAAAATGATTTACTTACCATCTTAAATAAGTATGCACCTTTCAAAAAATGTAGAACTAAAAACAGATATAGCCCTTGGTTCACTCCAGACCTGACTGCCCTCGACCAGCAAAAAAACATCCCGTGGCGGACTGCACTAGCATTGAAAAGTTCCCGTGATATGCAACTGTTCAGGGAAGTCAGGAAATAATACACGCAGTCAGTCAGGAAAGCAAAGGCTAGCTTTTTCAAACAGAAATTTGCATTCTGTAGCTCTAACTCCAAAAGGTTTTGGGACACTAAAGTCTATGGAGAATAAGAGCACCTCCTCCCAGCTGCCCACTGCACTGAGGCTAGGTAACACTGTCACCACCGATAAATTCACGATAATTGAGAATTTTAATAAGCATTTCTCTACGGCTGGCCATGCTTTCCTGCTGGCTACTCCAACCCCAGCCAACAGCTCCGCCCCCCCCGCAGCTACTTTCCCAAGCCTCCCCTCCCCAACTTCTCCTTCACCCAAATAGCAGATGTTCTGAAAGAGCTGCAAAACCTTGACCCGTACAAGTCAGCTGGGCTAGACAATCTGGACCCTCTCTTTCTAAAATTATCCGTTGCAACCCCTAATACCAGTCTGTTCAACCTCTCGTATCATCCGAGATCCCTAAAGATTGGAAAGCTGCCACGGTCATCCCCCTCTTCAAAGGGGGTGACACTCTAGACCCAAATTGTTATAGACCTATATCCATCCTGCCCTGCCTTAATAAAGTCTTCGAAAGCCAAGTTAATAAACAGATAACTGACCATTTCGAATCCCACCATACCTTCTCCGCTGTGCAATCCGGTTTTCGAGCTGGTCATGGGTGCACGGCAGCCACGCTCAAGGTACTAAACGATATCATAACCGCCATTGATAAAAGTACTGTGCAGCCATCTTCATCGACCTGGCCAAAGCTTTCGACTCTGTCAATCACCACATTCTTATTGGCAGACTCAAAAGCCTTGGTATCTCAAATGACTGCCTCGCCTGGTTCACCAACTACTTCTCAGACAGAGTTCAGTGTGTCAAATTGGAGGGCCCGTTGTCCGGACATCTGGCAGTCTCTATGGGGTACCACAGGGTTCAATTCTCGGGCCGACTCTTTTCTCTGTATATATCAACGATGTTGCTTGCTGCGGGTAATTCCCTGATCCACGCAGACGACACCATTCTGTATACATCTGGCCCTTCTTTGGACACTATGTTAACTAACTTCCAAACAAGCTTCAATTCCATACAACACTCCTTCGGTTGCCTCCAACTGCTCTTAAACGCTAGTAAAACCAAATGCATGCTTTTCAACCGTTCGCTGCCCGCCCGACTAGCATCACTACTCTGGACGGTTCTGACTTAGAATATGTAGACAACTACCTAGGTGTCTGGCTAGACTGTAAACTCTCCTTACAGACTCACATTAAACATCTCCAATCCTAAATTAAATCTAGAATCGGCTTCCTATTTCGCAACAAAGCCTCTTTCACTCACGCCGCCAAACACACCCTCGTAAAACTGACTATCCTACCGATCCTTGACTTCGGCGATGTCATTTACAAAATAGCTTCCAATACTCTACTCAGCAAACTGGATGCAACCTATCACAATGCCATCCGTTTTGTCACCAAAGCCTCTTATACCACCCACCACTGCGACCTGTATGCTGTAGTCGGCTGGCCCTCGCTACATATTCGTCGCCAGACCCACTGGCTCCAGGTCATCTATAAGTCTATGCTAGGTAAAGCTACCCTGTATCTCAGCTCACTGGTCACGATAACAACACCCACCCGTAGCACGCACTCCAGCAAGTATATCTCACTGGTCATCCCCAAAGCCAACACCTCCTTTGGCCGCCTTTCCTTCCAGTTCTCTGCTGCCAATGACTGGAATGAATGGCAAAAATCGCTGAAGCTGGAGAATTATATTTCCCTCACTAACTTTAAACATCAGCTAGCTATCTGAGCAGCTAACCGATCGTTGCAGCTGTACATAGCCCATCTGTAAAAAGCCCACCCAATCTACCTACCTCATCCCCATATTGTTTTTATTTACTTTTCTGCTCTTTTGCACACCAGTATTTCTACTTGTGTGTTAATTTGCTAAATGGGAATTACTTCGCGACTATGGCCTATTTATTGCCTTACCTCCTCACGCCATTTGCACAAACTGTATATAGACTTGTTTTCTATTGTGTTATTGACTGTCTGCTTGTTTATTCCATGTGTAATTCTGTGTTGTTTGTGTCGCATTGCTTTGTTTTATCTTGGCCAGGTCGCAGTTGTAAATGAGAACTTGTTCTCAACTAGCAGACCTGGTTAAATAAAAGTGAAATAATAAAAAAATAGCAAAAGGTCTAAATAAGGCATCTGTTTTTTTTATTTTTAATCCATTAGCAAAAATGTCTAAAAACCTGTTTTCCCTTTGTCATTATGGGGTATTGTGTGTAGATCGATGAGGAACAAAAATATTTTAATCAATTTTAGAATTAGGTGGTAAACGTAACAAAAATGTGGAAAAAGGGAAGGGTTCTGAATATTTTACCAAATGAAAAAATTGATAATAATAATAAACATATATTTTCCCGAATGCACTTTATTGCAGCTTTAACATAAACTCCTCCATATTTCCTCAAGTATTCTGATGACAGTAAAGAAACTTTTAAAAACAATGACCAAAGTTTATGAATGGTCTAATTATACTTAAAAATATAAAAAAGCAACATGGAGATCCCATATTTCATGAGCGGAAATAAAAGACCCCCCCCCCCAAAAAATCAAGATCACAAAAAAACAAATAATAATCTCAAATTGTGTGTATAAACTTGTTCAGATCCCTTTTAGTGAGCATTTCTCCTTTGCCAAGATAATCTATTCACCTGACAGGTGTGGGATATCAAGAAGCTGATTAAACAGCATGATTACACAGGTGCACCTTCTTCTGGGGACAATAAAAAGGCCACTAAAACATGCCAGTGTCATACAACACAATTTCACAGAAATCTGAAGTTTTCAGGGAGCGTGCGATGGGAATGCTGACAGCAAGAACGTTCACCAGAGCTGTTGACAGATAATTATGTGTTCATTTCTCTACCATAAGCCACCTCAAACATTGTTTGAGAATTTGGCGGTACGTTCAACCTGCCTCACAACCATGCCAGCCCAGGACCTCCACCTTTGGCTTCTTTACCTGCGAGACACCAGCCACTTAGACAGCGTTTGAAACTGTGGGTTTGCACAACAAAATAATTTCTGCACAAACTGTCTGAAACCTTCTCAGGGAAGCGCATCTGCATGCTCATGGTCATCACCAGGGTCTTGACCTGACTGAAGATCAGCGTTATAACCGACTTTAGTGGTCAAATATTCACTAGTACACTGGAGAAGTGTGCTCTTCACGTTTCAACTGTACCGGGCAGATGGCAGACAGCGTGTATGGTGTCTTGTGGGTGAGCGGTTTGCTGATGCCAATGCTGTGAACAGAGTGCCCCATGGTGGCATTGGGGTTATGGTGGGCAGGCATAAGCTACGGTTAACGAACACAATTGAATTTTATGGATGGCAATTTGAATGCACAGATACTGTGACGAGATCCTGAGGATTCTTGACCCCATGTTCAAGAAAAAGGCAATTCTTGAACATGGGGTGAGACATTCTCACTAATTTGTTTGTATTTAGAATAATTTATTTCTGGAGAAACCTAACTTGATTGTTTAGCAGACATCACTTGCTTATTTTCAGTCAACACTTATCTTAAGAATATCATGGAATATTATTGAACATTTTAGTTTCTCCATGCTTGTCTCAGAGCAGCGTGAAACAGTGCTGAAATAGACATCCACAGCGGGAAGGCTATATATAACGATATTTAGGAGATTATTTTGTTTTATAAAAAACGACAGGGAGCAATTGTAATATTTAAAATAATATTTATAAAGGCCAAAATATAGCCCTGCTAATAGTCATAATGGCGCTGTACACCGTGACCATCTGTGTTTGAAAGAGTATTTTCCAGTAAGCAACAATTTGTTTGCCTTCATTAGACAACTTTGTTCCAATATTTCTGTAATTCAGTGATATTTATTCCCATAAATGGAACCATAACTAAATAATGGATCCATAACTAAATGAACATCGGCATTTTGAAAGAGTCTTTTTATCATTTTATTAATGAAACCATAAAGATACCATTATTAGCTATATTATTTTAGTTTGAACGTGCAGACTGGCACTAAGAACAGAACAGCGGGAACGTTTCCTTAGTCAGCGCCCTTATTAGTGCAATGCAACTTAAATATATTAGATGATGTCGTTCTCAAATAATGTAAAATGTGAGAGAAAAAGGTCATTCCTGAACATGGGGTGTAAAGCCAGTTTGTTATTTAGAATTATTTATGTCTGTTTTTAGAGGGAGAAAAACCTACAATCATCTCATGGGTCACCCAGTCGAGGCCAGCACGGGTATTGAACCAGCATCTGTAGCAACACAGCCTGCAGTGTCTTAGACCGTTGCACCACTCAGGCGCTGTACAACTTAACCAGTCGGGAGTGGCCTACAGTACTACAGTAAAACCAAAAATAATCCTAACAAAATAAAATAAAAACCTTAGTGTAACAGTTTTAGTAAGTAATACTGAAGTCATGCACAATTATCAGTTTCTATTTAGGTTTATTGCTCCCATTCATTGTCAGTTAGAGACACAGTAGGACCCAAAAGCATAATCAGTGCTCTAACTCCCCCTTGCGCTGATATGGAGCAATGAAGTGGTGACACAGAGTACCGTACTAAACCACAAATTACCTCTAAGTCCCACGGCGTAAGATCACAGCTTTTAAAGGAGGAACCACTGTAGCTACCTCAATTACCTCAAACCCCTGAACATCGACTCAGTACTGGTACTCCCTGTAGAGAGCCATGTTATTTTCTACTCCCTATATAGAGCCATGTTATTTTCTACTCCCTATATAGAGCCATGTTATTTTCTACCCCCTATATAGAGCCATGTTATTTTACTCTGTTGTTCAGTGTATTTATTCCTCATGTCACATTTATTATTAAAAAAAAACAAAAAAAACTCTGCATTGTTGGAAAAGGACCCGCAAGTACGCATTTCACTGTTGGTCTACACCCGTTGTTTACGAAGCAAGTGATAAATAACATTTTAAAGAGAACTAATATGGCTGTTATAAAGCATATAAAGTACTGTGCTATACTAACTCCTATCCTATGATGGGGTATTTGTATCTATTATGGATAGTCCCTGTGCCAAGGCAGCAGCTTCTCTTCCTGGGGTCAACACATTAAGGCACTTAAATTACATACAAAACAAAAGGTAAAAGTCTTACAGGGATGATACACTGGATGTGTACAATTTCAGAGCCTGAGACACTCCAAATCATTTCAATTAAACCTGGGCATACGCCATACGGCTCCATGAGAGAATCTCGCAGTTTCACTTTCAATAATTTGACCCACGGCTTCCGCTAAAGAACACTTGATAAAGTCGCTCACCGCTTTCACCAGAAGAAGTTACGTGTCCAGTGTAGCAGCTAAAAACATGCAGTTTCCACTACATCCCAATAACTCTCCCCTGTAAGAGATCTTGAACAATGACTTTCTCCTTCAGCGTTTTACCAGACTCAGCATGCATTCGTGCGGCCTTCGCTTTGGCCAGCTCCAAGGCAGTGATTCAACGCTGCCTCTCCACCTCACAGCTGGCCTTCAGATGGTACGTCTGTGCCCCGCCAATTGGCGAAAACAAAGTTGCAAGCGTCGTCCACAGCAATTGTTGCCGTGGCCAGGTTGATAGTTCCTCGACAAGTGTGCCCCATCTCCGCCTGGGTTCTGTCAAGCATGAAAACAAGGCATCTTTCAAAATGTGCTGAAGTCTCCAAAGTCACAAGCTATATAATCTACATGTGTGCGTTTGATACCAATAACATTACTGAGCTTTGATTTTACTCCTACGGTTGAATCTATAGACTAGTTTGCGATTACCTCTCGGAAACCCAAAGAGCACCAGGAGGGGGGCTTATAGTCGAGCCCCATTTTGAGTTCTCAGGTGAAGGTATCTACCGCGCTACAATATCTGGAGTCTCACGGAGATAAAATGCTGCATTATATCCAATCTTCCATGTAGTAGGAAAGCAAGCCATTGCTCAGGACAAACCACCTTCACTGGTATCCTGTAATGTAATTTGTCCATTTGAACACCCAGCCTTTGTAAGTGTCTCCAGCAGGGGTTGGAGGGGGGTCTTGGGCTCTGACATTATACAATCCCCCAAATTAAAGATGCAAATGGGGACCTAATGTGAATAACATATGGGAAGTAAAGACAATAATGAATAAGGCTTCATATTAAGCCATCTTGCTAGCTAGCTAAGAATCATATCAGGTGTGACTGATTTATTGTACTGTGTACTGATTTAATGTCAGTGATCGCGTTAACGTTCAAGTTAGTTTCACGGTGTTTACTTATTCTAGCTAACCAAAGGACAAGGGTCAGTGTTACATCACAAAAGCAGTTAAAAAAATGTGCTAACAAGCAAACGTTAGTAGCTACTAGCTACTGTAGATTAAAAGCATATGAAACATCCCATTTACAACATAGTAATGTAGCTAGCGTCACGTCAATTTATATTGCGTTACACTGCATTTCCTGTAAATAATACCAAAAAGCTTTCCTTCTGTAGTGGAGAACATTGATGTAGGCAGCTCAGTTAATGTCTCTAGCTAGATAGCAAACGAAAGCAGAAACGTTACAGTAAGGTTACCTAGCTAAATCCCACTATGATTTTAAATATAACGTTATATTGAATCAGTAACGTTAGATAGCTAGTAAGTTACCCATCTTCCTAGCTAGCTAATACCAAACAGAAATGGTGCTAAAAACTAAAGGGGTGGAGGCTATGGCGTCCGGGTTGACCAGATAGCTAACGTTCACACACCTAACGTTAGCTAACTGGCTAATTCATCGACAATGTACATACAGTTAGTTATATAACGTTAGTTAGCCACATTAGATATGTTGATTGTATTTCAAGCATTATCTGAAGAACGTTATTGTAGCAAGCTGTTTACGCAACTGACAATGTACTAACTCGGTCATGCTAGCGAGTGGCTAATGGACTAGCAATCACATTTGTTTACCTTGGCGTGTCCGTAATGTGAGATCAGGCAACCAGACACCCTGTGAAGTCACACAAACTTTGACAACAGCTAGCTAACAAGCTAAGTACAGCTACGCTGTGGTGAAGACATTGAAAATTCAGTCAATGCTCTCTAACATTAGACATAAATCATGTCACTGAAAATACTGTAATATACTAACTACAACTAGGCTAAATCTTATTTTCTTCGGTGAGGTTTAACAACGATTGGCATCCAATACATTGTTGCATTACGGCCACCTACTAGACTGGAGTATAACTCCCGTATACTTTGCTTAATTTTGATTTCTAACAACAAAAAAATAGAATAATACAAATACCCTACCATCTAACATTACTCTCACAAAAAAATGGCACACTATTTAAATCTATTTAGTTCTACTTCAGGCCAACAGCCTGAAAGGATGGGACACCACCACTTAACACACCTTGTAACCACAGATCGATATGAGACCAATATTTCACTGGATGTTTATAAATAATATGGAACGCCGTTTAGGTCATAAAGCACGTGGTCAAAGCGCAAACTTTTTAATACTACACGTGTAAAGTAAGCAGGTGCAGGCACTAAATTAAAGTGCTCACAAGTTAGGTTAACTCCTACACGCGTCAAATAAGCGAGTGAAAATGTGCTTGCAGGCTGTCCAACATAAACGGCTGCAAGCAGTCCTTGGACACATCAAATAATTAACGCCTACAGCTGCTAAATATACACCTACATTGGGGTGACCAGACGTCCCCGTTTACCGGCTGGAGATGTCCCCGTTTACCGGCCGGAAATGTCCCCGTTTACCGGCCGGAAATGTCCCCGTTTTTAACTATGCGTTAAAAACCGACTGCAAAGTGAAATAATATTTTACGTGGCAAGAAAGACCCGGCAGCAGAGCCTACCGGTTAACGTCTCAATCACGTTGTGCATGTTTTTGCCATTAGAGGGGGATGCTCGCTATAGCAGCTTCATTCTTCTTCTTCTACTAACTAACGTAAACTCACTCACTTTTGCACATCGCCTTAGTCGGTACAATGTACCTTATTTTAGCACCCCAAAAACGTAATACTTCCAGATCAACTGTAATGTCAATACCATTGTAAAGCACAATTTCTCCCCTTTCCAACAAAGTCAATGACATGCCCTCCAGGCTGCCTGTTTCTGCATAATTCAAGAAGGCATTGAGCCCCGTCGGGTCCTTTTAAAAATGGCGGGTGTGGAAGCGAAACTAATGTGTTGTAGTGATAGTGAGAAGGAGAGCTATCATGTGGAAACATTGTTTTTTTTTTCACTCGATCTGTCCAACTTATCACCGTAAACACTATAAAGAGTTTATATAATGTGTCATTATATACCTTTGAAGGGTTGTGTCGAATTTGAATCTGTTTTTAGGGCGGGGCTAAAATGATCTTAGAAGTAAACATTGTCTCGTGAGAGTCATGATCGCATGCAGTGACGATGCAAAAAATGACTAGGTATCCCCCTTACCCCGTCACTGTCCATTTCTTGTTTTTAAACGATGAGAGAAGTGCTACACCTGGTGGAGAGAGATTGTAAGACAGAAATAGTTGCTTTACGCGTGCTGTACGTTACGGCATGACACGTCAAGATGTAATGGAGGGTCAGTTTTTTAAAACTTTTCTCCAATACTATAGAGCCATTACCATGTCGATCAACGCTTGAATAGAAACATAGTTCACACCCCAGAATTTGAAGTCAACACAGTCGCTACAGTCCCATTAGTCTTCTTTGCAGCCTCGTTTGAATGTCGCGGTTGCACACATTTGTACGGAATGGGGTGAGTTTACGTTACTTGCTCGTGCTAGTTTTAGAGAAAACTGCTGTGGAAAACTCGGCTTGAAGCTAGCAAGTGTCAAGTGAATCCACAACATCACCAAAAACGTATTTTCAAGCCAGGTAAGTTACAAATGTTTGAGATACTGTTGATAATTCGTTTTACTTGAGACAGGAGACCAAGTGGAGACATAGGACGAGGTGGATAATTTTATAATAAGGCAGGTTTATTCAAGTGTAAAAATATTATGCAAAGCGTGCAGCACGGCTCCTTCTATCGGATCCGTATGGGGTCGTCAGGAAAAGAGGGAGTTTCCACAGTCGTACAGTTTTATATATAGACAACAAGCAAAGTAGGTTGATCTGCAAGTCTGGCCTTCCGATTGGTCGGTCTGGGTCTTGGGTAGTCCTGTACAGGCCTGGTGTCCACGTTCCATTGGTTCCTGAGGTAGTTCTTTGTCTGGAGCTCCAACCCTGAGTTGTGTGTGTCTGAGTGATTGTCATGGGGGAGGGGAGTTGTGGGAGTCGTGCATGTGTCCAATGAGTCCCGCATATGTCCAATATAAAAGGGAGTGTGTATATTGTGTCAACCATAGCTAATGTTGAGAAGTTGTTAAATCAAGTTACCAATATCTAATACAATTCCTTACAAATCCCCCTCTTCACGTCTCACAAGAGACGTGACATAAAGTATATAAAAAGACAAAACTAAAGGATAAAATTTGTCAGAAGACAAATTTTTGATTCCCTCTCTTCACGTCTCACAAGAGACGTGACATAAAAGTATATAAAAAGACAAAGCTAAGGGATAAAATTTGTCAGAAGACAAATTTTTGATTCCCTCTCTTCACGTCTCACAAGAGACGTGACATAAAAGTATATAAAAAGACAAAGCTAAGGGATAAAATTTGTCAGAAGACAAATTTTTGATTCCCTCTCTTCACGTCTCACAAGAGACGTGACATAAAAGTATATAAAAAGACAAAGCTAAGGGATAAAATTTGTCAGAAGACAAATTTTTGATTCCCTCTCTTCACGTCTCACAAGAGACGTGACATAAAAGTATCTTAGTCCTCAAATAGATAGACAGGTCCAGCTTCCCCATCCTCAAGCAATGGGAACATTTGGGCCCTTTCCTGATTAGGGTCTATGGCTGCAGTTATAACACGGCTAGCAAGCGTGCGCGCACATGGAATGCAACAGCATCCACAAAGTACAAGAATGGCCGCAAAAACAGAAATTGATACTAGGACGGAGGAAGCCAGCGTCTTATATTTCCCAAAAGCATCCATCCATGAGTCCCACATAGTAGTGTCCACTCCAGAATGCTGTTTCATCTTACCATTAAGGGTACTAAGTCCCTCCAATGCTACAGTCAGACTCCCATCCGTAGCTGTGTTATTGGGAATAAAAGTACAACACTGTTCACCAAACATTTGCACAGACCCCCCCCCGTTCAGCCAATAACATATCAACCGCGATTCTATTTTGAAATGCCATCAGGGACGTAGCTGCCAATTGTCCATGGACCGCCTCGAAGCCTTGTTGAGTCCAATTGCCCAGTTTCTGGACATTAAAATGAATGTAGTTAATTCTGTCCACATTTTTATTAACTGTACACCACCAACAAAATGATGATTCAAACCCAGCTGTCACTTGGTCCGCCAGTTTATATTCATCTGGCACCCCCTAGGGACACCAATAGCATCAATGTAAGTTGAGTCGTAAATGAGCAAGGACCAAAAAGGAGACCACTCCAATAACTACCCCTGGAGTGGCCAACCACACATTAGTAAACCAAAAAACGAGAATATGTTAAACCCTCCGGTCCATCCCTCTATACAACCTGTACCAGGTGGGCTCGTCGCCACCCGGGAACTTCAAACCTTCACAACAGGGAGGACAAACATCACTTTTTATTCATTCAACAACATCATCTACAGCAAACCAAGGGTCCTCCTCTGTCAGCCCACTCTCCTGCGGAAGCTCGTTTTCGTATCAGCCTCTCCAACTGGAGCATCAACCAGAGGCCCCTTACACATCTGTAACAAACTTCTTCAAACAAGGTATGATACAGGCAACACAGAAATGAAAAACCACAACTAGTGTCAGAAATCCAGTAATCGTCCTTGCAGTGTACTTACCAAAACAACCACCCAGCCAGGGGAACAGTCCACTCTCCTCCACACCTGCAAGACCCTTCATCTCCACTGATAACCTTGCCAACCCACTCAGAGCTTTTGAAATGCTCCCATCCGGACTAGTATTGTTAGGAACAAACGTGCAACACTGTTACACCTCCCTTGTTGGCCAGACTTATGTCCAGTGTTAGTCTATTGTGTCTACTGGTTTGTGAGGCAGCATCCAATTGTTCAGCCATCCCTGTAAGTCCTGTGTGGGTGTGTTTATAATTGATCCAGACCTTTTGTTTTAACATCAACAATAGCTGGGCCAAGGATGGGCATCAGATGCCACAGGCCATCATTCCTGGTTAATGTCTGGAATTCGTGGGGGACCCCTATTGGGACCCCCAACAGGTTGGTGTGCATGTTATCTGTACCCTCGGACCAAGGAGCGTCACGTTTCTGCCGTCTCCTGGGTTGGTCCCAAGCCTCTGTGTCCTGTGTAGCTTCCCAGAAGTTGATTAGCTATCATAATAGGCCACGGTGGTATCAGACTGGCCAAAACACATGAGCAACGACAATTTCCTTTCAAAAATGGGGTCAACCGCCTGGCAGGTCCACACATCCACCATACATCAGCAACACCTCTAGTTAATAGTGGTATTAGTGGTGCAGGTAGTAGCAGGGAGCCTTCCATAGTCTATACCTCTACCTGTACCAGTGTTACAGCTGTTATGTCCCCCATATGCCTTAACTCCCCACGGTCCTTCTGGGGAGGGACTTCTGGGAACACAAGACTCAGAGTTTTGCACAGGATTAAATTTGGATGCACATCCAACCTTCCCCAGTACTTAGGACAAATGGGTGAGCAGCCAGAATAGGTCTGGCATGTCCACATACGACACAGTCCTTTCTATTAAGTGTTTTGTAGGCCAAACACATATTCTCCCTTTCCTCATAAACAGTTTCAGTCCCCAAATGTTCACTATCTTAGATGTCTTTTATATTTATTATCTGTACCAGATTGGAGAGCTTAGGTGATGGCGTGGGACTTGGTCTTGAAGTGGTGGAGGAGGCCGGCTGAACCCTGGTCCGTTGGAACTGGTGGTGGTTCTGGCAGCACTGCGATGGTAACCTCCCCATCATATCCTTATCAGACAGCTCAGGACTACAGGCAGTCCTGTAAAACCCCACCCTCTCCCAGAGAACACATCATCAGCCAGAGACCAAACAACACTTTCACTTCTATGAACGAACACAGTGAGGAAAGGTCGGGGTCAGGGAATTCTTCATTAAGGAGTTGACCCCTGAGCTTTATTAGCAACAGTTCTTCTCCTTAACTCTGTGATCATTCGGCAGTGTCAGTGTGTCTCACCCTCCAAGTGCGATATGCCCCCAGGTCGAGTGATTCACCTTCTCCCTTAATTCACCTGCAATGTATAAACTCTTGGACATACAGGTCTGGTTAGCAAACAGTTCCTCATTTGTTCTTTCTGATTATATATTTAACTTCTATGCCTAATTTTTTAGCTATAAATGTTTAATTTTAAATAAGTTTATTATCCAATAGGCCCCATCCTTTCCTAGTCCACAATGTACCCTCCTTCGTTTGATACCTGGCTCTGGCCAGGTATCAACCTTACCTACTCTAAATAATAACTTAGTACATCATATTCTAGGAACGTCCCTTTTATTCCCCGCATATCCAATTCTCCCTTGGGCGTACATTCATATCTATTCTTTTCTAATTCTCTGTCAAGTGACTTATCTACTTTGAAATGTATCTGTGCTGCTTAAATATGTTAACCCCTTTCTCTCCTATCTTATTTCACAGCCTACCTTGCTCATTTCCTGGTCCACCCTCCCCACTCTGCTCTCAAACCTTCAAGGTCTGAACAGTGCGGGGTAGACCCATCTGTCTGCCTTTTTGTAATAATAGTCAATAACAACTGTGTGTTCCTTTACAACATTAACTAAGTGTCTCACTGTTTTGACTTTATCTGCATGGATTTAAAAATAACTACAGGTCTTATAGTGTCAACCTTTAAAGTCCTAACATAACCTTAATTAACCTATCTCTATCTTCTAATGGCCAATACAAATGCTTACCTTATGGTCAAGAGTTATAAACTCTATTATAATCAATTTACCTCAAAACTAGTATCCCAAATGACACAATCTCATTATTCTCACCACATTTCCCCGCGAGTGATCAAGTCGCCGGAAAATGCAATGGAAACAGAAAACAGGTCAAAATGTTACACCTACATTCGTGTTCCATATCTAAACATACCAAAAGAACCCTTTATCTTCTCAAAGTCCCTTGCCTAAATAAAACTCAGAAAGTAAAACTCCTATTCCCATATGAGTGTATTCTTTTAAGATATCTTATCTCTGGGTACACGGAAACCCTTAACCTTAATGTTTACTCCAAAAAACAAAATTATGTCACCAGCATTCAACCAGTCGGCTGGGAGACCATTTGGGTGCTGCAATACTGCCATCTTCTGTCCATTCTCTGCATAGCTCTCCACCCACTCTCATTCAACCTTCTCAATTTGAGCCATATTAGTTTCTTATTTTAACTATTGTTTTCTAAATTTTAGATTTTTTTTTTAATTTTTTAATCTATTATTACCTAGTTAGACTAGAGTGTCCGTGACATACATCCATGGGGATCCGGTTATAGTTATTCTATTAACCATGTGAAAGTGCCCAGGGACACCCCAAATGTCAAATAAGGGGCCAGATATCCCTATCCTTGCCCAGGGAGGGAGAAATATCCCTCTAACTGGGCGAGGTTCCTTTATCAGGGGAGGCGGAGTTTGATACCGCATCACCTGATTCAGGAATGTCTTCATTTGGAATCGAATTTAAGCTGTTTAAATCAGCTCTGACTTCTGTCCGTGTTCTAGAAGGGATTGGGGCTGGAATGCAATGTGTGAGGTGGTGCCAAGGTGCGCCTGATTTACCTTTGACCTGGACTGAGTGTGAAGTAACCTCCCTCACTTCGTACTGTCCAGTCCACCTGGGTTCTAGCCACTTTCTCTTGTGGACATTAACCCCACCCAGTCACCAATTTTTACCTTCCGTGTGCCAGATCTCCCTTCTGCTTCCCCGTTGGACCTTGTGAATCTGTGTGGAGAGAGCTGCAGAAAGTTCCGTCAATTATCAAACATTACAATTTGTTGTACATCAAGGGCGGGCATATGACCTCCCTTCCTTGGTGAACCCAGCATGACTCCTCCAGCCATTGTCTCATGAGGAGAGAGATGGGTGCCTGCACCTGGAGAGGCTATCATGGCCAGCAACGCCAGGGGCAGGACTTTAACCCAAATCAACTTCAAACCTGCACATACATTTGATTGGCGCGTTCCACGAGACTTATGAGATTGTGGCCTGTACACTAACCCCATCATTAAACCACATCCATTAATCAGTTGACATTTACACATCCGACCCTATTGGTACATGGAGCGTTTGTCATTAAACAACACACATGAGTTCGGTTTGCAGCCACTTAATGACCTATTTTGCATCCTCCCCTGCTGTTGGTATTGCCTCAACCCATTTAGAGAACCTGTCTACCATAACTAACAGGTACCTTTTTCCATTTGTCACATTGTCTTTCCCCATATCTGTGTGTGTTGGTGAGTGGTTCGTTCCCCAGGTCAGGTCTCCGTTTCAGTTCCTGTGCAGCTCTTTCTGCACAGGAGTGGGGTATACCTTCAGCATTGAGTGCGTCTGCCATGTTTTTGTCAGTGTTGACAAATGTGATGTTTGATTGTGTGCATTTATTCTGGATTTTCGTTTTCCTTTCAGCGCTGAACGTGAATTCTTTGCTCATCAGATATGCTGCAACCCCATGGTGGGTGTGGATTTCCAATGGATGGCACATTATCATGTGGGCTGTTTTTCCAATAGCTTTTGCCACTGCAGCCACATACCTGGAGCATGTGGTTTGTCCTGCTTCAATGTGGTCCAGTTTGGAGGAGTGATACCTCAACACTCTTCTCTCCCCCTCTAGGTTCTGGAAAAGGATGGATGATGTAAATCCTTCTTTTTCAGAAACATCCAGATGGAACTTGTTTTTTTTAGTCAGGTGCTGTTAGGGCTACTGCCACTTAGAGATCTGTTTTCAAGAGTGCACAAGCCTTTGATGCTTCAGTAGTCCAGGTCAATGATGAGTGTAGGTTAGTGGTGAGCAGCTTCAGGGCCATGGGGCATATTCGTCAGCCATGCCCTGAAAAGGGGGAGGTGATTGCTGATTCGGGTCTGGATTGGGGTGATTGTATGCGGGTTGAAGGGCCGCACGTGGTTGATACATCATTGGCCTGACTCCCCCTTGGTCTAGGGGCGTATCCTCGTCCCCTTTTGGCCAGAAACTGGCTTTGGGCCGGGGTTATTGGGTGCGGACACTGTCGCACCATATGCCCAGCTTGTTTACAATTATAACAGCTTCCATAAGATCCAGAGTACCTCTGGGGCTGTCCCCATGTGGGTGAATAGTTTGATTGTGGTAGTGGGTAGTAGGGTTGTAGTGGTGGTTCCGACGAAGGGTATGGCTGAAGCGGGTAGGCATACGGCAGTTGGAATGGCTGCTCCTGGGGTGGGTGTATAGGTGGTCCCTGCTGGGTGAAGATGGGTAGTTGTTGTTGCTGTATCATTCGGGAAACAGTTTTTTTAATGATTTGTGAGATTTCTTGTTGGTCTTCAGCCACCATCTGTTTCTTGGGTTTCTCTCCTTTCTGGGCCTCTTTCAATTGTAGTTTCAAAAGTTGTACCTGTAGGGACTGGATTTGTGTTTCAGCCCCTCCCTTACCCTTATTGTATTGGGTTATGTGGTGATGCACATGGGAGTTGAACTGAGCCTGGGGAATTGCCATTAACCCCACAGTGCCCCTGAGATGGGTTGGGGCCGATGGGGCTGCTGTGGTGGTAGGTGGGCCATCATTATTATTGGGCCCGCCCTCTTTGGTGTCAGTTGGTGCTCCAGTGACCACTCCCATCGTATCAGGTTTCCGGTAAGGGAGAGCTTTCCTAATTTCCTCAATTGCACATAAACCTATTCTCATCTCAGCCTGTGCCTTTTCCCTTTGCTTTGTCCCTTCTTTTTTAAATAAGTGACTCTTATTCTTATCAACTTCACATTCTATCCCTTGCTTCACTGCTTCCTCCAATTCTTTCTCCATAATGAGGAGTTGCCCTTTTGATGGGGCGACTCCACTAAGAAAACCTGTTTGAGTCCATCTTAGCCTCACTTCCTCCCAAATCTTTTTAACGGGTTTGTAGTGTAATTTCCCGCCTGCTCTGTCTTTCATTCTCTGATCTAAATATTCGTTGAATTTGTGTTTGGGGACGATAGTCGTGGTCATTTTGTCGTTAAGCTATGTCTGGGTCTATTATTATCTTTGTATACTTTAGCCCGTTACTGATCGAAACCAGCGATGTATTTTTCTTCCCCTCTCTTCCCCCAGTCTCGTGTCCGACTCGCGTGGACAAAGGATTTTATTGCCGTGTATTTGATGAATTATTTTCGTTTTCCAACAATATTTCAGCTATCTCTTTTTGAAACAATATACGAATGTATTCATGCGCTCCTGTTATAATTGGAATGACAGTTTTGGGTATTTATAATAAAAAATATTATTGCTTTTCGCTAAATTAATTAATTAAATACTTTGGCAAAATATTTCAGAAGTTTCCTTTGGGGACAATATACTAATGAATTCAGGCGCTCCTGATATAATTGGAATGGCAATTATAAGACCTTTAACTCGAGAGATATTATTTCTTTTAACTTTCCCGGTTAATTTAAACTTTTTCCGATTAATTAAATACTTTGCCAAAACATTTCAGACTAGTAATTCACGCGCTTCTATAATAATTTTCAAATGAATTCTATCCCTTAAGGATTTACCAACAGTATATGAGGGGAAAACCAGGTCAACTCATCAACCGTAAATGGCTGCTTCACCGTGGCACACAGATTCTGACTCGGCGGTCACCACTAACGGAGCCTGAACTTAGCTTATAGCTAATTAGTAGCAATAGATCTCGTGGAACGCTCAATCACACACATTAATTTGGAGAGTTTCAGGTTTAATACCCTTGCTCCTATTTCAAGCTTAGATTTATCACTGGTGCTCCTAGTTGAAAAATGTTTCAACTAGTCCCAGATTACTAATGCGACTTGAACAGCATTAATTTGGAGAGTTTCAGGTTTAATACCCTTGCTCCTATTTCAAGCTTAGATTTATCACTGGTGCTCCTAGTTGAAAAATGTTTCAACTAGTCCCAGATTACTAATGCGACTTGAATCCCAATACGCCAAGCTTAGATTTCTCACTGATGCTCCTAGAGGGATGCCATTTCCACTAGTCCCAGATTACTAATACGACTTGAACAGATACATTTGAGTTTCAAGTTTAATACCATTACTCCTATTTCAAGCTTAGGTTTATCACTGATGCTCCTAGTTGAAAAATGTTTCAACTAGTCCCAGATTACTAATACGACTTGAACAGATCACATTACATTTCAAATACATTTGAGTTTCAAGTTTAATACCATTACTCCTATTTCAAGCTTAGGTTTATCACTGATGCTCCTAGTTGAAAAATGTTTCAACTAGTCCCAGATTACTAATGCGACTTGATTTTATACTTCGCAAATATCTTTACACATTGCCTTAGATTCTAAACAATTCCACATAAATTTAGCAACAATTCACTCACCTCAGTACTTCTGATCATTGAATTTAGATATTGGCTATAATACAATATGCAGATTTTGATTAAACCGGCTCTGCTTACCTTAATATTTTCGAGCTCTTTGATCAGTTTCCTGGGTGAGTTGAATCGCCGACGTCTCCCTCGAGCGGGTCACCTCTCCTTCTTGAATCTTTCTCCCTCTCGTCTCCTGTCCGATGAATTTTCTATTGGGCCTAATTCAAATATGTTTTGACCATCCTCTGCTTACCATGTTTGTTGATAATTCGTTTTACTTGAGACAGGAGACCAAGTGGAGACATAGGACGAGGTGGATAATTTTATAATAAGGCAGGTTTATTCAAGTGTAAAAATATTATGCAAAGCGTGCAGCACGGCTCCTTCTATCGGATCCGTATGGGGTCGTCAGGAAAAGAGGGAGTTTCCACAGTCGTACAGTTTTATATATAGACAACAAGCAAAGTAGGTTGATCTGCAAGTCTGGCCTTCCGATTGGTCGGTCTGGGTCTTGGGTAGTCCTGTACAGGCCTGGTGTCCACGTTCCATTGGTTCCTGAGGTAGTTCTTTGTCTGGAGCTCCAACCCTGAGTTGTGTGTGTCTGAGTGATTGTCATGGGGGAGGGGAGTTGTGGGAGTCGTGCATGTGTCCAATGAGTCCCGCATATGTCCAATATAAAAGGGAGTGTGTATATTGTGTCAACCATAGCTAATGTTGAGAAGTTGTTAAATCAAGTTACCAATATCTAATACAATTCCTTACAATACTAGCTAGTGGTGTTATAATCTCACAATGTATTACAAAGATTGATGATCTGCTCTATAAGGTTTTAAATAGGTTATGCTAGCTAACGTTAGCTATGTAGACTAAGTTAGCTAGCTAGTGTAGCTACTGTCATTGTAGCTAGGTTAAAAAACGTTCACATGTAAACATGCAGTGGACGGGCTATTTTGAAAATATGATTATATTAAATGAATACACAATTAACTATGAGAATAGTTATTTGTAGATTACAACTTGAATGGTTTGGCATTATAAAAAGTAGTATGAAAGTATATTTTGAAATTTTCATGGATAACATTAGCATAATGTTTTCTGTTAGAGAGTGGAGAGGAAGGAGAGGAGGAAGACTGAATAGGAAGACGAGTGGAGATGGTAAAGATATGATTACTGTTAAAGGAATTTAATTCCTATAAGTTATCAACCAATTCAATTAAAACACTCTGCCCATACATAAGAATTTGTAAGATACTTATAAGCATAAAATGGACAGAAACCAGTCTCAAAATCAATCAATCAATATTGTTTATTCTCGAGAGTACTGACCATAGTACAATTTACAACAGGTTATATAATAATAATGATGTCATTGTTTTTAAAATGTCCATCCTCCTCTCGGATACAATTGCACTACAGTTGGCGTTCTCATTCTGTCTGCCACCTGTTAAACAATCTGCCACCAACCCAAGGTCTTTCCCCTCCCTGGGTAGACACATCATTCCAGCCAGTCTGAAGATAACTCCATTCTTTCTAACAAGGAACACATTACATTCAGCATTATGATTATAATAAGATTCATTCATACAGTAACATAGTAGTATTCTGTTTAGTTATAATTCTAAGTCAAATGTATACATATTTTAGTCATTTATTCATAAAAATCCCATAACAATTACAGAGCCTGCCAATTTATTATTCCATGCAATGTTTTTGAGATAAAATACAAACATGAGGCAAGCAATGGGAATCTGAAAGTATTTGATATAATAGTGTACTATTTATTATTAAAGATTTGAGAGGAAGGAGGAGAAAGTGAGATGGGAAAATGAAGGGAGTAAAAAGAGTGAAGCGAGGAGAGTGTAGAAGAGTGAGGTGGAAAGGTAAAGAGAAGGAAAGGAAGAAAGAGAAGGTAGACGAGTGGAAAAAAATAGAAGAAAGATTGGAGGAGAATAAAAAGTTAAGAGGGTAAGAAGAGTGACACAAGGAGAGTGAAGAAGAGAAGAGAGGAGATAAAATGGCTCTTTCCAAGAAACGGAAATTACATTTTAATAACAACATGATGAGACAATATCCATTTATACACTCCGGTCAAGACAATAGAATGGTTCACTGCACCCTTTGTAATTCCTCTTTATCAATTGGCAGTGGGGGTAAGAACGGCAGTGGTAGAACATCAACAGACGAAAAAGCATAAACTCTCTCTGATTGCCCGTGTTGGTATGCCCTCTGTCACCACATTCTTCAAGAAGGTAGAGCCTTCCCAAAAACTGCTTGATTTTGTTGAATTGAAAGGAGAAACAGCAGAGGAAATTGCAGCTGAGGTCCTGGTGGTCATCTAAAAATGTAACCTGGAAAACATAGTCGTGGCATTCTCTGCCGACAACACAAAAACCAACTTTGGAGGACTGAATAGGCTGGGGAGTGTCAATGTCCATACCAAAGTGAAAAATCCTCTGCAGCGGGAGGTGATTTGTTTAGGTTGTCCTTCCCACATCATTCATAACACGGCCAGGACAGCTTTGGATATGATTCCCCTTGATGTTGAGTACCTGCTCACAAAAATATTTGGATATTTAACATTTTCACCGTCAGAGTAGAAAGACTGAAGAGCTTTTGTGAGTTTGTTGGCCAGGAGTACCATAACATTTTAGGACACAGCAATGTTCACTGGCTGTCCATGCTCCCTGCTCTAGAAAGAGTGCTGAAAATGTATGTGTCATTGAAATCCTTTTTTCTTTCTGAAGACAAATGCCCTGTTGTCCTGCAAACAATGTTTGAAGATCCACTGACTGAACTTTGGCTGGCCTTTGTCCATGGAAACCTGACCGTATTCAGTGACACGATCATGATGCTTGAAGGCCAGGACCGCTGTGCTGTGGCGTCAGCTGCAATTCTGAGAAACGTTGAGGCAAAATTGACTGCAAGACGTGATGACAACTTCATTCCAGTTTTGGTCAAAGGACTTCTGAGAGAGCAAGAGGAAAATGGAGAAATGTCTAAAGAGAGCTTTCTCGAAACATCCCAATCCTTCTTCACTACGACTGTGAACTACTTGCAAGCATGGGGAAAGCACACAGAAAATCTAAAAGATTTACATTGTCTCCTTTTAAAAAGGCAACCTCAGCGTGTAGAGATCCAGAAGGCAGCAGCCACACTGCAGAAAAAATGCCCCAATGTGACCATCAATGAGGGTACATTGTTTGACGAGGTTACTGGCTTGCAAGAATTCCTAAAGGAGGGATCGCTGAAGAATGGAAAACATCTGAGACAGTAGTCAGAGATGGAGCACGGTGGTTACCCACTTCAAAGAGAACGACATCCCACACACTAGCCTGGCTAGATTAGCGTCTGTTGTCATGTGCTTACCTTGAAGTTATGCACCAGTCGAGAGAGTGTTCTCCCAAATGAATGATATATGGACAGCAGCAAGAAATAGGGTCACTGTTCCTACCATCAAGGCCATGCTTATTGTGAAGACAAACTTCAGCCTCCCCTGCCAGGAGTTCATGGAGAAGCTGGCCAAAGACCGAGTAATCCTGAAGAAAATACATTCTTCTGAGAAATATCCAGATTAGGTTGGTATAAGTATATTATGTAGTTACCAATCTCATCTTATTTCTTTTTTTTCCACATATACCATTGTCTCTGTTTTTTTCTATTTTGCTCATGTTCTCTTCTGCTCTTATTCTGCCCAGACTACCAGGACCACTGAATGGCTGTTCAGATCAGACAGTTCTGTCTTGTCTGTAGTGTTTCTGTAATATAGTTGTTTTCTCTGTCTATCACAGTGTGCCTGTTAGACTAAATACATGAAACTGGAATTGTCCCCCATTTTTATTTCATATATATTAACATTGGATATTTTAATTATATATTGACCTGCAAACTGGAAATTTCCCCGGTTTTCATTTCAGAAATCTGGTCACCTTAACCTACACACGCTAAATTAACGTGTTCTTTAATATGCTAATTTTACTAGCCAATTTCGGCTGGTCCACTCCAGGAGTCTGAGGTGCCCTCTGGACATGCTATTCGAGCCATACTGGACTTGAAGCGAGGGGCCTTCAGTACCTCGTGGAGTGGGAGGGTTACGGTCCGGAGGAGAGATGCTGGGTGCCGGTGGAGGACGTTTTTGGACCCTTCGTTGCTGCGGGAGTTCCACTGTCTCCATCCGGATCGCCCTGCGCCTCGTCCTCCGGGTCATCCCCGAGGTCGGTGTCGACGTGGGGTGGGGGGGGGGGGGGGTACTGTCCCTCCCCTTGTTCGGGCGGCGTTCGCCGGTCGAGGTCACCGGCCTTCTAGCCATTGCCGATCCACTTTTCATTTTCATTTTGTTTTGTCTTTCTTTTACACACCTGGTTTCAATTCCCCAATGACATGTTCATTATTTAACCCTCTGTTTTCCCCATGGTCTTTGTGCGTGATTGTTATATGTATGTTCGGTCTGTTATTGTGGGCTCGGTATTATGACATGTTATTGGAATATTTGAGTACAGTTACTTGTGTTACTCATTTCTGCCGTCCTACGCCTGACTCCTCTGCACCCGCTACACCCAGACCACTACACACCTTGTTTGTCTCATTCTTCCAACCTAGCTAGTGACTTTATAAAACACCATATTTGGTATTTGTATTTTATATTATACCAACGATATAGGAAAGCATCTGGTGGCAAAATAGCCAAAAACATAAAATGATTAATTCCTTCAAGGTTTACAAATAAGCCCAATCAAAAGAACATTATGTCAGAAAATAAGTCTAAACCCAATGTCTCTACCATATATGGTTGAAAAGTTACCGACGATTTACTCTGAGAATGTAACCTCACAACACCAAATATGGAACACATACAACCAAGTGCGGTGCAGTCTAAACTAGCAATGGTCACAGCAAATGATCTTTATTATTTCATCAACGCTGTCAAGTACAAGTATATTAATGTTATAATATTGTAGAGAACAAGCTAATGATTCATTCTATGTAATTTCTAATGACATCAGGCAAAGAAAACGACTTTTGGACATGAATTTCGATGCTCCCTCTTGAATTGACCCTTTTTCTCTCTACATCGTAAGTGAATATATAAAAAGAATATATGTCATTCATCAGACGCTTTTATCCAAAGCGACTTACAATAAAACCTGCTGTCGTTTATGTATGGGTGAAGACGGGAATCGAACCCACTACCCTGGCGTTGCAAGCGTCATGCTCTAGCAACTGAGCTACGAAGGAGCATGTCAATGTAATTAGAATGATGACCAGCAATTTTAACGGATTCTAAAGGGAATCATAGAATTCCAAACTAATTTCTATGGCGACACAGTTGACAATTTTGTAAAAATAATTTCCGAACGTGTGTTGCCAAGAGACATCTAACCGACGTTCTATGGAACGTTTTCTGTGCGAAAACAACTTCAGTTTGCTGCTGACAACAAACTTGATTGATTTTTGACACCTGATAAAGAATATCGACTGGAAAATGCCTGGGTGCTTTTCAAAATTGTCGGAGAGAGTGCATGGACGTTGGCGGCCTACTGCGTCGACAGGTTGTTCAAATTCATTTGTGGCTTGTTTTTCTTGTCTTTTTCTGTTTTGCAGGGTTCGTGATTGTCGACAGGTGGACAGCGACAGCGACTTCGAAGAGGGTATGTGGAGTTTAAAACTCTTATTTTACTACATTTAACAATGTAATTATAATTTGCGAAATGTTGTGTATTTCTATCATTCAGACTTGGCAAAAATGCTTGTGCTAGAGATGTAGCTTGCTAACTAACATTAACTTCAGTAACTGTTGCTAAGCGTTTGACTTTTGCTACCTAGCTAGCTAGTATTAGCACTCTTGCTATGTCCTAACAATTGTTTCTTTAGATATTCCAATGTTCCTAATTTTAGAAACAACTGTCCTGCATGAGGTCCAGTTGGATGTGCCATTGGATGATGTGCCATTGGATGATGTGCCAGATGTTCCACAGCTGCCAGTCCTCCTTGATGTCCAGAATGCTGCTATCATCCTTGAGAATGTGCCAGATGTGCAGACTATCCTTGAGGTACAATTTTCTGAAAGTTTGGGGTTTTATGTTTGAAAAATATCCCAGATATTCAAGTTGTGTCTCTTTGACATTAAACAAATCTCTTCTGCTTTCTGCTTTAGGAGGCCACTGGCAATTGGCAGTTGATTCCGATTAGGTTCAGCCCCCTGTACAGTGGGCCTGTTGTGATCAGGGTAAGAGACCCCCCCCACACACACACACAGTCACATCATGGATACAATGTTTACTGTTTCCAACATGAATGTATTGTAATGTGCAGAACAATGCCGGACCGGTGGTTAAAGCTTGGAGAACTTTCCAGTTCATCAGCCCCATCATCACCTACATGCGTGGGGGATCCCAGGTATGTGTCTTTGTAACTACCTAATCCTAATCTACATTGTCAGTCATTTGATCTTGATGGAAATGTGTCACAGCAATTGCTGAACTAGTTTTGTTGATGTTGTCTTGTTGTTTATCTCAACAGCAGTTGGTGGTGAGGATGCACCACGTGAGTAGGGTGAGAGGCCTGGAGACTCAACTGGTGTGGGCCATCTCCAAGGAGACAGCCAGGCTTAGTCCAGAGGGCATCCCCTACTGTGCTACCAAAGTGCAGTCCATCACTTGGATCCAGGTAAGATGTAAATACTACTGAAATAGTATTAGATTAGGCTTTTCTTCACTTATTCCATTTGGCCTTAACATGTATTCTCTCTCTGTCAGCGTGTGGCTGGCAGGGTGACTCACTATGCGTCTCACCTCCGCCATGAGACGTCTGTGGACGTGACGCTTGGCTGCTACCAGGTAAATAAACGATTTCCTATGTATATCACCTAGACATTACTGGGCATTTTTGCATTAGATTTGGTGTGTTTTCTAATAACGTGTGTGTGGTAAACAGGTGTGTTGTGTGTGTTTTGAGCAGCAGACTGATGTCTCAGTGGTGTACGCCACTCTCCACATGCTGCTGGACAGGCTTCTCTCCTCTTCAGCGTGGTCGGAGGCTGCCTCCTTCTCTACGCCCACCACTCAGCAGTTCACTGACCCAGAGCCTGAGGGCCACAACTGCTCTGAGGTCAGACATTACACACACATACTATTGACTAGGAGCATTAAGATCCTTCCATTGACCGATTGTTTATGTCATTGCATTGGTCACTGATTTTGAATGCTTGTTTTGTTGTCTTAGGGCTGGGAGGAGGACCTGCTGCCTGAGGAGAGGGAGGTTCCTCTGCTAAAGTGAGTTCCTGTAAATGTCTGTGTAGTCAGGGCTTGTCAGATGCTGAAGGATAGTGGTCATAATGCTGTTATCCCCCATTGACTCTAATTGTTGACATGCTCCATTCCCTCCCTTTCACAGCCTCTACCTTACCACCAAGAGAGTGGAGGACATCGCCCTGAGGCTCGTCTCCCTGCGCCAGGCCTTCACTGTGAGTGGACCCACTTTTATTTTTCTCTCTGTGACTTCTTGTTCCGTCTCCTAGAGAAAGATGTCTCACCCTAACTCTTCCCTCTTCCCTAGACCCTGCTTGGTTCCACCCTGAGCAGGAACTATCTGTTTGTGGCGGGAAAGGTCCTCCTGGGCGCACTGGTTCAGGCCAACCACATGGTAACTCACTAACTCATTCTCTTTCAAGGGAAAGAGAGCGTCCCTGAGGGGATATGTGTTCTGTTCACTAAGATGCTCTTTTCTTTGTCATAGGACGAGGCCAAGTTCATCCGTACCTATAAGGACTTTGTGGACTACCTGAGTGACCCCTCCAAGCGGAATGACATTGAGAGGGAGCTGGCTGAGGCAAAGGTGAGTTCATTAACTCTTTCAAGTCTCACTGAGTTCTTCCACATGCATGTCTTTTATACATCACAGTAGCGGATCTATATGAAATCATTCTTATTTCCTCCAAATGTGTTTTCTTGTCCTAGATCCATCATGTGAACATGATATATGTCCTCTTTGAGCTGGTGCTTTTTGGGTTAATGACAGCTCAGAAGTCCCTGATGGTGGTAAGTAGCATCTCACTGGTACATGTTTTGATATCTCTATTAGCAGTTTCACTTAAATTCCTCTTCTCTTTTATTCTCTCCTCTTTTCTCCTCCTTTGTTTCCTTTAGCACCCTGGTGGGTTCCTTGAGCGTCTGTACGCTCTCCTGCACTCCTTCCTGCCCACTGCTGCCAACATGGAGCCAGAGGCTGACAGATACCTGCTGCTGCTCAATGTAAGAGTCAAGAGGTTACTTCCTGTTTACTTCCATATTCTT